>NC_136608.1:5239095-5686595 GCF_910589615.1 Taurulus bubalis | reverse complement strand
TTCACATCCTTAAACCGTTCTCATAACCTCAGCACTCACTCATACTCCAGTTTGAGTGCATTTCTTTTTTCTTTCTTGTGGATGTCTGGATGCTCGGCCCCCTTAGCGCAAGCACCTCCACCTGGGCTGCATTAGAGAGAGGAAGTGTCTTTACTGTCCTTTTGCCACACGCACACACACACACACACACACACACACACACCTGACAGGGCCGGGGGCGCGATCTGACCATCTCTCTGGGCGGCGGCGAGCAGAGGAAGCTCACCAAGGGCTAACGAGGGAGGATCAAAGGGTGCATTACCATGCCTCCCCTCTTCCTCTCTCTTCGTCTCCATTCCTCTCTCTCTCTCCGTCGTTCACAAGCAATAAGAGACCCGCCAGCCGCCTGTCCTCGTGCTTGTTAGGCGGTGACAATAGGACGTGCCTTGAGCCAAAGGAAATGAATTATTTACCCTGCTCCCTCTTGTACTCTTGAAGAAGGGAGAAAAAAAACCTTTTCTTGTATTACCATTAAAACCATGGCCCTTGTATTACACGCACGCCTTGTTCGCCGGCCTTAGATGTTAAACGCTCGGAATAATTCTGTCCCCCGCTGTCGGCGAAGATATCCGTCCCCGGCTCGCCTGCTCGGTGGCGCACACACACACACACACACATGCACACACACGAAAGAGAAAAAGGACGTATTCTTGAGGAGATACGTCCATGTGTATTGTGTAAGGCTATACTTCCATGGACATGCGCAGACACGCCGGCTCAATCAAACAAATCTTTACACTCTTAAGCTTCGGCGGAGATCAGCGTGAGCAAGCCAAGGGCAAGCGAGGGCAGCGAAACAAAGCCAGGGCGATACGGTGAAGGTTGGAGGGTAGGTGCTGCGTTTGGGTTTGGGTGTATCTGTGTGTGTGAGGCGGCTCCTGACAAGCATACGTCCGCTAATTAATCTGATTATAAAGAGACAATTAAATTCACAACAAGACTTCATATCCCATGACCGTCACAAGCTAACGCTGCCCTCACCCGAGAGCTGACAAGAGCTGACAAGAGCTGGCATGGGCTGACACGAGTGCATCGGTACAATGTGTGTGTGTGAGTGTGTGTGTGTACTTGAAGCTACTTTCTGCATATTACAATATGCCCTTGGTGAAGTGGCTTCCATAATTATTTCACTTATATTCCCACACGTCCTCTCTGTCTCCCTCCACCTTCCTTCCCTTCCCCAATCACACGATTCCTCATCACTACCCTTTCCCCGTCCTCGTCCTCTTCTTCTTCTTCTTCTCCTTCTTCTTCTTCCCTCTCTTTTCTCACCGTCCGCCCCTCCTTACTTTCTGTCTCCGCTTATCTTCCTTCCTCCCCGGTCCTCCGTCCAGGCCCTGCCTCTGTTCTCAGGAGCCGTAATGACTGTCTTTGAAACAAGGAGGGAGTAATGGTCACCTTGATAATGATGATGGTCGTGTGGGTGAGACGGGCGACAGGGTCGGCGTATGTTTGGCGGGTGGGGAGGGTTGGTGGGCGTGGCCTGTCAGCTCGCGCTCACCTCGCTTGCTCTCCGGTCCCGAAACGGCAATACAGGAGAATGTTCTTTTCTCTTATTTCCTTTTCTTCTCCCTCTCTCCGTTCACTCGTTAGATCAATACTCGGAGAACCGGGGTCGGCACAATGTGCTGCGGGGCGACACTGGGCCCTGTGTGGGGCCCAGACAATCCATCTCTATGCACTTCTACTGGTGGGGTTGGAGGAGGAGGGGGGACATGAAAGCGCCTTCATTAGCTGCGCCAAAAGACTCGTATATTTCTCACAGGGGCATAAAAGGCCATTGTAAAAACGCCCTCTGTTCCCCTTTTCAAACATAAAACGTGTCACACGGCACAAAGGGATTCCAGTCGTCGCAGAGAGCGAGGATCATTACCGAACAAGTCGGCAGAGCGGCCACAACGCCAGAGCGCAGCAATGAGCGGAAATCATGATTGCAGGAGTATAGAGAGAGGTACGAGTTGTGATGAGTAGCCCAGAAGAGGAGGCTAGATGGATAGAGGAGGGTAAATAGCCTTGAGGAGGGGGAGGCTATACATCCAGACGGCAGAATATTTCCAGGTAGTCTTTTATCCTTCAGGCAGCTCTGTTGTTTTTTTCTCTCCTTGACTTCCTGTGTGTACAAACCTTGAGTTCGGGGAGCATCTGCTCTAAAAGCTCCTTCCTGGAGTCCTTGGACAGATAATGACTGCACCGCTGGTCTATTATCAACCCTGCAGGCCTTTAATGCCGTTATTCCAGCATATCCCGAGCAGAGCCTCGGCCACAGAGCCAGCTTTCTGGATATTTCAATGGTCTCGTACCCCAAAGCAACTCAATTACCGGTAGGGTGCCACGGACAAAGCTGCCTCAGTCTCTTTTTTTTCTTCGCGATGCCCCTAACCGGCATTGTTCAGGTAGAAAATCACCGCGCTTCTTCGGGAGGTTGCCCCTCGTGAAATATAACTGGAATTCAGACGCGGCGAGCTCTACGGAGACAAAAGAGGAGAAATATTACGCCTCGGATATCAGCGCTGAGGCCCCGTGAAATCAAAGAGGCTGATCAAGCTTGACCTCTGCTGCGTGCCGCACGGCAGACAATGTTGTATCTGTTACGCAAGCTGTCTCTATGCGGTGAAGCCCGGACAGCAGCGACCTCTTGATCCGCGCCGTCGTCCCGCCAGAATTCCTTTCAGCTTTTAAAACCTAAAAGCGAAGCAGTCCGCAGACATCAGCCAATATTTAACAAACGCTAGAGATGAAAAAAAGAAAGAAAGGTGAATAGAAAGAGATGGAAAGAAAAGGCTAGAAAGAAATCCAATAAGAAGATATTCATCTGCACCAAACTATTGCATTCCCATTTTCTCTCAGCATCGGATCAGGAATCCAAGTAAATGTCACATGAAAATACAGTTTTGTTCTCATTCTTCGTTTCTTCAATGCCCGTCTGCTTTCATCAGCACTTTGTGGTTTGGAGAGAGACTCGCTGCTCCAACGTGTTTCACCGAGTTAAAAGACACAGATGTTCCGTATTTGATTATTTTAAGGTGGTGCTTTTGCGTCAAAACTACACATTCAAAGTTATGTGTTATCCTGACTAATGAATGTAACATTTTTAGGACAAATGCAGGCCGGTGCTTTTTGAAAATGAAAGACTGCTGATCTGTTGGAGATGCTTAACTCTCATTCTTTTGTGTTTTGGGCTCCTGTGCTCCACTTCAGACAGTTGCAACTCCAAAGCCGTTACTTAGGATTGACCCATTTAGGAATTAGTGCGCTGATAAGACAACAAAAAAACAACACTTGGAGCAGGAGGGGAGATTGGGGCGGGCGGTGGTCATGTAATGAAAGCAAGTTCCCATATTTGTAACGGAGTGGATCATCTTGTCTGCGCGGCTTAAAAGACTCATTACATTATTAAGCCACAGTGCAGTGATTTGTTTTCAAGCACAACAAGGCTCGCTGCGCTCAACACTAACTACCCGTGTTGAGCTGTGTGTGTGTGTGTGTGTGTGTGTATTGGGGGGGGGGGCAACCATCTCAGCAGACTTGTCCAAGATGGAAAGCCACTGGTGACCCGCGTAGGGAAAGACTGGAGCATTAGTCCAACAGCAGAGATTACACAGTGCTTACAGGAGGTCAGGCTCCAGAGAGAGAGCAGAGGAAACAGGGAGGAAGTACATACGAGAGAAGATAGTGGACCTGCTGTCTGTCTTAACAGCTTTTCTATTACAGGGGCTTTGTGTGTGTGTGTTTGTGTGTGTGTGTGTGTGTGTGTGTGTGTGTGTGTGTGTGTGTGTGAGCTAAAGAGAGCCTACAGTAGTTCTGCTTGTTATCATGACATGTCATATTTGGATCTGGGTGACTCATTACCTCTCACCTGTTGTCCCCATTATCGAACCGCTGAATGAATGCATATAAAAGGCGGGGCTCAGGTATAGAGCGCTGCAGGCGTGACGTATTTGTGAAGGCCAATCGGGATGTGAGCGTCACACTGGATCCCTCGACAAAAAGACAATGGGATTTTCCCAATGGATTATTTCAGATATTAAACTTTATGATATTTACGTTTAGTCCAGCTAAAAAATCTTCCCAAGTGAACACCACTTTTAGGATTTTTTGAAACGTGAATGCAAGAGGCAGAAGTGAAACGCCAACGTGAGGCTATGAACGAACTACAAGTCACATGGCTTCAGTCACCACCACTAAGAGGAAGGCGGACTAGCGGTCTAGTGATGGCGTTAAGTAGTTTCATTTAACCACTTATTTTAAGCCAAGAAAAAGCTTTAAAACATCATATCGTAGAACAAAATGTTAAAATATTTTAAGCTTGTGTAGCCCCCCCGCCCCCAAAAAGAACACTGACCTCGAGACGAGTAAACAGGAAGTGTAAAAATGCTGACTCATTCCCGAGTTTTAGGACTTATTCCTGCAGCGCTATTCTGCCTCCTGATTTGAGCCCTGATATAAACAGTTGTTTTGTTTCCAGAAGCCATGAAAACAATAAAGGTTTTGTTAGTTTTGTTCCTCATCATCTCACAGAAACCAAGCATTAACAGCACAGCAGCCCGTTAGCAACCTTCTGCATGAGGCGACCAGAATCAGTCCGGAGCTTCTGAAACCCCCCGAAAGAAAAGGGGTCTTCATCGCAGGTGCCTTTAATTACACAAAGCAATCCTTTTAAGTTAATGGTCCTGATCGAGGCGGTTGAGAACGCCTTCTGGACGCGATCGATGGCAGGTCCCCCAGCTGTACTCGTCTGTCAATTGTTTTTGGTTGTTATGACAATTTCGGGTTGTTTTCCCATCAATAGGGATTGTGTGCGGCGAAGTTGCAAACACATGTGATGGAAGGACACGCCGCATCACGTGTCCCGCAGCCTTGACCGAGAAAAATTGCATTCCTACCAGTTAAGAAATGCCCCTCAGCTTTTTTGATTATGTCGCACTTATGTGCGGTCATGTGCCTCTTTATATCCCCTGAATACACACATTGTAAAGACTGCAGCGCATGAAATGCATGTGTTAATCCGTTGTGCGGGGCAACATTAGTTCTGACATGTGTCCGCGTGAGTCCGATAATGCCCCAACAAGCGTCATATTAAGTTCAGTTCAATCTTAAATACGCTGTGCGGGTGCTTAAGCACATTGAGGGCAGCTTGACCAATCTGACTGTGACTGTGAGTTTTATGTAAAGTGGGTCCAAGTGTATCTGAATATCATGTTCAAAGTGCAGGGAGGCACCGCTGATGGAGATAACTTATCGCTGCCATTCGGAGAGGGAATACTTCTGTCACTTGGCTGGAGCATACGACTGCAGGTGTGTATGCAGATTCCATCGGTGTGGCTGGGCGAGTTGGTGAGCGCGGCGGGGGCTTATCAGGAGTTTGCAGGAGCCCGGCTCTCCTGCAAGCGGGATCCACAAACACCTGTTGAAAAGGAGAGCGGGGGGGGGGGGGGGGGGGGGAGGGGGCGGCTGAACCCGACGCGATAAGAGGCGGCGGCGGCGGACGAGCGGGATGTTCGGAGAGATGCCGATCGCACGCAAACGAGCAACAACAACACGAAAAGTTGTCATTTAAAAATGTGTTTCTTTGCTCGGTGGGAAACGCACACACACAGGCGCTGTGACACCTTTTTTTTATGTCCAGTATGTGCTGCCGTTCTCTCCCTTATTTTATTTTGTACGTCTATTGTTTTTAACGGGGGAGGTAAAATGTTGAAAACCAGACTGGCCACGTTGCATCTTTGTGAAGATTAGCGAGCGGAAAAGCACATGTGCTCTGAGGGAGGTTCACCGCGATAATTACCAAGCGCTCCCGGTTGCATCTGCCTCATGCTAACTGGTGGCAGGCCAACCGACAACACGCACCGAAAACAACAGTCCCTCTCTGCTGGCACTGCCGCTCGCTCTGCTGCTTCTTCTTCTCCTTCTTCTTCCCTTTTTTTTAAAGCTCTCTGTGTCTCTCTGCCTTTTTCTCTCCCTCTCTCTGGCCCCATCTGTCTCTCCTCCTCTTTCATCTCTCCGTCTTCTGCATCTTTATCACGTTTCCTTTTTTTTCTTCTTTTTGCTCCTGAGCTCTCTCTCTCTCTCTCTCTCTCTCTCCACTCCTACTCTTATTCCCACTCCTCCTCTCTCCGTTCTCTCGCTCCGCTCTGCACCCGAGGCCATGTGGTCCAGGCGAGGTAGCAGGGTGACAGAAGCCGGACCCTTTGGTGTCGCAAGTTCCTTATCTCGCTTACGAGGTGCTGCCGTGCATGCACACCAAGTGTTTGTGTGTGTGTGTGTGTGTGTGTGTGTGAGCGGGCGCTGTTCTCGAGGGCAAAGTGAGGTGTGAGAGGATGATGCACTTGATACACTGTGAGGAGAGGAGGAAGAAGTGAGGGAGAGGAGGGAGGTGCAGGACAGGACTGAGCTGCTTGCGCGGAGTACGCCTCCTACTGGACCTCAGTCGAGCCGTCAGAGAGCCATGTGGTTCACTTTGAGAGAGAATATCCACTTTAGTGAGCCGTTAAGTTGAGGCTGAAATACAGAGAAAAAGTATCACGCTGGATTAAATAGCTGCACTTGCTTTTCTCCTGTTTCCAGTTATCGCCCACCACATTGTGTGATATGATATTTGTGTTTTAAGAAAAGTACAAATGCATTCATTTCAGCTTAAAATTGCACACCCCAATTTGGCAGATTGTTTTCTCGTCAATAAGAAAAGAAGATTTTGAAATGTCTTGCTGAAACATGTATGTATTCATTTAGTTTTCCAGTATGATTCCACACTGATAACGTCTTAGGTATATTCAGTATATATATATATTGTATTTTTTTTAATTAAAGCTATTCCTTATGTAATTAGTTGCATGTAATTAAATGATGGAGATTTAACATTGCAGCTTTGAATAATGGCTAATATCACTACAAGGTTTTTCCTCTTGCGAAATGTGATCAAATCTACAAAATCAAATCAGCATAATTAGCCTAGCATAATTGTTTCTTCAGACTTTTTTTTTTCTTCACATCATACAGTTTCTGCTTTTGTGATATTGTCCTTCATTGTTCAATTCACAACAGATGGGCGGATGAAACTCCAGCTCCATCGGCGTCATTGAGAGGACGAGAGCCTGTAAAGCAGAAGTTAGCATAGTAGTATATAGAGACAGTGTAAACAGAACCACTGGGTGTCCGTGGCGTCTGCAGCTGTCCGTTTGAGGAGGACCACCGAGGCTTAGACCTCCAAGCTCCCCAAGCGGGCGTTGAGGCAGTTGGTCCAGAAGTAGAGAGCGTGGGTCCGACAGCGTCCGCCCTCGCAGCTTTGGGGGAGGAGGGAGGGTCTGAACAAGGACGTGGCTGAAGAGAGACGAGGGGCCTCCCCGTGAACGGACTCCCCGGCGTAAACATACGTACGTCGGGAGGCAAGAGAGGCCTTGGGCTGCTTCTGCCTGCTCTGCAGCCCGTAGCCGACAGACAGAGCAGAATGGCTTGACTCTTGGATCGGAGCCCTCTCGCGTGTGTGGCACAGACGCCGAGCAGACATTGCACAGCCGTTGCGTGGACGTGGAGGCCTCGGGTCGCCGCTACACTGTTATTAAAAACAGTGTGATAGCATGTGGGCTGTTCCCTCTCTCCTCTCTCTCCCGGTTTCTTCTCTCACCCTCGTTTCTCTCCTTGAGCACAATCAATCGCTCTCAACTTGCCCTCTTTTTCAGTTATAGAACCCCCCTCCTCCCCTTCTGTGTTTACCAGTGAGGTGGCTTTCACACAGCCGACCTGCCGACTCTATTTTACCAGAGCAGTCTCGGAGGCCGTCTCTGCCACAACCATACATTTCCTTCACTGTTAATCACATACATTATCATCTTTCCCCTCCTTTTTTTTGGCATTTTTCTTTTTCATGCCTTTACTTCCCTCTACACTCTCCTCGCAGCCTTATTGTGAGTCTTCCTCAGCTTCCTCAGGCTTGAGCACCACCCACCCAGCCACCCCCAATTGGGAGACAAGTGTTTTTCAAAGACGCTCTCTTGGAGGTCCTTGAAGACGACGGAGACAATTCTCTGGCTTTTCAAGTAAACTGTGGGCAACAAAATAAAATAAAAACGCATCCCATCATTCAGCGCCAGTAAGTGAAATGGCAAGCATTTGGAACCAAAGGATCTTTTTCTATATCTGTCTGTCTTTGAAGTGAAAGGTTTTTTTTAGAAATCGTCGGCGTTTTGGACCTTTTGAAAATGTCACAGTGAATTTTTGATGCGGGTTACGCTCTTCATCCAGTTTCAGAGAATGCACGTTGTATGCGTGCACACACACACACACACACACACACACACACACACACACACTCATAGAAATATACTGTAAATTGTAATTGTTTTTAACTGGAATATTTTTTTCTGTTGGATGATTCGCTGATATGTACTACAATCAACTGTTGGCCGAGGTCTTGACTGACTCGCACCTAGGAAACAACTACAACCGCCATCAACCATCTGCAGATATGATGGCTTACTCTAACAGAGGCAAAACTCTTCATTTCCCTCTCATCTCCCTCTCGTTTTCACGTTCACTTTCCCCTGAGAGAGCTGTAAAATTGGTTCTATTACAATACCCATCACAGCCCCCTTTTTAAAGAGTGGATATGGATGCACAGACACACACATACACACACACACACACACTCACACAAACACGCAGGTATTCAGGAGCCAAAACATTCACATTACAAAGACTTGGATATGTGTGCGTTCAGGCGTAAAGACTCATATGCATAGGCAGATTGCATGCAGAAAAGTCGGTCCCAAAGATCTTTAAACCAAAAATGGTTTGGAACAAAGTCACAAACACACAAAGTCACAGAGTGAGCCCCAAAGTTCAGTCTGTTACTTTCTGATACCCCAAGGTTGAGGGGAGATGCCCCTGAATCCAGCATTCATGTTTAAGACCCGATATTCCCTTCATGAAACAATCAGCACCAATCAGGCACCGAGTTCAGGATCCATAGGAATTATGTCCGTACTGAACCACCCAGTCAACCACGTCAGTCCAAAATGGCATCACTTTGTCATTTTTATCCTATCAGAAATGTGTGAAATGATCATAATTAGCATATGAATACTGGAGTTATAAATTGTAATGGGTTCAACCTTGAGTCAGAGTGGACGTTTGTGACCGATAGGAAGAGATTCGCTCATCGGTGTTCCTGAGACGTCGCGTTCCCGGGAACGGGACGGACATGGGGTCAGAGCGACCTTGACCTTTGACCGCCGGTTCATCCTGGAGTCCAGGCCGACATGTGTGCCAGCTTTTGGAAGAAATTAAATTCCCTCTAGTCTTTCCTGAGATATCGCGTTCATGAGAATAAGTATTGAAAAAGTAACTGAACACGACCAACATATGACGGAAGCCATCAGATGCGCAAACACCTGCAAAGCAATGGATGCTTTTGAAGAGCGACTGTGTAGTGACGGTGAACAGCTCCTCCGCCATAGGATGTCTATGTCTAGAGGACAAAGTGCATTACGAATCATGTAGCCAGTCAGCGATTACAGTTTCATTCTCAGGCCCTCGGTGTTGGCAGGGAGTCAGGTGGTCAAGCAGTCAGTCGGCCAATCAGCTGGTCGATCAGTCACACAGAGAAACAGGCAGGCATTATTCCTGGCTGCCGTCTGGGCCTTCCTCGACTCCAGAGACAGGCGAAAGAGGCGGAGCCGTGAGGCCGATCAAAAGGTCCGTCCACAACGGGCCTCATTACGGCTTCAAGGGGCGCAGTCACACCCCGCTCCAGCCATCCCGCCACCCGGCCCCAGAAACCCCTCTGCGGTCCTCCTTCGCCGGCCTCTCTTGTTCTGCTTTCTGATACTCGTTCAGTCTCACTCACCCTCACCATTCTCTCTCTCCGTTTCCCTCTCCCTCTCATCTGTCTTTCCTAGAAGGGGCACGTCAGATGTAAACAAAGCCCAACGCCAGCCACTAATTAAATAGATGAGCGGTATTAACATAACCTGAAAGCCCCAGCCAATTGTACCCCCCTCCACTTCCCTTTAATATCCCTCCTCCTCATCCCTCCATCCATTTTTTGATTTTTTCTTTTTTTCTTGTTGTTGTGATCCGAGCAGTGAGCGCCAATTGTGGGCAATGTAATTACCATTAGGACAGAAAGCCTAGCGTGTCTTTGATATGGTAATGATGCTTCATGTACACCCTGTACACCCTCCAACCCCCATTCCTAACCAGAACACACACACACACACACACACACACTCTATCACCTCCCTCTCCGCCACACACTTCCAAATAATCTCACCCATGAATATCAAGTGGGGCAACTCGTCAACACCTGATAGTGACGGCTGCAGTTTTACATGAGCTGCCTTCGAGGGGTGACGGGAGGGACGGAGAGAGCGGATGGGTGACGGGTAAAGCGACGGAGGGCAGGGTTTGGGGGGGGCGCAGGGGTGTGGTGCGAACATAAGTGCCAAAATTACACGGACAGACAGAGAGGGGGAGGGAGTGGTAAAGAGGAAAGTGAAAAGATGACTAAATTGTGACTAAAGAGGAGAGGAGGTGGAAGGGCAGGAGAGTCGGCTTGTCGGGGGAGACCTCAGTTATTGTCACATGCGAGCTGCGTGACCGTCGGATCCTGCTTTAATTATTAATTACACTTGTCGGGCATCGTTAAGGCCTATTTAGCCTCAGTGTTGGTCTGACCGGACAAGAACTGCTGGCATTGTTCTACTGACATTTCCTTCTCCCCCTCGTTCCCTTTCTCTTCCTGCCTTGATCATAAAAGTCTGCATGTCTCCTTCTCACCAACACCCCTACCTCCATCTAAATCTCTTTCCGCTTGCATCCGCCCTCTCTTCTGACTCCTGCTCCCCCTCTCTCCATCCTCTGTGTCCAGGCTCTGGCCTCCAGCCCGAGGATGGAACAGGAACAAACCGACTGCCCAGCTCCCTGCTGTCCCTCTCTCATCCCAACTACACACACCATCCCTCCGATGCCTCCGTCGGTCCAAGTCCCGCAGCCTCCCCCGTCCCCCCCGCCCCACCAACACCGTGTGGCCCTGGCCAGCCTCACAAAATAGCCATGGACCTGGATCCCGTGTAGGAGAGAGTGTGACCAGTCTCCTGGGGACACAATGCACAATGTCAGATGCACACAGTGCCCTCTGTACATTCAGCGTCTCGCCATTGTGGGGGTATAAAAATGGGTAAAAAAACGATGCCATTGGCTCGGCAACATGAAGCTGATGCCAGCGTAAGAAAAAAATTGGATTCAACACAAAAAAAAAAAATCACCCAATTAAACTTCAAAAAAGATACAGTGCACGTAATCATATGTGAACTCGTGCAGTGCAAAAAATATACAACCAGATTATTCTTTAGAGGATGGATATGCAGTGCACTTGTGTATGATGGCAGGAACATGAGGCATTGTTTGCCAATATTGGTTCGCAACCTGGCAAAGGGCGGCGTCCTCAGTGTTCGTTCATTGTGTGCAATCTGGTTGCAATACTACAAACAGGTCTAGCGATATATTTGTTGCAGAGTTCATTATAGAAGAATACACCAAAGATTGTCGGGCTCACGGTACACAATTGTTATTATTTTTAAAGGATTGAACCAAAAACATTGTCCTTTTTTATTCCTTGCACTCTTCTTCCTTGTCAAACGCGGTGCCTACATTACCTACAATGCAACTCGACGGCCACCAGTAACCACCAAGAAGGATCTGAGTGACATCGGGCGTTGCTCCGTCTGGAGCCACAGGAGACACAGAATACATCCATCTTCACGTGTGCACAATTAGCACAATTTGCTTAAATATCAAAAACATAAACATGTCCTGTCTCATGCTTTAGTCAACTGTTGGCCTATTATTATTTTTTTAAATCATGAGCTTCTCATAAACGTAAGCAAGTCTTATGCTTGTCTATTAAAATGTTAAGAGTGAATATTGTAAGGGAAACAACAGCTCATGCTTTACAGACACATTTACTGCTAGTTATTCATTCATTTGGTGATTTTTAAGGTCTGTTCATTCAATTAAGTTTCCTCAAAATTATATTTGCTGTTGCGCTATAATATTTTTTTGGGAGCCAAGTGTGTTTCACCATGTAATGTTTCCTAACTGTAAATAAATACGTATTTAACACTTCAAATGACAGAATATCTAATGAAGTCTGGTATAGTTTATACTTTTTCATAAATGAGCATAAGGTGAGATTCTCAAATATTTGTTTCTTTTTGCCCAACTAACAGTTTAAAGCCGACACTGATCAATGTACAATAATATAGATGGGAAAAGCAGAAAATCCTGAAAACAAATCAGAGACTATTTAGATTGTTTTGCTTGAAAAATGAAATACACATAAAAGCACTTATTATAATTCTTGTCGATCAAATTTGAGTTTCTGTTGATCGTTTACCCAATTAATAGTTTTAGATTTGAATTACTCGTCTGTCAATAATATTCATTCCCTATCATTAAATAGTGTGTCTGACAATATACATATGTGTATATTAGCACCTTGATTATCTACTTCTTATCTTTTTCTACTTAAGATAAAATGAAAATGAAACTGCAAGAAACAGTCTATGTCATCTTAATATTCCTAAAAAGATGTCTATAGCCGAGTGGATGGAGGTGAGAGAGGCTGAAGGTAGGCTGGCCTCGCTGCTCTCTGTCTCAGTCGCCCCGCCGGCCCCCCAGTGGGCCACGGAGAGCAGAGGGAGCCCCGGCCGATCAGAGGGGGGCCCAGATGGACCGACACGCACGCGCACACACACACACACACACAGACACAGACACACAGACACACACACACACACACACTCACTCAGTCACTCACATGTCATATGTTATCCCATCTGCACTGTCACCAAGCTGCCTGTAACCCCAGGGCCTTGCGGGGGATACACACACACACACACACACACACACACAAAGGTTACTAAAATGTGTTATTGTGTGTGTGCACGCATACACACACAGCAGAGTTGTTCCCAGTGTGTAATTGGAGGTGAAGATAACTGCAGCCTCTCTTGTTCGCTTGAGTGGGCACCCGCGTTGTAGCCGCCATACACACACACACACACACACACACGCACGCACACACTCCTCAAATATGGGTCTTCTCACATGAGTGACGAAGCTTTACGATAGACAAACAGCGTTGTATGATCCACCGTGTGTATTTTGTCCTGTGGCGGCTGACAGATACTGACTCTATAAAAACACTTGTACATTTCTGGATTGATATTTCTATTTTACAGATGACATAAGGGGCAGCGTTGGCTGTTGCACTGCAATTGGCAAAGTAAGACGGTTGTGGCTTTTTGTCTGAGTACACACTGTGACTATCGCAAAAATGTAGGGCTGTCCCGAATAAAACATGTTGGGCTTCAGAGCTTCGGGTTGAACCGAAGTGGTCGTCCTAGCGACCGAAAGGCCAACAGAGATCGCTATCCCTATAGCCACGCTGCTAGCATCAGGTTAGCTAGCAAGCCAGATTATATGAACTCGTGTTTCAATACCCCCACTTTGAGTAATTAGAATATGTTTTGCTACAAATCACTTTTCTTTTTTTTCTTCAATTTAGCAAAACATGCCAAGTCTCAAGTGTTAAATCTTTTCTCAACACAAGGCGCCTCCGGAAATAAAAATGAAGTCTAGAATTGCTCTTGGAAAAGTTTGTCGAGGTGTGATACGCGGCCCTGGCAATGTTGCCATGTTTCCACATTTGAGCGATTCCCTTGGTGAGCACAGTGTTGTACCGACTGAAAAGAGCGACGGCCACAACCGTGAAAACACAGCCTGCGTTCTGTGAAATCTCCCTTTAAGACGCAGCAATTGAAACACAACGCACATGAAATGGTACACAGTAAAAAAAACAAATCTCATCGATGGCGCTCTGCTCACACAAACCCAACCTGCTTATTTATCATCAGTCGAGTAAGAGAATGAGCAAAAAGGCCTAAACGTGAAATGTACATGCCTGAAACAATAAATGCACACACACACACACACACACGCAGGCCTTTGTCTAACAGAATGAGACCAGTAATCTTTCCTCCACTTATCTTGGACGTGTCAGCTAAATGGGAAGTGAAAAGTCAAATATGAGATGTCACATTTAGTTTACCTCCCTGCCTACTCACTCTCTCTCTCTCTCTCTCTCTCTCTCTCTCTCTCTCTCCCTCCCTCCCTCCCTCGCCCTGTTCTGTTCTGCACATCTCTATTTGATTGCGTCTCCCTCCGCCTCAACATGACGCTCACACAATACACACTCGGCTCCCATCTGTGTGACGGTTGTGCATCGGCATGTTGAGTTAATGGATTTTGTACGGCGCGCGGGACACGTTCAGTTCTGAGCCTGGAGTAAGGGGAGGTCTTAAGAAACTCACAGAGAGAGAGGGAGAGAGAGAGAGAGAGGGAGAGAGAGGGGGGCGGGGAAATGAAGAGAAGGAGGGAGACTGTGAAGACAAAAGGAGATGCAGAATATGAAGCTTTGGGATTGAATCCTTCCAGCTGTCCCACGTCGCCCTAATTATTACTTTTTGTGTGCTGCCACAGTCGTTAAATCCCTTTTCCCCCATTTCGCACCTGGCCACCGCGTCGCCACATCGGCAGGAGCCAAACTCAACCAGGTACTTGTGAAAATGTCACTCACACTTTTCGCACAAATCCGCGACTCTTGGCGTGGCGGCTGTGTCGCGCTGTGAAAGAACCGCCGCGTTTAACGAGCCAGGATCTGCTTTCAGGCAAAACCCTGTGGATGAAATTGTAGGACGACCGCGCGATGTTGAAGAACCGTTCAAAGTAAAAAAGGAGCCTTTTAGCTTTGGTTTAACATTGCGATTACGCAAGCTCACCAAAGATCTCTCCAAGGACATGACTACGTCCTGCAGTTCGCACATACTCTACGTGAGCTGCGTCTCCCTATATTTTACACTTATTGGTCCCTCTCATCCTCTGATAAGATGAATTTGGTTTTGTTTTTCCTCCCCCATACGACTGCAAACCGTGTCTGGGCAGCAGGGGAGACACATTGTTTTGCCTCCGGGCCGTTGACGCTAACTTCAGGCTAATAAACCCCTTCACTTAACCCAACATCGGAGAAGCAAGACGCAGGAACTTCACTCGGGTGCTGAGGAGCGGAGGTGTTTATTCAGAGATAAACTGAAACCTACACTGAACATTTACAACCACTTGACAACTTTGCTCTTCATTTCTTCTCTGCTCTGATCGGCAACACCTGTCTGAAGCGAGTGTGTGGTGAGAGAGAGAGAGACGGTAAGCGATCCACCGTCTCTCTCTCGCTGCGCACATAGATATTTCTAAACTATAACGTAGCTCTATAACACGACTCAGGCCAACCGCAATTGCTTTAATTGGTCCGAAAGTTGGACCAATCCAAAAAAAAAAAAGGTCTCTCACACTAAAGAGGAATGGGATCATGGTTCAATTCGTTCCAGACCGAGACCACCTCCTTTTCGTTGGACCAAAGTTCTGGCTGTTTGGTCCAAGGGGGAGGTTTCCAAACTGAAGTTTTGGTTTGGATCAAACCAAAAAGTCCCGGCCAAACAGCAGCATTCTGCTGTATACTCTGCATAGCCGATGTGAAGGAAGCGCATCAACTCTGGAGCGTCAGAGCTATTATCACATCGCAATAAGCTGATACTTCATGGAGGTCAAACCGTCTCCCCCACATCCAGCACAGGGCTCCACGGAGTCTTCTTTAAAAGCTGCTCGGTTGTGGCCCCTCTGCGCCGCTGAGCAATTGTCTCAAACTTGGTTAATTACATAACAGGCCACTTCGCAGGTGTAAAAATCACTGCAGTGCACTGAAAAGTCCCTCTGGAGGCTCCAACCATCAGGAAATTGCAGTAAAGAGTTTAATTGTAGAATTGAGAACACTGGGAGGTATAAATTCTTTCGCCGGCACTCTGGAGAGCGTTTTCTTTGTTCCTGTCGGTGGGAGAGATAACAATTCCTCCCACCGTTAACTACCTGCCTGCCTGCCGACCGGGTTTTGTTGTGTTTTGTTGTTGCTAATAGGCCTAATTGGCCATAACCCAGGCACCCAGAGAGAGAGAGGGAGAGAGGAGGAGGGGGTGGTAATGAAACTACCTGCTCTCCATCTTCGCCTCTGTTCTCCATCTCACTTTTTTCTCTTCAAGGAAAGAGAATTCCACAGAGAAACAGAGAGCGCATTAGGAGGCTCAGACGATCCACGAGGCCCGAAGCTCTTTGCACACATACACAAGAGGAGGGTGGGGGGGGGTTAGGAAAAAGAGAAAGTGATAGAGAGATAGAAAGAGCGACGGGGAAAAAGGGAAAGGAAGGTGCGTGCGGTTTTCCCCGAGAGCGCAGAACAAAGCCAGGTAATGTTTATGGATGACGATCTTTAAAGGCCTGCCGTTTACCGAGCAGCACTTTGATACTAAAAAACGCCCTTGATTACCACCGGGTCAGGCTATAGAATGTGCGCTCTTGATGTTTAATTGATGTGTCTATTTTGTGACAGTTAGATACGTCACGCTGCCGTTTTGATCTCCCCACTATGCCGTATCTTATAGCAGCAGAGAGCCATTGATGTGGGATTCATTTGTTCTGCGGCCGCGAGGACTGATTCCCGTATTTGATCTGTATGCACGCGCTTAATCTTTACCCCTAACATTGCTCGCTGTATGTATATGTGTGTGTGTGGCCAACGTTCCTGCTCATCAGCACGTTGTTCTACTTTTCCACCAGGAACAAAGTACGCAAAAACTCGGGATACATTTGCGTGAAATGAAAAACACACGCTGAACCAGACGGCGGTGAAACACCTCGAGGTGCCCGTGTCGAAATGCTGTGAATCGCGGTGTGTTGTATTCATATTCCTCTGAGATATTGTCAGTGAAACCGCCCTGCCTGCACTCCGAGGGAATACTATGAGAACAGTATGTCAGCAGTGGGCAGATTGTTTGCGTGTCTGTGTGTGTGTGTGAGTGTGTGTGTGTTCAGAGCAATGGGACCTGAAGGAACACCGCGAGGACAATCTGTCGCCCCTCCGCCTGGGCCCTGGGTGACAGATGATGTGCTCCCACTGCTGAGCAGCGTGTGTGTGTGTGTATGTATGTATATGTGTGTGTGTGTGTTGGGGGTGAGGGGGGTGAGGGGGGGTGACTGTGCGGTGACAGCGACAGCTTGCAACAATAACAATAGCTTTATTCCAGCCATGTTTTCAAAAGGTATCGGATTTTTTCAGCCAACGTTCATACGGTCCTCGTCCCGTGTCGCCGCGGCTTCAAGCTCCGGATCTTTTTGCTCGTTCAAAAAAGAATCATGCGGGATTAAAAATGGAGAGAGAACCGAGAAGTCTATACTGGCTTTCTTAAGTGTGTTAAGTGGAAGCACAGTAACTAAAAAATAGAGAAAAATACACATTAAATGACCATGAAATTCATATTCAGACTGGACAAATGACGACAACAATGCTGGAAAGTAATGAAGAGAAATTGATCCAGCTTGTTGCTGCTGACACTTTCTCTGCCCGTGATCTAATTAACAGTATAGCGGCCGCCTCGCGTGTTAAGGTGTTTTTTAAATGTATTTTTACATCGCGCAATATTGGCAACTACTGTACGTGAACAGTGCTGCTCTCCTCGCAGCTCCTCGTCTACTCAATTATTAAAAGCGAGCACATTATCGTCCACGTTTACAAAGCCCAGTTGGACTTCAAAGCCAGAAGTCGTTGCACGCTTGAAGACGGCAGTCCAACACAACAGGAAACAGGACGCCAATGCTTTGTCTTGTGTGGGGCACGACACACAGGAAATCAGATGGATTGTTTTGTTTGTTTTTTTGCACAAAAAGGGGAACCAGTCATTTTTCAAGAAATAATATATTCCAGTTCCTCTGTTCAGACTGCGTAAAGTCAACCAAGTGTTAGAACACATACTGAAAGTTTCTTTAGGGAATGAGCTCTTATTTTGCTCTTCCTCTAGTTTTTTTTTTCTTTTTCCAACAGCAACAGATTCATGGGAAATTCACTTTGAGAACCCCAAAACCTTTAAAAAAGCTGACCAACGCTTTGAGAACGTATTCCCCGTTCACCATCTCAGTCGTGCAGCGACCACAGGCGAGTCCTCTCAGCATTACTCACCATTGTATTTACAGTGAAGCCCGGGGATAAACTCACCCTTTGTTACCAAGCACTTAAGACCTGACGTGTGCTGTACACACACCGCGGAGTGGGGGTGGGTGCCGTGTATTTGTGCGCTCATGCTTGTGTGTGCATTTCGGACAGCCGTTTGTATCGCAAACTCAAACAAAAGAGCGCACATCCTCCATCACGGCTTTATCTGTTTATGCCATCAGCTCTTCTGCACCCACATACTTGTAAACACACCAACCCACCCACTCTGTGTGTCACACACACACACACACATACACATATACATGCACCCAGGTGGGGGCCAATGTTCCACGTCTTTGACACGGATTAGTCCTGGTGGAAGGGGAAGAGTCCAAAGTGCATTACTGGTCACAGGATTTATGGAATATCATGGGAAATAATCTAGTGGTCTAAAAAGAAGTAATGGAATATCACATACTGTGTACTGGATGTGTGGGAGACACTTTGACCTCCATGAATAATCAGCTTATTGCGATGTGATAACAGCTCTGACGCTCCAGAGTTGATACGCTTCCTTCATATCTGCTGTGCAGAATAAACAGCAGAATGTTTGTTTGGCCTGGACTTTGTGACTTTTTGGTTTGATCCAAACCCCTTGGACACAAATGTTGAGTTACAGAAAGGTTGCTCTTTCAAATTTTCATTTTACTCTTTCGTATGGCACGAACATCCAAACGATGTCCGCAGCGCTGGATCAAAACACAAACTGAATGCTAAGGTCGGACAAAAGATCTGCACACTGCACTGATAGCTCCCAGCTGATCTGACCCAACAGGGAAACGGTTCCATCTGACAGAGATCGGCATCAAATAACCACCACTAAAGCAGAACAAGCAATGAATCGAGTCAACGGCATTCATCAGCTCGGTTGTTGTGACCCTCAGGATCTACAAGGTTTCAAATACTCAAAGAAAAGTCTTCACAAGGCCTCATCCTTTGGAGACATTGTTTTTTAGTTTTTTAGAATGGGACAGCAAAAAAATAAAAAGCCTTCAATCCACATCACCCTCTCAGTCAGAAAGAGCAAACACTCTACTAACCATCTTAAACAAGAAACCTTATTAGTATACTGCATAAAAGCTACCTTGAACGCTCTACCAACAGTCCGTGCTTGCTTCTGCATTATTACTGCACAATTATGCAACTTCAACCCTAAAAAATTATAAGAAGAAAAGAAAGTTGCAAAGTGTCTGTAGATTCATGAATGGAAAGCTTTTCCTATACATTCTTCACAATAAAAGCATCCCAACAATTTGCCAGTGGAAAGCTTTTAATGTGATCAGCAACAGCAGGAAATGCTCGATTTGCATCAGCAGTAACTTCCACTCCGGCATAGCGGAGAAACTGTCCGAAGGTGAAAAGTGAAATGAGGTTGATGTGTCACTTAACAGAGATTCTGTTAGAGGCAACAAAGGTACTGTGAGCTCAACACAGAGACTGAAAAAAAAAGAAACTCTCTTTCTGATTACGGGCAGAGACACATATCTGTACACAGGGAGGACGCCGAAAGCAAAGCGAATGAAAGACTGCCGTTTAGGGTCAGCAGCGGGTATAGGTGAGCGATTCACAGAAGCGTGTGTCCGTCACGGTGACTCACGGTCGCTACCGGCTCTCCCAACCGCCGCCGCTGACCCAGAAGATGAACGGGGAAAAAACCCAACACACAACAAAGTGACCCGAGCGCTGGGGCTGGCGACCCCGTTAGCGGAGCGCCGTCAGTACCCCAGTTTCTCTCTGCTGACATACAAAAAAAAAGGCAACTGGACCGCATGGAAACGGCGTCCAACCCAAGGGCTCCATTCGGAGGCTGCCCGCTTGGCCTTGTTTCCTGGACAGAGCCGAGGAGCGAGCCCATATGTCGGACAATATAATGCCCTGTGAAGCATGCCACTTCAGTGGCGTCTGACAGGAAGGAGAAACAGAGCACACACACACACACACACACACACACACTGATTTGAGGACAGGGCTTTCTGGATGGCCGCTCTGGCAGATGAAGAGACAGCAGTGACATAAAGTCTGTTTCAGTCAAAGTGTCGGTGTTTGTGCGTGCGTGTGGTCACACACAATCGCTTGCGTCTGAAAGTTTTGTGTCCAATGAAAATGTGCTTATGCTTTTTTCTTTTTTTGTGTACATGTCCACGTGTACAATGTGTGTGGGTGTGTTCATGGGCTTCTATAGATAGATAGAGACGTATACATCTCTATATATCCCACTCTTTGTCCTTTGTGCAGATGGCATGCTGGTCTTTGCACTTCTATTCTGTCCTCGTGGTCCCTCAGCACCGAGTCTCATGGGCTTGCGGGAGTCATATGTCCCGACCACACTGACCTCACTCACCTCCCCCGTCATTGAATTGACTCTTGTCTCTCTTCTTTTCTTCCCTCTTTTCTATCACCGCCCTCACAAGCTCAAAGACACCCTTTTCCGTTTTTTCCGTAACTCTACTGAAAATATAGAAAAAGTAGAGGAACAATTTGACCACAGGGGTATATTCTTCAGCGCTAAAAATAAATAAAAAATAAAGCAGGCTCTGTGTTGAAGCTCCATATGTCTCTTTTGTCTCAGCTGTCCTTTTGCTGTCCCACAGCTTGCATTGCCCAAACAAACAATCCCATTTTCCCTAAACCCTCCATATGCTGTTATCTGACTATCTTTGGCCCTCTCGACCCCTCGCGCTCGCAGTGTCCTAATTCATGCACTAGTTCAACTCCCAGCGCTGGAAAGAAACCGTGGGGAACACAACAGAACACAGGCACCATCTGAGCAGCGGAGGACACACGATTCCAGACAGCAGTCACATGGACATTGGTCAGTTTGCACTGATACTGATGCACCAATACTTAAAGGTTTCCAGGCCACATCCAGCCACATGTTTGAAATGTGTCGCTAGAGAAAGTACAACTCATTTTATTTTTTTATAAACGCATAAATTGACTTGTAAACACTATATTTAACATCTGACAACAAAATGGCCCATTTAAAACCATAAGGAGCACATAGACTGTTTGGGATAGAAAGACGGATAGTTAACTATATTTTTGTTGTTTTGAAAGCTGCTGTTATACTAACAGTATATAATACGATCTCTTTACGCGAGGAGCGGTATGGAGAGCGTGGCCGGAGGACAGGTGCTCAGTCTAAGAGTGTACATGGTGGAAAATAAACACTGGTCATGTTGCTCTCCGTCCCACAGGAGACGGAGAGTCAAATGAAGGGGATCTTGTTCCTTTAGTGTTTACTTGTGTATCTGGGTTGTTGAGTCTCGGGTCCCCATGGAGTTTCCTACACGGTTTTTGTGACTCCCGTTTCTCGGATTGAGGAGAAAGGACTGACTTTGGACGTGCTCTCTTCGGCCTCGATAGAATATGGAAGAAGCAGATTCGTGAATGTTTTCACTAAAACTACACGACTACATTAAAGCACATTTGAATTGATACTAAGAGGAAATATTGTTTCCTCACAGGCTGCTGTACCACCCACCCCTTCTTCACACACACACACACACACACACACACACACACACACACACACACACACACACCCTCCTCCCCCTTTCCCCTCCATGTCAGATGTACAGATATGATGCTTACTGGCTGCCCACTGGCCCCATAGAGGCCAGCTGAGAATGCCGATTGGCTGGATGCTGACTGTGTAGCCATGGAAACTGACTTGAGCCCTGTGTGTGACCTCACGACGGCCACATAAAAGACGGCTACAGAGAGAGGGAGAGGGAGAGAGAGAGAGAGAGAGAGAGACAGTGTCACCCAACCCAGTTCAATGTGTGTTTGTTTGTCACAGTTTTAAAAGCAGAGTCCCTTGAGCACTTACATATTTAAATGCAGCATGTCTGTCAGTGAGCGTGTGTGTGTGTGTGTGTGTGTGTGTGCGTGTGTGTGTGTGTGGTATGAAAATAGCAGCTGACCTACAAGCGCCCCGGGAGAGGTGGCTCTGCTGAAGAGTGGAGACCCATCAGAGAGACGAGCAACCCTGGTGAAGAGAAACAGAGAGGGATTTAGCTGGAGTTCACACTCAGAGACGCAGCCAGGTCGACAATAACACGGCGACACACACACACACACACACACACACACACACACACACACACACAGATAAAACACCACTACAGAGATGTTGCAGCGGTGAGAGGAGGAAAGAGGACAAATGAAGTGCGGAGCAGACGACATCATCAGACGGACTGAAGGAGTGGAGAGCAAAGCAGAGAGGAACAATTGAGGAAGAATGGATGACTGTAAGAGGAGAGAAAGAGAGAGAGAGAAAAAAAAGGGAGAGACGGGAAATCTTAAAGAAGAAAGAGAGGAAAGTGAAGCATAAAGAGGAACAGAACTGAGCAGTGGAGAAGGCATGCAGAGTGTAAAGGAGAAGCTTTAAACCCATAGACTGATACAGTATGTGTGGGCCTCAACACCAACAACTGAATACACCGTTTAAAAAAAAAGTGTTTGTTCTTGGAATATCTTTCTGTTTTAAATGTGCAAAGCAGAAAGCGTCCTTCGTCCAGGGAATCTTTTTTTTTTTTTTTAAAGAGGCCGTTCAAAAGACTTAATCTTTGTTAATTGTTAATTGTTTTGCCGTTGTGCTTGTTTTCATTGTTCGGTTAATTGTGGACGCATCCTGCAGTGTGGAGTTGCCTGGAAACCTCACAGAAAAGTCACTGCACCCAGCCAAGAAATAGTTTGGCTCCCAACCCACCATAAAAACAGCAAACTGACGTTTTTTTTAAACACGTTAATTAATAAGCTTTGGAACTACTGCCACGCTAGATAAGCTGACTGGCTGCAGCTTCATATTCATTCCACATTCAACTGATATTGATCAGCAACCATCTTCAGTTCAGAGTTGCCCAGTCTATTGTAGTCACGTCCCGTATGACCTCCAGCACAGTCCTGACCAATGCAGTCAAGTACTAGCTTGGAATACTAGAGCTATTATTATATGAATATATGATTCAATGCAAAGTGGGTGGAGTACGTTGGGTGCGGTTCACCTGCTCCTTCACTCCGACCCTCCCTTCCCCACATGAGGAGATGGAGGGAAAAACAATAAGCTCACTGATGCACTCGCATGCCAAAAATCGCCCTCACGCTCCCAGAGGCTCCTCCAGTACAGACACCGTGAACATGGACACAGCTAATGAAGCCGGGGACAAAGACAGCTCGTTACCTGTGTGAAACACAAACTGTGGGTAAACATCCAGATCAGTGGATCTCCACTTGGCAGGCCTCAGCTGCCTTAGTGCCACGTCCAGCCGCAAAAACCTCCACCCTCCTCCCCTCGTTCCAACCCGCCGCCTCCCTCCTTAACATCAGCCATTAGATAAACACTTGCACGCGCGTGCACGCACACACACACACTCAAACACACACACACCGATCCATTTATTACTCTTTAAAAAGGTCACTGTTTTCTCTGGCTAAGCGCCCTGCGCTATTGTTAATTTTATGCATAAACAAATGGCAAATTTGTGCCACATAAATATGTATTAGCAATTAATAATGGTGGTGTCTGTGTGTGAGGGGACGCCAGGTGCATGCCGAGTGGGACGGCTGGCTGGCTGGTGGAGCCGCGGCGCTGGACTGGTGGCTTTATGTTGCTAGCTGGTCTCCCTCTCCTCCACTGAGTCTGCACAATGGCCACTCAGGCAAAGACCAGCAACAGCGCTTAATCTCTCTCTCCGTCTCTCTTTCTCCCCCCACCTGTAAAGGAGCATGTTGGTTTCTGGAGGGGAAACTGGATCAGAGATCAGCTGTGGGTCGAGCAGAGCGGCTCAGTGATCGAGTTTGGCTTCGCATTTTTGCTGAGGTTGCGTCAACGAGGATTCATTTTTAAACCCGATTAAATCCTTAAGCCATGTTGCACCTAACTTTAAAACTATCTTAAAGTTAAGGGAGATTAACTTTAAAACGAGCCTAATCCCACTTTATTGCACCCTACGGTATGTGCCGGTCTAACTTTTCCTCGTTGTCATATGATACGGCTTAATGTGGCAAAATTGTAAAAATTAAAAGTTCATTGTGTTCTAATTCCAAGATGAAATGTCTTAAATCAGGGGTTGCCAAATTCTTTCAAATTTTTAAACTTTGTTGTTGGTTTTGTAAATGCATCATCTCCTAATGTGGGTTATTCATTCATATTTTGATGGTTGGCACAGTAGTTTTCTTCCAAAACATGAGACTACAAATTGTTTTGAAGTGAGTGTTTTGAGGCTCACTATTGATCCAGATAAATTGGAGGTGATTAATAAATGATTTAGTTTAAAACTTTGTTTTTCTTGAACCACGAATACATTTGGAGAGATTTGAATGTGGAGTGTTCACACAGTACAGCGTATTCAAAATGGATTAAAAAGCAGTTGCAACGATGAGAAAGTTACAGAGTGAGAAAAGTGTCATGACACCCCGGTGCGACATTAGTGCAACGTGACAACACAAATGGATCATTTGACGCTCGTAGTACACAATAAATCACTTTGGACAGCCAGAAGTAGTCAATATACGGAAGCCTGGATGTGGCAAATGTGATGGAAATAGTCTTCTCTGGACCACTGATGTGTGCCAATGCTGGGAAACATGACAGTATTGATTAGAGGTTCCCACTGGAGGTTTTCTTTTTACCTTTTAGTGGCAATACAGAGCTGTTGTCTATGAGTGAGTCCATGTTTAGTGCACAAGGAATAAATATTCCTGCCAATGGTTGGACACTAATCCACTGATCAACAGGTGGCGGTAACACGCCAAGATAAGCAACAGTCCCCCGGCAAAGGCAGGGAAGAGGACTGCAAGCTAGTCAACCTGGACGTAAACAATGATGGATTGAAAATACTGGAAAAATTGGCTTTGCAAAGGAAAAGCACTTGATAACTATGTTAGACTTCAAAGATTCAACACGTGCCCCTCGCTCTCCAAAGAGCCACAAGCAGAAGCCGACAGACAGCTGCATCTCAGCAGATACTGTCATGAAATAATTATTAAAATACTGTGTAAACCCTGAGGAATACAGTTGACCTCAGCTGCTTTTAGGACAGCAGAACCAGCAAGGGATATATATATATACACAAATATACACTCACCTAAAGGATTATTAGGAACACCATACTAATACTGTGTTTGACCCCCTTTCGCCTTCAGACCTGCCTTAATTCTACGTGGCATTGATTCAACAAGGTGCTGAAAGCATTCTTTAGAAATGTTGGCCCACATTGATAGGATAGCATCTTGCAGTTGATGGAGATTTGTGGGATGCACATCCAGGGCACGAAGCTCCCGTTCCACCACATCCCAAAGATGCTCTATTGGGTTGAGATCTGGTGACTGTGGGGGCCATTTTAGTACAGTGAACTCATTGTAATGTTCAAGAAACCAATTAGAAATGATTGGAGCTTTGTGACATGGTGCATTATCCTGCTGGAAGTAGCCATGAAACAATGCTCAGGTAGGCCGTGGCATTTAAACGATGCCCAATTGGCACTAAGGGGCCTAAAGTGTGCCAAGAAAACATCCCCCACACCATTACACCACCACCAGCCTGCACAGTGGTAACAAGGCATGATGGATCCATGTTCTCATTCTGTTTACGCCAAATTCTGACTCTACCATCTGAATGTCTCAACAGAAATCGAGACTCATCAGACCAGGCAACATTTTTCCGTCTTCAACTGTCCAATTTTGGTGAGCTCTTGCAAATTGTAGCCTCTTGTTCCTATTTGTAGTGGAGATGAGTGGTACCCGGTGGGGTCTTCTGCTGTTGTAGCCCATCCGCCTCAAGGTTGTGCGTGTTGTGGCTTCACAAATGCTTTGCTGCATACCTCAGTTGTAACGAGTGGTTATTTCAGTCAAAGTTGCTCTTCTATCAGCTTGAATCAGTCGGCCCATTCTCCTCTGACCTCCGAGGCATTTTCGCCCACAGGACTGCCGCATACTGGATGTTTTTGCTTTTTCACACCATTCTTAGTAAACCCTAGAAATGGTTGTGCGTGAAAATCCCAGTAACTGAGCAGATTGTGAAATACTCAGACCGGCCCGTCTGGCACCAACAACCATGCCACGCTCAAAATTCCTTGAATCACCTTTCTTTCCCATTCTGACATTCAGTTTGGAGTTCAGGAGATTGTCTTGACCAGGACCACACCCCTAAATGCATTGAAGCAACTGCCACGTGATTGGTTGACTAGATAATTGCATTAATGAGAAATTGAACAGGTGTTCCTAATAATCCTTTAGGTGAGTGCATATGTGTGTGTTGTGCAGTAGTTGCAGCGAACTGCGTGTGTGTGTGTGTGTGTGTGTGTGTGTGTGTGTGTGTGTGTGTGTGTGTGTGTGTGTGTGTGTTGTTCGTCTGGCGTGGTGAGAGCAGGCTAGCTCCCCTGTAGAGCACTATCACTGTGCTTGGCTAAACACAATCACACAACCTGAAACTCAAACGGCCCACTGAGAGACAGAGAGAAAGAGATTTGATATCTATGTATATATGTATATATATATACATATATATATATATATGAATATATGTGTGTGTGTGTGTGTGTGTGCTTGTAGGACAAAAGGCAGCCCCATCTGTTCCATTGTCACAGGGTCTTTAATACGGATCAGATAAACATGACATTTGGGATGAGTGGCCAAGCTCACGTCACAGACCCTGACATCAGACCCTGATGTCTACCACTGTGTGTGCGTGTGTGTGTGTGTGTGTGTGTGTGTATGTGTGTGTGTCCTCCAGATTCTATCAACCTGAAAAAGCAGTGCACAAACCGATGTGTATGATATGTATGTTATTTTCAATCTTACCACTATTTCAATCATCTCTCTGTGCGTGTGTCCTCTGTGTGTGTGTGTGTGTGTGTGTGTGTGTGTGTGTGTGTCAGTTGTATAACCTGCTCCCATTCTCAGAGGTGCAGGGCAGGGCTGTCACACTGGATCTGTGGGAGGATTAGCGGCCCATTGGCCTAATCAGAGGAGGTAATCAGACTATTCTCTATCATGACAACAATCAGCCGAGAGAGACACACATCTGCCTATTGAGCTCAGCTCTAATGCCATAATAGTGATGAAACATCTGGTCATTTGGGGCTCGATGCAATCAAGAGGAGGGATTGGGACAATTGCAGATGGCAAACCTATAGTAATTATGTGTTTTAGGGCAACAGAGAGATTTGCACGACACTTAGGTTCACAGGCTGCTGCGGTAACAATGAGCTCACCCGGCTTTTCATTTGACAGATAAAGACAAAAATGGACGCCCCCGCTGCCATGGCTGCATAATCTTTCTGTCCTGTCTGCAAATTTCTGACCACATATATGTGAAATAGTTGATAGGTGCAGTGCTTTTGGCAAAATGGTCATGCTTGACATAGTCCGACCGGATGATGCCTTCATTTTAATGACTTTGATGATAATAATAATAATAATAATAATGATAAGAATAATGATAATAATAATAATAATAGAAAGCAGCGTAAACGTTTAGTGTGATGCATTACCTTCTTCAACTCACAAAATTCATCTACAACACATGATATTGCTAGTTGTTTTTTCAAATCTTTTATCAAGCATAAATAACCCAAAATAGCAAGTGTCCAGATCTGTAATGTGACACTTTGCTGCTTTTCCTTTTCACAGTAAATTAAATACATTAATCTGAAGACATCATCTTTGGTGTTGTACATTTGTAATTATTGTAAAATACACACTTTTCATATATATATTTTTTACACCAGAACACAAAGGTTACTCGATTCTAAAAAAAGATTTAAATAGAAAACTTTACAGGTGGATTTCAGGTGACGATCCACAGGCAGAAATGCGTCAAGCAGTGTTTGGCCATAGATAGCGTTGTTCTCCTCGCTGTGTTATACACATTAATACTTTCCCATTTTCCCATCTGCTGGAGGAAAGGCTGCCAACATTGGCGTTACCCTGAGAATATTTCATGGCGGCCGCGGGTGGAGATAATTTCAGTTTTGAGACCTTGGTTGTCTTTTGTTCTTAACTTCTCACAACAAATCTAGTACAGTTTGTTTTTAGCCATTCTCTATGAGGCGTGATTGGCTATCTAAGGCTGTCACCTTTTTGCTGGTCAGAGTATTTATCCAATTCCTTAAGGATGTCATAACCGGATGAGACTTCTCTGGAGTAAAAATAACCGTTACAGAGGTTTCCCCTGGTTTGTTTCCCTTGCTCTGCCCGCTCAAACCAAAAAGTGCAACCAACGACCACGACCACATTCCACAGTGTCTGAAGCTGCAGCCGAGTGGGCCAAATTACCTGACTAACTACGTGTACACACAGGAAAACACACACGCGTCTAGTCGAAGTGAAAACTGACCCCGGCTGGATACCCCCAAAGAGTTACCAAATTAATGCCTGTTTGTGTGTGTGTGTGTGCATGGATATGTGTGTGTTTCCTGTCTGGCTCTGTGTGTGTGTGTGTGTGTGTGTGTGTGTGTGTGTGTGTGTGTGTGTGTCTGCTCTGAGACACAGAGTCCAGTGAAATGCTCCAGTGGAATAAAGGAGCCATTGTTCACCAAGGTGGTCCCTGTAGGACCACCAATCTTTCCCCTTCACACACACACACACACACACACACACACACACACACACACAGACTATATACATACAGTACACTCACACATTCACACATACACACACTTTGTAGGCCGCCAGACAAACACACACTCCCCTCTGCCTAATCACAGCTTTGCGCTAGAGGGTAGCAGTTGCACAGAGGTAAATATTTGGGTGTGGGATGTAAATGCTGGTCTGTGTAAATCATACACACACACACACACACACACACACACACACACACACACACGCACACACACACGCGCACACACACTCTCATGTTCGTCTGTGTAATTCAGACGTAGCTACTTCCTTCCTGTGGGGTGATGCTGTTTAGTCTCACTACACCGCAATCTGATTGGTGCGTTTGATCTCATCCACTTCCTATTTAGGAGCGCTCCAACCCCTCCCGGCTGAGATCTGGAATCAGCCTTAATCGGATAGATTCACGTCCGTGTGTGCGGGTTGATGGCTAGTCTCAGATCAGATCTGTCATCCCGACCCGGAAATGTTTCGTCATCTCCAGGTTTTTGCTCGTGTTCAGAAGTGAAATGCGCTCACTTTGTTTGTGGCGGTACTTTCTTTGAACTGCCAGGACTCTTGCGACTCTCGCTCCGGCTGCGTCCAACCCGTTTCTTCTGAGCCTTATCGCAACATCGGAACGGACCCCAAACACAGCGAAGCGCTCAGAAGACGGTGTGAACAATCGGTTACTGAAAGTGTACACACAACCCCAAAATGCTTTGTTGAGTTGGTGGGAGTGTGTCAGACGCTGCTGCGGCACAAAGGGGAACACGTGACTCACATCTTTATATGCCATGTAAGCATGTTGGCGGCAAGGCCAGTTTTCTTTTATTACACTCATACAGTCATTATTTTGGGAATAAGAAGAAGATCTATTCAGTGACATTCTGTTTATCCCGTCATTTGGTCCGTCGTTTTCTAGGAAATGGCGGCAATGTGTTGATTTTATTGAATCGTTAAAGAGCCGGACACGACGAAAACTAATACTTTACTGAAGAACTAAATCCAAGTAAAAGTTGAAATACTTTAAATATGATCTACAGTCTCACAATCCCAGAATGGATGTGGAGATTTGGCGTTATTTTTGCTATTAAAATATTTCTATTTTTTTTGGCGGCGTGCCAGGCCTGTACAAAGACAGAGGAAACGCTGACGATACTTGTTATAGGGATGCAAGAAGTACTTTATGTTAAATAAACAATACGTAAATGGAAATATAAACATGTCCACAGCAGGGCCTGCTGTGACTCAGCACACAAGAGCTGTGGACTGCCACTATCTTTCTCATAATCAAAGGATACATCCACCAACCGGAAGGTTCACTGTGTATTTGTTCACTGATGAAACCCGACAGTAAACTCTTGATGTCCAGACCAAACAAAGGCCTTTTGTGCAGGCAGAAGCTCGCAACCACTTCAATACAAACTGCACGCTGGACAGCTTACTCATCTCACGGAGACCCAAGGAGAGGAGAGGGAACAACTGATCACATGGTTAAGGAAGTATCTTTAGTCTGAAATGAATGAAAGGAAATACAAGTTATTGTCTCAATGTCACTTAGCAAAATCAGGAGATTTATTGAGGGGAAACTCAAGTGTCATGTGACAAAAGTGCATACTTGCAGGTTTGGCTTAGTATCAGTACTGGACAGCAAAAACATTCTCAGCCTTCAAATGTATGAAAACGTAATTTAATGTCCTCTGAGTGGATTAGGTGGTTTGACTTATTGGCGAGAAGTGGTCATTTATGAGAACAATGTAAAAAGCAGTAGTTTAAAAACAGCTGCAAAAATCACACTTCCACAAGCGCTCTCTGCTCTGTAGTCTAAAATAAAAGAACGAGAAACCTCTTTCAGAAGAAAAGGGAAGCAAAATGTCACAAAGAAGAGCGTCAAAAGAAGAGGAAGCAATCGAAGACCAGACAATCGTGATGTGATAAAGTTACGCTTCTGAGAAATGATGCCGAATGTCACGGGAATGAAGACGGAGTTACGTTCACACCTGATCTTGTGACGCTCCGTTTAAAAACATCGCTAAAACAAAATCCTCTTCTTTTGACGCGGTCAACAAAGAGTTTAGACGTGATGTTTAAAAGGGAACGCCTTTTTAAAAAAAAAAAAAAAAAGTGCCAACTCACGATAAACAAATATAGAAAGAAAAAGATGAGGGAGAGGAGTTGAGGTCTAGAGTCAGGAGTCAGCCATCGTCTTTCCTCATTAATTCATGTTCAGGGGAAGCAACATTTTTTCCTAAGATTCAGCAGCTTTCAGATATTGTGCTCTAATGTAATCTCCCTCCCAGCAGATGATTTAATCTTCATGTACAACTGAAACACTGCAGGGGCTAGAAATGTATGAAACTTCAGAGCTTTTCATTTGTTTACAAGAGGTACACAAAAGCCTCATATAGTTACATCGCGTGCAATGCAGAGACGTATAGTCAACTTCTCTGCATCGAGTCTGGGAGTTACACACACGTGTCAAAGAGAACCGAGTAAAAGCAGAAGAATAAAAGCACATAACGTGTGAGGAGCAATTCATTTGCCACTGGAGCTCCAGTCTATCGCTGATATGAACTACACAATCACCATGGAGGAGGTTAATTGTTGGAAGCGCAATTGTTTGTACTCGTTAAGACTTGACTGTTTGTATTCAGCTGTGGGCAAACACACACACTCTCTTACACACACACACACACACACACTCTGCAGGTTTTTAGTGAGAACTATTGGACAGAGCATGAAGTATGGATTTTTGGAGGCCGGGGATCCATTGCGGATTTGCCCTTTTGACCCAAGAGAGTTGAGAGTTTGAGAGTTGTGTATTATTTTGCACAACTGCTTCTGTAATTTCTGCTCTAGGTAAAGCGGAAAAGCGGCGCAGGGAGAAAGGAGGAAAATAGAAGAGGAGGCGCTTGTATGCAACCACCCAGTGAGAAACTTCTCACTGTCCGACCCTTTTGGTTCGGGAGAAGCTCAAATTGTTCGCATTGGTAGTTAACACTGATGGGTGAATTTGTCCCACTCAATTTCCGTGTCGAGGTCAATGGCCTCCAGAGAAGACAAAGCCTGAAAATGTTTCAAACATTCTGGCCAAGATTACCGCTGCAGATACAAACACATCTTTAAAACTGTTCATAAACAGAAACTGACTACACTGACTCACCATTGTCCTTGCCTGAATCGGTGGCTTTCAGCAGTGGAGCTCCACTTACTGGTGACAGAGAGCAACGGAGTCAGCTCAGATACCCAGAGCGTTACCTCCTCGTTCAAAGCTTATTAAAAGAGCACAAAAGCTACGGGAACAACCTTGAAGTGATCAGGCTCTTACAAACAGCAGTGGGTTGAGCTATTAACCTCATGTGCGGTGCTTGTAAAGATTCTCCTGAGCCGAATGAGACTGAGCGTCTGCAGAGAGTCGCGTTATGAACAATGAGGATCTGCGTCAAACGGTCCGGGTCGCTCGTCTTCTCTCCTGAGATCCGGAGGAACAGAGGATTTTGGGATTGTGTGGTGTGGTGCACGCTCTGCTACCACCACCTACCTGTTGCACATTTCCCTTTTGGCAGTCACAACACACTTAAACACACACACACACACACACACACACACACACACACTTCACCCCACTGAGCTGTGACAGGGAGAAGAAAGGAGGAGGAAGGTTGATAAAAACACTTAGGGCTGTCTTGGGTTTGACAGGGTGAGTTAAACACACCAAGCAAAGACAAACCACACAAACACACACACGCGCGCGCGCACACACACACACACACGCACTGATGTCTCTATTCATTTAGACTGTCACACTCACACACCCCCAAGAGATCTCACTTCCTCTGTCAGCCGGCTAAATTACAGCTCTCCTTCTCCCTGTCTATCTCTCGTGTCCCGTCTTTCTGTCTCGCTCACCTCCGCCTGAGAGACGGACGGCAACAAAGACACATGTTTGGCACGTTGTCGGCCCGAGGTCTTGCCGCCTCTCCAGGTTCCGACGCAGCGACCCGGCGTCTGGAGACGCTCTGCGAGGGACCGCATGCGCTCCTTTAATGTTTTAACGGGATTAAATGTTCCGAGTAAAACGAGCGACATTCGGGGGAGGAGTATAATAACGTGTGGGTCGGCGCCCCGGCCTGCCCTCTGAAGACAGACGGGCACTGTCCCGTGGTTCTGCCGGCTCCCCCCGCAAGTCAGCTCAGCTGGTTCAGCTGCTGAACATATCGCTGTGGACAATCCGAACAGAACTCACCTGACTGTCTGCCAACAAATTAGCCCAAAATGGCAACAACAACTTTGTTTTCCATGCCAAATAGAATGAAGGCCTTTAATTGTGTCATTAGTCGGGTGGGACATTCTGGAAACTGCGTGAAATTATTCGTACATGCTGGTTGTGCTACAAAGTACGGTGCAAGTGAAATGTTCACTTTGTCAACATGCCATCATGTCAGCGTTGAGTTATTAGCCATGCTAGCGGCTCTATGGACTGTAATGTGGCAGAGCAGCGCATTGAGCTAACCGCTAACATCAGCATGAAAACGTGCTCACAGTCATCTTTGTTAGCATTCTTTGTTAATTAGCGCTACTTAAAGATGGGGCTGATGGGAACGTTGTTAGTTTTGCAGTAGTTTGGTCATAAGTGTGTTATAAGTGTGCCCTAATATAACATATATTTAGTATGCTCTAATATATAGATGTAATATGCCCTAATACAGTGGTTCTCAACTTTTTTTTCAGTAATGTCTGTTTGGGGAAAAAAAGATCTTTAAAACACTTATTATTAACATTATTATTTACAATATTATTGTACCTTAATTTGATGGTTTTGGCGGAGCACTCATGTGGTATCACTGTTTTAGTAAAAAATAGGAGTTAGTCTCCAGTGAGGACCATGACAGGCGTGTTGACACAAATGGAGGACTAAGTAGTACCCCCTAACCAGCACAAAGCTTTCTTAGTTGAAAAAAAGATGTAATACACAGCGCTGGGCCATCAGTGTCTGATTTAATATAAAATAGATACAATTCAATTTATGAACTTACACTTATATTTGATTGAATATGTATTAAATAATTATTTTTAAAGGATTTTTGAATGGATTTTACTTTTACATATATATTTTTTTTAAACTTCACGTACCCCCATTTGAGAACCACTGCCCTAATAAATAGTACGTCAAATGCAGTGTGCCAAAAATACCAGGATGTCCTACTCACTGCATCCGGTCGCGTTTTGCCGTCTGCAAGCCAGCATGCTTTTCTGGCTATTCTGACCCACAATCCTCTGTGCAGTGGATATATGAGCAAGAGGGTCAAAGTTCAAGATGCAATGTTATGAGGAAGTAGTATGCCCCATTCGAGTGCATACTACATGTGACAGTATGTACTTTGTATGGTATGCTGTATGTACTTAAAAGAAAAAGAAAAAAGTAGACTGGATCACAGCTTTTGGCCTGATAATGGTGGGGATGAAGAGCTGAAATAAGTGCATCCAGTATGTTGCACTATTTCACATCAACAGCATATTTCATAATTCAAACAATTAGACATCTCACATTTCAGCTGTTTTTTCTTTTCATCAAGCTGCAGTTTGTCAGTCAGTACAGATATGCTTCAATTTGAATCAAGCCTGCAGTCGACACCGGTCAGGTTGTGCGTGGAACTGTGACCCAGAAGGTTATATTTTCTTCACTTATACAAAATGAGTCTGGAGCTGTGACAGCCTGGACCGACCCAGCAGCTGCTGAGCTGCCTTCAATACTCAGCCAAAGCAGACAATTGGTTATATTCAAAAGGGGCTTCTTCAAGGTGTAATTCATGATGCTTCACTCTAGTTTCTAAATATTTAAAAAAGGCCACGAGTGTATCACACACACTGATGTAGAAAACAGCAAATGAAGTGAATAAAGTCAAACCAAATCTGTATAAAGCCAAAAGTAATTGAGAAGAAAAAAAACAGAGCAATCTGGGCCAATCAGGTTCAGACTGAGAATCAATGCTATATGGGACAAAATGACGGATCGACATAGTTAAAATGAAACGCATCTAATTGATTCAAACATTAACAGATGTCTACAGTTTAACAGGAGAGTTATTCCTAAAGGAAACGGGCCATTCTGTTTTAATCACATGGGGAAATGTCACACAAAAATAGAATGTACTTAATTTCTAAAAGGGTAGAAATTCTTCAACGGAATATATATATATATATATATATATATATATATATATATATATATATATATATATATATATTCCGTTGAATGTGTGTGTATGTGTGTGTGTCTCTGACGCTCTCTTATACACTCATACATTTACATTACACCCAGATGTGGAACAAGAGCTTTAATTCTATCCCAGCGTGGTAACAAACACTATTCAAAAGAGATTAATTCCACAAGAGGATTATTCTCCACATAAGATATAATGGGGAAGTAGGAAGGGGGATGGTGGACAACATTTGATCTCACAAACATCTATCTAATCCCAGGTGTAACATATGTTGGTGTCAGTCTTATGCAAGTATGTGTGCATGCTTCACCGATGAGTTTATGCCTTTGTGTTCTGTGTGTGTTTCCCTACCTGCTCTACTTTAAGTGTGTGTTTACTGTGGGTGTGCGGATGCTGATACATTCCCGTAGGCCAAAACAGCAGCTGTGCCCTCTGGCCCCTTCCTTACAGTGATAACATTGATGTCAGTTTTGCTACCGTTCATCGTTGACTGACATATCCAGTTCATGAAAGAGCTTAAAGTGTGCCGTTCTGAACGTGCACTGTCAGGCTGGAGAGTCCTTATCGCTGAGACTAACACACACACACACACACACACACACACAAATAGAAACATATAAGACTTCTCATCACTTGAACAGCATTGTCGTCTCTTCAGAAGTAATCAAATCAAGGATGTCTCTCTTTTTTTTAGCACTGTGGCTCTCTCTTTGTTTCTGTTTCTATCTTTTCTTCTCCACCTCTAATGAGAAGCTAGTTGCCACACATTTTCAAAAGGTTCCCCACTCTAATGAGGGTCGGACCGCTCGAGTTTCTCCAGGTTTATGTTAACCTGCAGCAATACAACTTCCCTTTACACCCACAATAAACTGTTATGATTTGTAACTGATTTAAAACAAATGCAAAAGAGAATAATCACCATATAGACACATTACAATGGAGTGGTATTTAACCACAAATTAATCATTACAGCACAAACTGTGGAGCTTCCTGTTGCACGCATGATGTTGCTGTGTCATCGCCTTTATTTCTTCCCCCTTTGGTTGCACTGAAGAGGAGAAACTTCTTCACCCTCATTCACACCACCATCGGTGAGAAAAGCATCAGCCCATTTTGCTTTTTGTTCTTTCTTCTGCAAACTTCCACCAAAGCTACAAAAATATAATTACATCTAGAACTTACATTGCAAGCGTCACATGAGCGAAACATACTAGGAAGCCTAATATCTCACAGGCCAACTTCTGTCTTTGCACCTTCTTTCAGATCAATGAGCAATTTTTTCTCGGTATGCTAAAAAGTAAGGGAGCTCGACCTTTATCAGCCAATGTTGCTTATTAGTTTGCTAGGTGGTCTTTTTTTTCATCTCTTAACTTAAATATTTTACTTTATTATTGAAATCTACAGCTACATTTTCCTTCATTGTTGATGGGAGACCAGGAGCTAAATGTGGTGGACAGAGTTAGATATTTGGGTCACATCATCAGGAGTGGCCTAAGTGATGATGACGATGTGCAGCGGCAGTGTTGCAAACTTTATGCACAAGCTAATATGCTGGCACGTAGGTTTCATATGTGTACAGAAGATGTTCAAACTGCTCTCTTAAGAGGTACTGTACTCCTCTCTATATACAGCTCACCTGTAAGCAAAGATGAAAAAGATTCAGGTGGCATTTTGTGACGCTTTTAGGATCTTGCTCAAGCTGCAAGTGCAGTTCATGTGTTTGTGACTCGTAATGTTCCCACTTTGTTGAGGAATTTTATATACAAATTTAAATGTCGATCAAATATAATTATAAAAGCCAACACAGAGTGATACGAGGAATTCTTCTTGTTTCTGGAGCGTCTGTGTGTTTTTAACCACGAGTGACTTTTTAACTGCAATGATTATACCTGTGTCCTCGTATTGTATTGTATTGTAATTATTGTTGTTGTATTTCTGTTTGTTGCTATATGGACCCATGAGTCTGAAATAAAATAAATATATATAGTGGTCGTGTGCATAAAGACACACAATTTAAATGGTATGGACAGAATCTTTTCTTTCTTCAAATATTTGCTTTGATTCAAAAAAAACATTTGTATTACAATCTGCTTTGTACTAGCAAGTTAAACAGGTAATCATTCTCCCTCTAATATCTATTTCATATCACTGTGAAAACATCTTCTTTCCACAACTGGATTTATTCAAGTTTCTCGCCCAAAACTACATTTTACAAGATTACATTTGAACACATGATAACGGTATAACTCACGTTCGCCGAATACAAACCTTTAACCGAATAGATCTTGAAGGTGATCTGCGACTAGAAAGCATTCATGCCGATCTCCCATCGATCGGGGGAAAGCAATGAATAAATAATGCCTCACGATTAAGAGAAGGCTTCAAATAGAAGCTTACAATAAATGTAATGTAACAGGTGAACGATGAGCGGCCCCTAAAATCATGAGCCCCCTTACCAAAAAAGCATTTATTTTCTCGCATCGTTCCGTCTCCATTTTCATGTGCACACAGTAAACGCATGCGTTATTAAAGTATCATTACTTAATTATGTTTGAGTGTTAATTTGGACTCATAGGACCGATGTGGTTGTCTGTATTTAACAGTTGACTAAGTATCAACACATGTCTGAGGGATACTTTTAGTTTTAAAACGCTTGTCTTCTATTGCACAAAATAAAATATATCCAGTAGTTGCAGAAAACCAGTAAAGCAGGAACCACTTCACCTTAAAGCACAAAACAATTTTCCCACATCCACTGTTTCAGAAGGTGGTGGTTAGTACCTGAAGGCACCTTAGCTCAAACAGAGGGAAGGCATGAGGCAGATGTAAAAAAGTAATTTTAGAAGATGACATGCGAACCCGGCAGCGGGAAAAACACACACATCTTGGCGTAAACACGAGGTGGCGAGATGTTTGGACGGACCGACTGCGCCCTCCTCCCTACGCCTGCACAGAACTCGCAGCGCTGCCTAATCATCGTCATTACAGCTGTTTGAAAAACTGTTTCCAAACAGGCAATCAAAGCCTGTCTCGATAATTAGCCGAGGGAAGACGTCTTTGTGAGCGAGCGGCTCGTCTCCCTCCTCCCATTGCCACCAATCTGAGAACACAAAATCAGATCTGTCTCCTATGAGAACACAAAAAAAAACCTGCACATGTGTTTTTGCACGTGTGATTCTTACTGTGTGTGTGCGTGTGTGTGCGTGCGCGCTCACCGGTTGCACTTATTGTGCTGCCGAGACAGCTTGACTGAAAACAAACTGACAAAAAACATTTGAAGTAGAAAAAAAGAAGAAAAAAAAAGGAAACGCGCGCACACACAACAACCTGTCAAGAGCGAAATGCCTCTAATTTTTCTGTCATCTGCCAGCCGTTTAACAAGACGAGAGCGCTCTGCCCCCACACTCCTTCTTCGAGCCACGAGAGGCAGAGATGGAGGGAGAAAGAGGAAGGGAGAAGGAGAGGGGGAAAGACGAGGGAGGGAAAAGAGACAGACGGAGCATCAGATACGTCTTTTTCCTGTCTTAAAATCAGTCGACTCACTTAACCTTTTACGTTCTCTCCAGGTTGTGGTCCTTTTTCTCTTTCTCTTAATCGCCCCCCCCCCCTCTTCTCTACCTCAGACGGCGGAAGAACAAAGTGTATATTTGTAACTATCAGGGGAGGCAGGGTAATAAGCACTTAGCCATTGGCCCTGTCTCTCTCAGACCAAACCTCCAGCTCTCTGCCTAAAGCGCTCTCTCTAAGGAGGGGATGGTGTGTATAGTTAAGGTCCTGTTCACTTTAATATGGCACATTATGCTGATGCTGCTGTCAGCTTAGATGAGGGTGCAGGCGGTGTGTGTGTGTGTGTGTGTCTCTCAGCATGTCTATTTGTGTGCATGCTGTCTTGTAAATTAATTTGTGTACATGTGTGTGTGTATGCGCGTGTGTGTGTGCCAGCTTGTCTCCTCTTGCTCCTCCAGCGGAGCCGAGGATCGGTGGAGACAGGCGGATAGATGAAATATTTAACTGTCGTGTGCTTAAAAGAACAACAGATGCTTTGTTCTGCTAATTAGCACTTAGCACGGAGAGCAGCTACGGGTACAGGTGTACCCGCGGATGGGATTGTTATCCCGAACTCGGCTGGGGCTTTAGTCAGCAATCACTTGACGTGCCAAGTCCAATCCTGTTCGCTCTCCGCCAAACCCGGTGTAACGAGCAGGTATCTAGGTGGTGGAGAGCTGCAGCCAAAGACCTGCACGACTTAAACAACTGCAAACAGAAACCAAGTCCATTTGGATTCTATAAACACTAAAAGGTGGAGATTTTATGTGGTTTTAGTTTGTCAGTCAGTGATTCTTTCACTCTGCCCGGCAAGATTGCATTAGCTCATCAGTGGAGCTCACAAAACAGGAAGTCACATGCACTCACCGGCTAAGTTTAGCATTCACGGTGATATCACCGAAGCTGCATTGCAACATCAGTTTGAGTCAACCTGAAATCATCAGGTTGCAGGGAAGAGACACACAAAACTATGACCAAGCTAAAGGTGTCGGACGATTGTCCTCTGGAATGCAGTTTGGCTTGAAGTAAAGTGGTCAGGCAGTTGTGGAAAAGACCTGCAATCCATTAGCCTTGCACAGCTCAGCCCAGTACGATGGTTGTGCCCCTATATAGGGCAGGCTAGCGGACGGTCGTATAACACCCGAGTCAGACGGAGACACAGCAAAACATAAATTAAGACGGAGACAGCGGGGGCTGGTCCGAGAAAACACAGGACTACGACCGTCTGCTCTGATTCTGTCACACAAAACAAAAGGAGAGAAAGAGAGCATGCAGGGGGCAATGTCATACTGTACACAATGTGGGTCATTACTACAAACACACTTTCATATCCTTTTGTTGGTGCCTTTTTCAGGAGCCCAGACGTCGCCCCCTGTAACAGTGACAGGACAGGGGGTGGCTTTGCTTGCTTGTGTGTGTGTGTGTGTGTGTGTGTGTGTGTGTGACAGGTTGTTGTAGTGCCGTGCCCCCTTCTGTCCCTCTTCTGCCCAGAGATGCTCCTCTCCTCTCCTCTCATCTGACACTTAATCAATGCAGTGGAAGTAGCCTTTCACACACAATCTAATTATATGGAAATGAAGGGAAACCAGGGGGCTCGATGCTAAGTGCGCTAACGCACACACACGCACACACACACACACACTGGCACAACGGCAAGTACTCACTGTGACACGGAGAGACGGAGAGCTGTAGGAAAGGAAAGAGAGGGAAGGTTACAGGCAATTGGGGTCTACGTTAAGTGCTACTCATATCAACAATACGACCGGAACTGTAGTAGGCAAAGAGACAGCGCAGCTAACTCGCACACACACACACACACACACACACAAAGATATGTCTCTAACGTAAGCCTACATATAATCTGTATTGTCGTGTTATTGGTCCCTATTGGGCTTTGTTTCTGTCCATTTATAAGGCTATGACACGTGCGTGGCGTTATAATCTTGTGCATGAACGCGTGTGTGTGTGTGTGTGTGTGTGTGTGTGTGTGTGTGTGGTGATGAAGGTGATACTGTGAGGTAGAGTAGGGTCAGGGTTAACTCGTACAATAAATCAGGCCTGTGCAGCCATTAAAGCCGGGATAACTGCTCAGGCGATCGCCCAGGGAGTCGTCCATAAAGCGCGACTGCTCAGCTCTGACCGCCGACTCACTCGCACTGCACCGTCACCACTCCTCTGCTTCTAGCTGCTGGCTTTGGGAGTCACCACACACACGGGACGCATGCTGTGATGTCACAGTGTGAAGCTCGGTAGTAACGTTAACATCCTTACAGGCTAAAATGGGCAAACATGCTGTACGTTGTTCTCAAGCAACAAACAATTGATTGATAACAATGCACTTATTGTAGTTTAATCTTAATTTAAAGCCACAAGGTGCAAATATTTATTAGTCATTTTTTTCATATCGATGGCATAAAGTTATTTTTTGTTGTTGAAAAAAAAAAACATAACTAAATAACCTGCAGCAGAGTTGGTATCACAGTGAACCCAGTTCACAACAAGCAATGATGTATAATGAACTTCTTTGTTGTTTGAGGCATATTATAATATTCCTTCTTAATCCATTATATAATGTATAATGTATGTATAATGTAATGAATGTTTTGCTAAAAGGTCTTCACATAATTGGTCACATACTGATGCTGTATCTTGGTCATTTTCGTGTGTGTGTGTGTGTGTGTGTGTGTGTGTGTCAGAATATGTAAAAGAAAGCGAGACGGAGAAGATCATGATTGAGTCAAGCAACCTGACAGCTGTCAGTTGAACCTATTTCAGCTCTCTCACACACACACACACACACACACACACAATTAGGAGCCATGTTGAGCTGAGCGGTAGTGAGCTGATTGGGTCACATGTTTACTCCCTGCAGTCACTGTCAGCAACAGACCAACAATACAGAGGACATCACCTGACACACAGACAAAGAAACACACACACATACACACAAACAGAGAAATATACACATACACAAACAATACATGCAGCATACAGTCAGGAGTGTGAGAGCATCTGGCAAAATAAACAAGGCATATATAACTACAGGTGCAAAGCCTACAAACACACACAGACAGACGGATCCAAACACGCTTGCACTCAGACATCCACCCCGTCACCCTGCAGCTCCAGCTGTGTGCCAGGCAATTGAGTGTCGGTAGCAGAAGGCAAGACAGAATTAAAAATGTAAAAAAAATGCAGGATGAAGTTTGCAAGACTTTTGAAAAGAGCATTGCTTCGATCATTAGGAGTATTTTAGGCTGCCTTTCATGTGAAATAGGAGGTGGCATTTAGGAAAAGAATATTCACGTTAACACATGATCCTCACTCGAAATGCACGTATCTTTTGACCGGCAGACCATACGGACATGGGTTAACGGTTGCTTTTTTAGCACAGGTGATATGAAGCGTCATCAAACAAACTGATTTTAAAAGTAGTGCAGCCGAAGAGGAAGACAAGAGGACACCGGTTGTGGTCCAGCAGGGAGCCATGCTGGGTTCGCGTCATTAAAACCACACAGATCAGAGACGGAGAGGACAAAAGAGAAGAAAGGAGCGACACAGGAAGAATTAAGAGGATGTGGGCGAGAGAAAGGAGAGGCCAGGCGAACAATACAAAAACAAAACAAAAAAGACCAAAAGATTTTTAAGAGAGACCAAGCGATGGACGGAGACAAAGTGATGAAGTGTGTGCGTGTATTCATTATAAAAGTGCTCTGATTGTCTTGGCGTCCTATCAGGTGGCATCAAACCCGTGTGCGATCTGGAGGGGGAACTACAAAGTGGATCCTGGGGCCCGCAGAAAGAAGTCTTTTTGATCGCGCTAATTAAAAGCCATTTTGTTTAAAACAAACAGACACAAGTCTAATTGGCTCTTTTCCATAAGAAAGGGGTGGATGTTGAAAGTGGAAGAAAACGTGTGTGTGTGTTTGTATGTGTGTACGTGAGTGTGTGTGTGAGGTGGTGTTGGATCAGACGGAAGCTGTTCTCAGACTGGCACATGCACCGCATCAGACACACACATGTAAACACACACCCATTGTATTACTGACCCACAGTGAAGGGTACCCATTAACAACGTGAGCATATAGTAAAAGAAGTCTGTTCAACTATGAGAGGAGATAACAGGTGGAAAAGACAAACGAGAAAACAACAAACACAAAAATTACAAAGAAAACTGCTGTGGTGAAGTTAAACGAACCCTATAACAGTATGTCTTTTCTTTTTTTCGACTAGACTCCGCTTGTGTTGTCTCCAGAATCTCCAGATCAAGCTGTGTGTCTTCGCGGAAATCTTTTGTTCTGCACGACCGAGCGGCAACCTCAAGTCTTTCGGCCGCTGCCGTCAAGCCATCCACTTTGCACTTCACACGTCACGGACACACACTTCGTCCGTGTCTTCACACATATTTCACAAGACTATATATTTTTGACCCCCCAAAACATTGGAAGAAATTCGAAATGAACGGTGGAAAACACATAAACCTCATTGGATACCGTTCACAAAGTCAATAAATACACAAAATAAATCAGAGCGTTTGTTAAGATTTTGCTGCGTTTATCACAGTGCATCAAATCCTTGATGAGCATTTGCACTAATACCCCCCCACCCACACACACACACACACACACACACACACACACACACACACACACGCACATGCACACCTGGGGCTGAACAGGAAACAGATTGTCTCCTTCCATCTCTGAGTCATCACATCACGGCTTGAAGCTCCTCCGGCTGAATTCACACAGTTCTGCTAAAACTGACTGAAGTAAACTGAGCCGAGCTGGACTGGACTGGGATTAACTAGCCCAGCAAAGAGATATAATCCAATCTAACCAGGGCAATTATGTTCAGAGGGCTGGCTGTGTATTTCAGTGGTGCTACAGTCAATATTAGACTTTCGGGTGTGTATGTGTGTGTGTGTGTATAAGTGGGAGCCCCGGAGGAGAGAGGATTTAAGAGTTAAGTGGTGGATTCCTGTTTCTCTCTCGCTCTCTTTCACGCACACGCATGTGCGCACCCACACACACACTACAAGTGGCACCCAAAGGCTATCTGAGCCATGAGCACAGTAAGGGATTTTCCTGCTGCCTAATCTTGCTCCATCATCGTCAAAGAAATTCTCCCGTAGACAAACACACTTTGTGCACCGAGCTCACGATGACACACGGCGCGTAAATGCGCGACTCTCGCAGAAAACGTGGAGCATGTCGTATGTCCTGTGCTACGTAAACTGCCGTCGAATGCGCTTTCCTTCGTCTCGACCTCAGAAGGCCCACTTCCCCATCACCAAACCAAGTCACAGAGAAAACAGCACAAACGCTCACTCGCCATCTTTCCCGCCCACACACACTGGATCCCAAACACACAAAAAAAAGACTCACAATGTTCAGCGGCTGCGTTTGCCTTCAATGGCGGAGGCGACAGGGGGCAATTTTCCCAACATACACAACAATACACTGCATTAGAGCCGCGCTTGCCTGTCTCGCCGCAGCTAAACATTCACTTATCTATATGATAATAAGGAGGCCGCAGAACTCAACGTGTCAACAAGAGAGCGCGCGATGAGGAGGCGCGACACAATGCCGAGTGGCGCCCGCAGACGGAGTGATCCGAGATGTAATCTCCTCCGGAGAGAACGAGAGGAAGCGGGGAAAGGAAGAGGGGCGATGCGCGTCTTTATGTGCGACACAATTTGTTTTGGAGTTGGGCGAATTGACAATGAAGCTGTCAACAACAAAACATATCTTTTAAAGGAGATATTGAATGCAGAAAAGGGCATGGCGTATGGGAAACAGTGTGATACAGGAAGTACTGAAAGACATTACAATCGCAGCTGGTGAGTGTAAGTGGAGTGTGATTATAGACTCGCCGCACTTTGGATGAATCACAGTGATTCTCTCTAATGTATAATGTATGTTTGAACAAACATGACCTACTCTATGTGGAGCAAATGCAGCAAAATGGTGTAAAAGTGGATGTTTGCACCTGCTGTTGTTGGGTTTCCGTTGGGTGCGTGAAAGCTCGGATGTGTGGGCACGACGAGCCTATTGAACTGGAAAAGGAACGCTTTGGGAAATGTGCTCATTTGCTTTCTTTTTGAGAGCGAGATGGAAAGATCAATATCAATCTTGCGTGATGAGAGACTGCCAGATTGGAACTATTTTGTGCCGAACAACAGCCAGTGACTGTAGACTGTTGGCTGGGAGACATGGCAGACAGAACGCCGGTTCCCGACCTTCTGGGGTGATGATCGGTAAGGAGTTGCAAGGGATCTGCTTTAGAGTTCCAGCTTAACTGCCCCAACAACAAATGTTTACTTGTGTCATCACTTAAGATGCTCCGATTGCAATTTCCCCGGCCTTCGCTCGGTGTCCCTGCTAGTTCCCCGCAATAGCCAGCTAGCGTTGCTGCTAGTTCTCCGCTAATTTTCGCTAGCTCTCGCTAGTTCCCCGACAACCACCGAAGGTAGCGGGACCAGCCCCGGCTCGACGGCCGACTCGGGCAGAGGGGACGCGGGCAGTAGCAGCAGCAGCGGGGAGCTAGCAGCGGCGCTAGCTTGCTACAGCGGGGACAACCACAGAAGGTAGCAGCGGCTTGTAACCCGGCTTTTACGATAATGCTGCTGACAAAAAAAACTTCTTTTCTCTTTCACTTCTGGTTTATAAAATGTCAAATTCAGGTGGCTATAAACTGCTTCTACAGTCGTAAACCCCACCGCTCGTATTTGCCATCTTCCTCGGGCACAGCTGCTCATTCCTCCAGTAGAGATTGACCTCTGATGGCGCGTGCTGGACACTGCAATACATTCATGGCGGTATTGAAATCATGCCGTCGGGATTTCTAAATATCCTGGTATACCGTAATACCGCCCCAGGCCTCATCATCCGTATTCCCCAAAATATTGACCTCTTCCTTTAACGCTAACATGCCGCCACAGAACAATAAGACAGAACAATCAGCGAAAACAAAGACAGAGAAAGAGTGAGCGAAGTGGAGGAGAAATCACAAAGGAATTGCACTTTCTCTCTCTCATATGATCTATTATTAATCCAATTTTGCACGGACCCTTACATTTTTTTTAGGGTGGGGGGGAAATCACATTGAGCAAATTAATGAGGTAAACGTAATGATCTGAGATGATCAAAGGATATCAGTGTTGGGCAAAGTATAGCCACCAATTAGTAAAACAAGCGCAGGAAAGGGACTAAAATATGCACCGATGAACCTGATGAAAAGACAGGGTCAGAGAGAATGGACTAATTTCACAAATGAAACAACGTGCACCAAGACAGGCCCACGTGTGTGTGTGTGTGTGTGTGTGTGTGTGTGTGTGTGTGCGCGCGTGTTCCAGGAACAGGGGAGGGTGTATGCGGGTCATGTTTAGATTCCCCCTGGGCCTATGAGCAGAGAGAGTCAGGGAGGTCCCATAAGAGCAGCAGGAGAGGAGCTGGCTTTACTTTGATAACAATAATAAGGTATTTCTCTCTCTCTCTCTCTCTCTCTCTCTCTTTCTCTCTCTCTCTCTCTCTCTCTCTCTCTCTGTCTCCTTTTTTTTCATCCCGCTTTGGCACAATGAGCACCGCCGCTCTCGTTTGATCCATGAAAGGAGCTTGTTATGTGTTTTTTTTTTTAAGAGTTTTTGATGCACAAAGGAACAGGAGAGAGAAAAAAAGAAGTTTGGAAATAGGCTGCATCTGTCCAACTTGGACTTTGGTTCATTAGGAAGGCCTCAAGGGGTATACTACTTTTTGTCGGTTCTTGTTTTGTTATTTTTTTTTTTTATTTTGTTTTAAGGGGTGGGCACTGCTTGACCCAATGATCAAGAACAACGTCCTAACATGTGTGAAGTTGTGGACGCGAAAAACGATCAGATTTTGGTCACATTTCCACTGGAATGTTCATTCATTGAACTTTTTAATATCCTGACTCTCGTTTCTCGTTTAGAAAGTTTCATTGGGACAAAAGCAGGTGAAAATAATGAGATCTCTGAAATGATGAGGCAGCAGTTAAACCAAAAAACTGTGACGTGTGAGATTGTGTGAAGCCAGGGTCGGTCTGAACACATCCACAGCTCCTCTAGTGTTCTGCTTTGGATTGCTACATCTGTCTGACTTTTTGCAGAAAATTGTGTTTCCACGTCCGGCTAAATGCAAACCGTGTTTATGTGAGATCAAAATATTTATTTTGTTAGTCACCTGTGAAGGAAACTTGGTAAAAAGTAATCTTAAAGGGTCTTTAAATGTGTTTAGTCTGAAACAAGATTAAATCAAAATCTCTACTTCTGTAACTGTGGGACACCACACAATAAAACACACACACACACACACACACACACACACTGTGATCTCATCCCTCCTCGTCATCGAGGCAGAAGCCCCTGGAGTCATTACAGGATATTTTGCGTGAAATCTTGACGCAAGGAGCTCCAAGCGTGGTTAACGTTGCGAAGAAGTATCAGATAGGTTTAGGATACAAAACTGTTTGGGTTATGGTTAGAAACGACATCATGGTTTGGCTTAAAAAGATATATGCTTGTAACGTAACTTGTGACTCAGTAAAGAATCAGACGACTGCTGGTCCCCTGTGTTTGTTCCACCGTCCATCATCACTTCCTACAGCCCTTAGCGGACTGTCTAGCTCCTAAAAGCACGCCTGTTGCTCTCAGCGTCTAATAATGACACGGACGGGTCTACATTGGAGTTTAGCTGATCGCCCGGAGCGTCAAGACACCGAGGGTCACTGCCCCAGCGTCGCCACTTAACGCCCCGGGAGGGAGGACCAGGCTGCACTCGTACCAGCTCGCAAAAAGCAAACCAGAGCAGAGCTCATGGTGACTTCAGCGTTATGTCACACATGACGCTGAAGTCTCCCGACTCCTCTCCCCATCGCTCCTTTCCCCGTTCAACTATTCGCCCCGATGATCAGCGTCTTCTCATCAACATGCGGCCGCGTTCTCATCCGTCTCCTGTTCCCTCTCTCTATCTTTAAGGACATTTGCCGTCTTTGAAAGTCAAATATTGTAACAGCTCACTTACTGAAAACCTCCACTGGGAATGAGGGAATGAAAGCGTGCAACACATCTATCAATTTAATAACAATGGATCACTTTGCGCTTACAAAACAGAGACGACACAGGAGGTGGTGTGGGAGAGGAGAAGAAGAGAGGGAGGGGGGAGTTAACGGTTCCTTCTGATGAATTTTAATCCTGACCTCAAAAAAAAAAAGAAGAAACAACTGAGTGGAGGGGGTTGGTATTTTGGTTTCATCCTATTTTTTTTGTTCTTGCTTTGTGTATTCTCCTAAGCCTCTGTGTCACTATGTGCTGAGGGAGACAATGTTAGGACAAGCCACTTAAGCCCATTAGTCTAATAATTCATACGTCTTGGCAGCGCACTCCTCAGCCTCGTCCAAAGTCTGCAGAGAGATGCAAGGAAGGAGAAAAAGATAGACAGATCATTAGATAGATGGATAGATGGGAAGAAAGAACAAAATGGGGGATACAGCCTACGAAGAAGGGAGCAAGACAAGGAGACTCACAAAGTGTGTGCTTAAGTAGAACAGCACGAAAGATGTGGTACAATGATGAGGTGAATCCAGGTAAAACTTTGAGTTTATGACTTAACAAATGAGAGCTGGATGAAATGAAAGGGCTGAAAGACCGAATACTCACTCTGCTCACAATGTGAAGTGTTCCCATCAAAGGGATTGTTATTCAATGTCTAAAATGTCTCGTTTAAAAAAAGTGGTGAAAAACATTCCAAACCTGCAGGTGATATTGTTAAAACTGGTATCACAAAATGTACCGATGTCACCGATAAGTATCATTAAGTGTGAAATGAGAGAATCACAGAAAAAAACATCTGGCTAATTTTGTGAGCCAAAAATGTCATTAAAAAAAATGTGTTTTGGATTTGTTGTCTATTGCATTTCTTGCACGAAAACAAACTTAATTTCAAGTGTACTAACATCTCTGAAGAACTCTTCCAATTTGCACTAATATACATTTCAATCAAGCCATAAGTCCCACAAACTACGATAGATATACTGTGATAGAAAGAGAAGAGAGGGATGTGCTCCAGCAAGCCGCCACATTTTGGGGGATTTGTTGACTTCTTCCTGTCTTGTACGAGATCAACACCCCATTAAAGCACTGACACTCCATCACACACACACACACACACACACATACGCAGCTTTCTCACCTGAGACCTCTTCTTGTGTTTGTGTGTGTGTGTGTAGGTGTGTGTGTGTGTAGGTGTGTGTGTGAGAAGAGAAAGCGAGAGGGTATCTCATCAGTCGCATTGGGAGAATTCCACTCAGAGACTGACAGATGTCTGTCTCTGTCTGACTCTTACCGGCATCTAACAATGTGCCTCGCTCTGTGGGCCTCAGGACGTGTGCGCGCACACACACACACACACACACACACACTGCAGCATCCATGACACGATAAGAGGGAAGGGAGAGAGTGTCTATGTGTGTATTTCGGTGTACAGTACATGTTTTCATCTGTCCAAAACGGAGCGGAAACCAACCCTGATGGTGCAGCCCGATAACAATATCCACCGCTGCTTGGCAACTGATACTGTAGGACTGTAAATCATTCACACACTTCACATTTAATGCAGTTACAGTGTGACTCAGCAATGGCTACAATTGGCTCTTCAAATGAATTGAGCGCGGCAATTCTAAGAAACTGAATATAGAATAGCCCGGCGATGAATGGGCCTAATGATAAAATCCATAGCCATGAGAGCAATATGTCAGAAATCAAAGTGGAGTAGCTTGATCTTTCCCCGTTTGTCATGCACTGTATAAATCAAAGTTAGATCTCTCTAATGGGCAAATCACTTCACCTCATTAATGTCCTGTAGGTCAGTTCAGCGCTGGCTAATGGTTTAAGACAACACTGCTCAATAACACAACTGGTTCAGTAGTTTGTTTCTTTAGGGAATAAAGTAGATCACACAGGAGCAGAGTTTCTGCACCAACAGAACATAGTTTTACGGTGAAGTCTCTTCAGACTCACCCTAACAGCTTTAATTTTTAGCAGCGGCGAGCCTATGAAATTCATCAAATTGTCAATGGACAGGGGAGAGCAAAGTATGTCTCTAAACTCTTAAACAAGGCACGCGGATGCTTCCGCGGCCACAAAGGCGTACATTTGCACACACGGCGCTCGAACCATCAAGGCGGAGGCGTTGGCTGGCGGGGACGCCGGGACATGTAAGGCTCTTTAGAAAGGAAACGACAGGAGAGTTTGACGCGTACACAAAGGGTGTGAACTGGATGATTGGCTCATTATGAGGTCATGTACTATTACACAGCGTTTTAGGAGGCCAGCGTGAGTCTGGCATGACTACTTGATAGCGCTTCAGTGCCTTTGGTTGTTCAATAGAAAAACAATGTTGACCATTTACCCACACTGGCTCCGCCACCTACAACAAAGCATCAGAGATCACACTAAATAACAGGCACAATTGGCACAGCGCAATTGTGAAAAAAACTGGCCTCAAAGCACAATCTCACAGCCCCGACACCAGTCATTCTGTCAGATCTGTGGATTCTGTGTATCCTATTTTGTTGCGGCTACTAACTACTGGAATCACTGATCTCCACGGTGTAGAAGAATGGAAACCCCGTGGCTCGCTAGAAGATGAGACACCTCCAACAGTAAAAGACCCACGTGCCGTTCAGTCGTTACAGATGCAAGCTGCGTGTGTGAATGAAATCGTCTTCCAATTTTAGAACTTCCTTTTAAGACACCAACGTCTCAAAAGATTAAAAATATGATAAAGTGTTGGGACCGGTAGATACAGATGTACGGCGTATGTGACACAGTCAAACACAGTTTAAACGCTACTTAATGATCTAACATCTGCAAGAAACAATATTATAATCCATAAAGTTTCTTACAAACTCGCTAGTGGATGCAAAAGAGACACAGCAAAAAACACATAGGGATGCTGCAGCAACATTAATGAATCCAAGAGATAGACCCAAAGTTCCCACACAACTATTAAAGCAACATTCATGTCATGTCTCACAGAGGAGAACTAACCATCTATCTGTCCCCTCTCTCTCTCTCTCTCCTCTACTCATCCACCAGCTCTCTCTTGCTTTTTCGAGATGCAGGGCAGTGATTGGTGGAAAAAAGCCTTCCTCAATCCAATCCCTAATCCTCAGCAGGCTTTAAAACATATGAATGAAGGAGGACCGGCGGCGGCGGCTCTCTCGCTGCGCTGTTCCGAGCGTAATTTTCTCTTTCCTGCAGCAGCGGCTGTGCCAGAGGCAGCGAAGAGAGAGAAAAAGCAGGAAAAAGGCGCAGGAAAAAGGCACTCAGCCACGACTGTCTGCCCTGCCCTGTGCGCTCTGCGCCTTTGGAGAGCCGAGTCACACTGCCAACGCGCTCCTGCTGCCATCGCTTATACAAAACTTGTGTACAGTACGGTTTGTCTCTTTTTTTTCCCTCCGACTTACCGGATGCTGCGTTGCTGAGGAGGAAACGTCTTTCCTGTGCCTCTGTCTGTAGCCGTCTCACTCTGGGAAAGGCGAAGAGGTGATGGGGGTCGGGGAAGCTGCTGCTGCTGCTGCTGCTGCTGCTGCTGCTGAGGCTGCTGGAGGTGATGGTGGTGGTTCGGGTGCTCACATTGATTTGTGTCACTTCTCCGTCTCTCTCTCTCGCCACTCCACCTCTTTTCCTGCTCTCTCTCTTCACTTCACTTCACATTACACACACATGCACACACACACACACCAAGGTTTGGGAAAATTACACAAGGGCTGTGGCACCAAGGGGAGGAGACGTCAATTTGGTTCCTCTCCAGAACAGGCGCAGCCAGAGCAGCCACCAACAACAGTGCAGCAGGCCAGCCAGCACCTCTAAACTCCCCGAAACAGCTGTCACCTTCTACCACATAACTAATAATCTAAAGGCGACACCAACATGCAGTATTTACATGCTCTAACTTGCTTTCTTTATGATACACTGAGAATTCATTAGCATCCCCAAAATTGATGATTACAGTCTTAAGTGGTCCCACGAGCTTCGTGGCTATTAGGATTACAGTTCTGCATGCAGCCATATTGGTCAGAGCTCATTTAGCCAACGGGCTTGAAAGCGTAGTGGGCGAATGTGCCCTGAAGCGAGATGCAGCAGTAGCCTGTCAAGACGAATAACTTTCTAAATTGTCGGTATCAGGAGCTGCTATATGCATGTCAGCTCCACACAAAGCTAACGGAAATTGACAACCCCGACAAAGAAATATCATTTCTGCAGGAGACCTTAACTTTCAGGAGTTGGTAGAGAAAAAAATAAAAGAGAGTAAATATTGCACTTACATATTCACCTGGAGGCCAGAAACACGACTTCAAGTTCATGCTAACGTTGCTCACACCTGCTAGTAAAAAAAAAAAAGAAGTCAGAGGTTTGCTAACCCATTTAACTTAACCTCCATAATATGTATGGGCCTATTAATGGTGTGTTTACAGCTTGTTATACTATGTGACCAAAAAAAGTAAACACTATGTCGTAATATTGCCATCTTTCATTCGACATAGCTAGCATAAATGTGTGTGCTAATTCTTTCCATGACACACACAAAAAAAATGTAAACTTCTTCTAGCTATTAGTGGCTGATGCCAATAGTCAACTTGCTTTGAAAAAGTATTATTAGTGTGAGTATTAGAACTGCACATCTATTTGATACTAAATGACTGGTGGAAAAAAACAAATCAATAGCCTGCTAAATGTGCACCGTATGTCCACTTTTCACGTTAGCTAGCCATTTTTATTTTGGGGAAGGGAGTCTATATGGTGTTTGGTATAAATGCTTCTACATCGAGTAGAATTAACTAAAAAGCCACTTTGTGGTGGACTAGTTTTCACACACACCGACCGCTATGTTAAAAGGTTTATTTTAGCTTGATGGTAGGAAACACTCACCCCTCGGTGGGCATGACTGTGAACATTTTGTCGCGCTGACATTACTCCCTTTCTCCTCCGGTCAAGCTCGCGAAGACTGACGTTTTTTCATTGGTCTGTACCGCTCTCCTCTAGCTCACTCATTGGCTAGCGTTGAGTCAAACAAATCAACAGCAAAACGGCACATGCCTGCCTTTATAGACATTTGATATGAAATTGAATACAATCTATTTAGAGAAGATAAAAGACCAGGTGGGTATAAATGGCTGAGTCTGGTATTATGTTTGTACAGGAATAAACTTGCTTTGGTCATGTGCTTGAAAATCATTCTGTAAACAGTCCTTCTTATATACAGTCTGATTGTTCCCTACAGCTGTTCCCACAACTCTTATCTTCAACATATACAAATAACTGACAAATTTAACGACTGAATAAACAAAATATACCAGACACAGCAGTTCACTCATGGGCTGAAATCTAATCCTGCAGCTTTCTCAATGAACTAGATCACATCAATTTGTTCCTCAATTGCCTCCGACATGAGTACATGAATTTGGCCTTCACAGTCACCAGATCTCAACCAGACTGAACAGCCATGGGAGATATTCTTTCAGCAAGAATGATGTCTGCATGATACAGCAGGAAACAAGCTCTACTCATTGCTCTCTCTATGAAGTCTCTTGAAGTCTTTAAGGGTACTACCAGCCAGCAGCAAAGATCCTTTCACAAAGTACTCCTTTCATTTTTGTTAAATCAATACCAACAGTCCACTGGAAAAAATAAATAAAAAACAGGGATGTATTTGGACTGCCCTCCACAGGGTGTGTTCACACACCCGAGACAGCAGTGAAGCTGTTGCAGATGCCACGACGGCCAACACCGTACACTTTTAATCATCTGCCATAATCTTATAGAGGAATAGACAGTCAACAGCATACATATATATATATATAAATAAATAAATACATCTTTAGTAGTGATTGATTAGTTGTGTTTGGTGGTGTTTGCTCACCAGCTACAGATCATTGTTTACCGAGCTCATTATTTACTGCCCCAGTCACAGTGCCTCACTCTTTCTCTCTCTCTGCTTGTATGCTTACTTGCTTCTAATGTGCGTTTTGCTGCCCACTGTACCTTGTAAATGCCACAGTATGGCTGTGCAGAGGAGAAAAGGGGCTCTGGGGCAATCAGCAAAAGCGTGGGGGCAGAGCGGATGCGCTTCAAAGGCTGTCAAAACTATATTATATGGTTGATCCCTGTCCAATTCACTTTCACAGTTCAATAGCTACTGTATGTTAAAGCTGGAGAAAACAAAGGCACGCACTGGCGTCTCCTCACTCTGAAGTTAACTCACACAAGAGGCATTGTAGTGTGTGTGTGTGTGTGTGTGTGTGTGTGTGTGTGTGTGTGTGTGTGTGTGTGTGTGTGTGCGCGCGCATGTGCGGAGGGGAGGTTGGTGGTCGAACAAGGGGACGTCTAAGTAGAGTGACCGCATAGGTCAGGTTTGACACACTTTATTATTCATTCGCTGTCTGTCCTCAGCTGGGCTCGTCCACACACACACAGACACAGACACACACAGACACACACACACACACACACAGACACACGCACAACCTCCCTAGGTGCGGCTTTAACTGCGCATATGCGCCTGGACGATGCACAAATGTCATGAGCAATAACTGGGACGTCACTCCAAATTGTCTCTCCTCTCTTCAGCGTTTAGCAGCTATGCAGCTCAGGGAACCGGCTCCCTCTTTTCATTCTCTCTCTCCCTCTTTTCATTCTCTCTCTCCCTCTTTTCATTCTCTCTCTCCTTCTACTGGTGCGTGAGTGTGTTTGTGTATGTGCCCTAAGTTCATTACAATTCAGCCACAAGAACCCAGACAATCATTTCCAAAGGTGCTCTGGAAGGAGAAAGCGGGTAAAATTGGTACAAACTGGTTGATTTAGCCCTGAACTATATAATTTCCCCCTGTAATTGTATTGTATTAGGGTGCAGTGGGATGTCAAGGGCCTCTGACATTTCAGTCAACTTGTATATTTTAATGGTTCATCAGGAAATGCTGAATTTCTATCGACCTATTTTCATCCATCTTGTGTGTTTTTTGTCATGTCATCCTTACCTTGAGGTGTGCATTCATTCATTTTGAATGCCTGAGAATTGATATCCAAGCAAAGTAAAAAAAAATCCCTTACCATTTCGATGAACCAGTTCTCAGAAGAAGAGCTGAGTAATCGGTCTCTTTGCAGGTCAACAGCTCCCTCTGACGACACTGAGGTCATGTCTGACTATTGTCTGAGTATTTTTTCGGCAATCAAACAGCACTTAAAGTATCAAGTTTGGAAATGGTGGAACAGTAAATTAAGCATTATGTCACGGGTCTGTAATTTCTTAATAAACTCCTATGTAATCTGATGCTAATCATAGGGATAATAGAGACAGTTGTCTTAGAGTGTAGTTAGCTGTGTTGAGTTTGAACGAACTTAACTCAATAAAATAAAAAAATGTATATCTGTATAGCTACATAAATTAATAAAATCTTCATGGCCTCAGTGTTTCTCTCTCTTTGTCTAATTGTACAACAAAGACCTACATTTTTTCACGCTATGACATACTAATCCTCTTTTTTTTCACCAAGCAATTTAGTTGTAAGAGGCTCTGTGTTTGGGGTTGTTTGGGAATGCTTCCAAAATCAGTGTTGGTCTTTTTACTTCAAAACTGGGCACCAGAAATGCCCTAATTTGTTTAAAGCTGCTCCAAATCAAGATCATGTGCAGCCCTCTCTCCGTCTCTCCCTTCCCTCTTATAGTGTCATGGATGTTGCAGTGTGTGCGTGTGTGCGTGTGTGTGTGTGTGTGTGTGTGTGTGTGTGTGTGTGAGAGTTGGGATGGGAATCAGGAAGCCTCAGCCATAATATGAACGTAACTTTTAGTGCTCGATCTGAGAAAAGTCTCAATTCCCCGTCTATTCCTGTCAAATCCGTCTCTGACCTCTCAGCCATTTTCACTGATTCTTTTTCTTTAATGAGGTTTTTATGATGCCACACAACTTTTACACTCCGTTCAGAAGTTCCAATCGGGGATGATATGTTTGATCACATTACAGACATCCTCTAATCATGCTCCCACGCAAAAATCTCTGAATGTTGTGGGGCTGTTTCACGATTTTTTTTCTGAGAAATATCTGGGCTCTGCAGTCTTTGATTTAATTGACAAGAACAAACGGCAACACAAGCACACGCTGAGCATCATGCATTACTTTTCGGTACTTCGTAGTACAGCTACTTTCCCAGGATTTGGCAGTCTGCGCCAGACCCACAGGGCACGGAGCTTAAGAGCCTGGCCAAAAGACACCCTGCTGGGCCGACAAGGCCGACAACCCACCTGGAGCAGAAGCCCCAATAAACCAGCACATTTTTCTTTTTTAAGACGGGGCAGCCAGGATCAAACTGACGACACTAGGTGGCACAAATCAGCCCGGTGTGTTGGCTCAAAGCTGCAGCTCCTGAAGCCAAGCAAAGTCCCATACGCCTATTAAATTTCTCCTTCAAGATTAAAATACTTTTATCAATGCTGACGTTCCACTTGTGCTGCAAATTTCTTTGTCGGTATATCAAGACATCATTAAGCAGCTCTGGTTTCAATGATGACGACAATGCAGGCAGAGATGGGCAGTATTTCTATTACTTGTATTTGAAATACGTGTTTCTATTACTTTTGTATTGAGTAACTGGGTCATGAGTATTTTGTCATTTGTATTTCATAGGGCTGATAAAGAATCTATCATAATTTGTATCAAAATACTTTAGAGTGGAGTAATTTTGTATTTAAAATACTCAAAATACTTTCTCCACGAATCAAAAAACAGTTCACTTATCAAGCTCCTGTTTGTTTGATTTAACACAACCCTCCCCTCTTCAGCTCCGGTTGAGAGACTGTTCTCGTTTGCAGGGATAATATTCCATCCGCACAGGAGGCGGTTAACACCAGAAATATTTGAAAAGTTAGTTGTTCTTAAAGTCAACTAAACTGGCTACTCAGTGGTTGGGTCTCAAGAACCAAAATGGAAGGATCATTATGCCAAAAAGATGTCAGCGTGAACCTGTATGAGACACTTAACAATGTAATATAGAACTATGTGGCCTACCATGCCACTGGCCAATGTGAGAGAAAAATAAGTAGGTCCGAAAAAAACAAACCCTCCAGGATGTATTTTCTCTTTTTAATTATGCAAATCATTGCTTTCTTTTCTACTATAAAATAGCACTAAATGTTAACAGTATATCTGCAAAGTTTGACTTTGATTAAGTGAAGTTCAATAAGTTTAGTAATTCATTTAATTAATTTAGTGCACATTTCGTGTACCGTAGGTTTAGGTCCCTGAAACTAAAAATGGCCTAACTTTCTTCCTGGACCTTGGACGCCTCTGGTTCCACAACAGCGGTGCTCTGCTCAAGCAGATGCACCAAAACATACCAAGCCAGGCCGTGTGGAATATTGTTTCATCCATAAGTAAGTCATATTTCAGTTTTTTGGCTGGAATGTGGTTGATATTGGCGGATTCCGTAGGTCGTAAGCTTCAATCATGTGTGGCATCAAACTAGGGATATAAAAATAGATATTTTCATAACTTGGGGAGCTCTCTCGAGTCACTTTCGAGTCCTCTCGAGTCATATTTATGGTTTATGACAATATTTATGGTTGAATTGTGTTATAAACATGTAAAATGGACTTGTATGCTCTTGTAAAGCCAGGCTTTGCTTTTTGTTTTTGCTTTCTCACATCTGACCCCATTTTTTAAGTTGTAAGTCCCATTAATAAAAATATATATATACATAATCAATCAAGTTGTTGTCTTTTAATAGCTTTGCTTAGTTACACTGACATTCTGTGACTGTTCTTCCTTTTTGTGGGGTTCACCAGAGCTTTGTGTACATTATAAAGCCCACACCTGAACGCTCTGCTCTACCAAATTGTGAGAAAACAGAAAATCTAGAAAAAAGTACTTCCTATATTTTATATACAAAATACATGTATTGTATTTTGTTACATTTTCTGACACCATTATTTTGTATTTTATTTTAATACACTTATTTGAGGGGTACTTTGTATCCAAATACATTTTGATGTGTTTTTGCCCATCTCTGAATGCAGGATGTCTATTAATGAACTTATTGAGATGGTTATTATTGTACGCTGTGCTTCATTTCTGCTGTTAGAGGAAGGCAGGGTTTTAAGAAGCGAGGTGGCACATGTACACACACATGAACGCAAATCACATTCATATTGTGGGATGGTTAATTGATAGTCTACAGTTTCTGGTGATTAGACTTTTAAACTTGAGTAGCATTGGAGAGAATATTGCAAACAATATAACATTGAAAATGCTGTTAAAGTGCATTTCACACAGAGGAGAGATCATTTAGTGAAAGATGTCAGTAGTCTTACCTCCTGTCATGTCCTGTATCTCCACCGACGCTGCGCGCTCACATAGCTCAGGCTTAACCACCCTCTAGTGACCGGAAACTAACATTACAATCACACCACAGCAATCTCCAGTTATTAGGAAGCAGCTTTGGCTTCAGCTCACGCTGCTATTTCTACACGTATGCGCTCTGCTAGACAAATATATCATGATATATCCATCCGCCGGGCCCGGGCTATTCCAAGCCTGAGAAATGACAGAGAAATGCAGGAAGTCGTTGGAACATAAACAAGGCGCAATGGAGGAAGCAAGGGTCAAGGCGGTGCTTCCTGTTCCAAAAACCACCTCTGTGAGCCTGAAAGCAGACAGCAGACAGTGGAACTCAACTATTCTCATTATTATCAAGCTTTTTGTTCATCCTGTTTCCATTTACACTTTCAATGTTCACTTTCTATTTCAACACTCTCAAATAAAGCTCAAGTACACAGTTGAACTACTGTTTTTGAATGAGCACATATAAGTAGTATACATAACTTTTATCCTTATTTGGATGTGTTGCTTCTATCCTGTTTTATGTTTTATATCAGATGCACAATTAATCATTGTTTTGATTACATTTAGTCTATAATATGTCACAAAATAGTGAGAAACTGCCTTCACCGGTCATGTGTCCAAAATGATGATAATGATCTAAAACAAGTAAATATTTGAAGCTGTAACTTCTGCGTTATTCACATCCTACTGTGTACTGTACTTTACTTTTAAGAGATGCATTCTCCTCTAGTGGAATAACAGTGAATGTGTGAGATGTGAAAATAAAAGCATATGAATAACCAGACTTTTGGTGGGATTTGTGTCCACCTGTAATCATTATGCTGCAGCCAGCTTTGATTTCCTGTTTATTTTAATTCTCCCAGTGTTTAATTTGTATTTTTTTGCAAATGAATGCAACCTCTAAACCTGCTCAAAGTCATTTGAGGGTTATGAAAACCTCCATTGTCAGATGTCCAGTATGGATTAGATTCATTTTTCCGGCCACACAAAACGGCAGCATCTGGACAACATTATTGCAGCATATCATAATGAATTCATAATCTGGTATTATTGAAGCATTTGGTATTATTCTCAAACCCAATCCCAGTAATAGGGGTATAATGATTTTAAAAGGTTTACATTCACAGGATGTAACCTACCTCGTTCCCGTTCTCACACACTGACAGATTACCTCCAAAGCAAGCACAAAAACAAATAAATAAATCAACTCTGTTTCTTTTGGGATTGTAACGTGCTACTCTGAATAACCTATTTCAAAATGTGCTCACTCAGTTTGTCTCTTTCACTCTGCTTTTTCTTTGCAGGCGGTCCAGCGCTGCAGCCCACACGGCGCTTTGGACCACAATGCTCGCTCGATTCCACTCAAATGTCTTATCGGCACTTCAGAGAAGACGCAGCGTATCGTGATTTAAAGGTAGACATATAGTATCCGTGAGAATTATCTCAACCAGCTGAGTGTGTACAGCAAGAGCATCTGTATCTTAATAGTCTATGAGCAGTGGTGAAGGGAGAATGTGAAAGCTCTGAGGGATTTGGGAGAAAGGATACGATTGCATTTATGTCCCATCAAGCAGCTTGCTGGATCCAGGGGAATGCCTAATATATATCTGTATTTGGTCGCCAGCTTACATCTGTCTGCTTATGGATTTATGACTTCAAAACTATTTGGAGGAAGAAAAAAAAGGCGCCTCTCGACAGAGCCAGTGACTAATAACTAAAGCCGACAGGGATGGCAGGCAAACACACACACACACACACACACACACACACGGACAGACGTAACGACAAGGCTCGGCGACAAGGAACAAAGGAGTCGAAATCTGACACATTCTCTCTGACAGTAGGATAAAACTCACTCACCCCTCGAGCCATACTCACACACACACACACACACACACACACACACACACACACACACACACACACACACACACACACACACACACACACATCACACACAAGATTTACTTCTTTATTTTTTTTTGTCACGCAGAGTTTCCCTCACAAACATCATGTTTTCACACGTGAAAAAAACAAGTCATGTCCACACACTAAAGCTTTCAAATCTTCACATTAAGTGTGTTTATTCTCGTTTTATTTAATCGCTCGGATGCGAGGAGGTTCGGATGACAAACATTTGTGGAGCCGCTGCTGGATCCAGAGACTGTGATGGATATTTGAAAGGGTGAAGACAGCGAGAGCAGTTTGGCTGTAGTTACTGAGCCCATACAAATGTAGCACTTGTTATATTTCTGTTGGGTTCTTGTTGCCGTCTACAAGTTTGTAAAATCAATTTTTTTTGGAAAGAGCTACGTAGCTAAATAACAAACATGCAATGCAGTATACAGTATTTAAAAACAACTGAATATTACTATGTATTGAGTACATAACTTTGTATTGTTGAGTTTAAGTTGCCAAATACGTATGTTGCATTTTGTTGTACTCAATACATAGTAAGCAAAAGAAGACATGGGAGGTTTCAACTATAAAGCAGCGTTAATCTTTTTTTGGCCACCTGGGGGCAGCAGAGACAGCTGCTATCTCAACATTGACATATCGCCGTATTAAGCCAACATCAAGTGGACATGGAGAATTATACAAGCATTCATTTTGAGTCCACCCGACAATGTAAACCACAATACTCAACAATACCAACTCCCGTGGGACGTATCCCTCTCTTTAGCAGCTAAATGCTAGCTAGCCGCTAACTTCACCTGTCTGCCATTTGGTGCGAGGCACGTAGTGTACAGCGGGTTTGTCAGAGCAAAGATACATCTTTCACTTGACACGTCAGTCATTTAACCCATTGTTGATAAGGACATATGGATTAGTTTTCAGTCAGCGTCACAGTCCACATGGTCCACAGTGACCCGCGTAGCAGAGTCCAGCTGGTCGGACTCGGTCTACATTCAAACGCATACCTTGTGGCCCGCATGCAGGCAGCATGGATTCCAACGTCGAGCAAATGTGGCGCTGCGCAACAATTGTGGATTCGCGACTTTGTAATGATGTAAAGATGGCGAGAGATGAGAGAGCCGGTACGATGAAATAATGAGCGACAGACAGAGAATGAGAGGGAGAAATGGAAGGAGGCGTTAAGGTGAAGAAGATGTAGATGGGTGGTGGTGGTGGGGGAGGGGGGGGCAGATTGTGTGAGAGAGAGGCGTTTAATCCCCAGAAGCATCCTGACGGCATCTGCTCTGTACAGATGGGGACGGAGGGATGCTGAAACACACACACACACACACACACACACACACACACACACGCCCACTGTGTGTCACAGTGAAAAAAAAGCACTGTCGAATGTTGGAACCCTTTTCCAACACCCTCGAGGATCATGCTAAACATAAGGTAAGGGAGCTTGGTTGAGTTCCATTATTTCCCACTTCAAGGCCACTGGAGCTGTGTCATCAGCTGATTAATGAACACAATGCGCTTTCTTTCTCTCCGTCTCTCTCTCAATATGTTATCGAGATTAAAAAAAAATATATATATATACGGTTGCTATCGATTTCATGTTGTTTGAATCCCTGGATTGTCTGGAGGAGTGTATGTGTTACGCCTGGTTCCTTCCTCCTGTGCGGCTACACGTATGCAAGCTCCATGTGAACTCACTCCATCGCGATCATATTACCTATAACTGCGGTTTCTTTCTGGGAAACACCAGCTGGTTTCAGCAACGTTCCAGTTCTTCATTGAGACACGGGCATGACTCCAAAATTTGACCCATGACCCCCATTGTTTGGCCCACGAGGCCATTTTGACTACTTTTGCTTTTTACGACACGTAACATTCTCACCTCCTTCTGTGCAGCTTGGGCTGAAATGCTGACTGAGCAAGGCATTGCACCTGCTGAGATCTTCACACAACTCACTCCCCAGCTGTGAGAGTCTTCACTCTGGAAAAACAAGCTCCATGTGCATGCTGGAGTTCCTCAACAAACAAACTTTATCCAAAACGCACACAGGAAGTCTCCCTGTGATCTATTGTCAGTGGCATAATCCAAACCAGATAACAATGTCAAAGGGACCCCAAAATCAAAAGCACATACTTTTCCTTTTACCTATGGAGCTTTTTATCGGTCAAGATTGTTCTGGTGTGAGTTGCATAGTTTTGGAGATGCCGGCAGAAGAGATGACGTCTCTCCAGTATATCGGGACTTCGTGCAAAAAAACGTCTCTTTCCAAAAATCATGACCCAGTTACTCAAGATGGTCCACAGCCCTCCCTGTGAGCACTTTCATGTTGGAGCTATTTTATGTCAACCACAACATTTGGAAATGCAAAGTGTGTGTGTTAAGATGCTCCACAAAGAATAGCCAGTGCCTCACGATCACAGCCCATTGTCACGTCAACCAGCGCCATCATGTCTGCCGGCTCAAAGTCTGTTTAAATGAATTGGTTAAGTGCACACAGTGAGAAAGACTGCGTGGGACTTTCCCCTCGTGGAGGCAGCTGGAGAAGATACCGCTAGAAGCTCCTGCTCGACACGCCAGTAGTTTGAAACATCTCAGCTCAGTGCTTGAGGGCTCCAGTGACTGCATTGTCTGTCGGCCTTGTCTGTGCAGGAGTTCGGCGCCGGGGCGTTTGAGGCTAAATTGGAAACACCTGTTTTCAAAACAAACAATTGTAACATTTTAGAAAGACAAAAAAACGTCGCAAAAATAGAATATGAGAACAACCGACCGTACAATTCATCCTGTTTGCAGCTTTGGCCTCGATCTTACGCATTTGACCATTTTTAACCCCGCTGCTGTTTTCTTTGCGCTTTTTGGCGCCGTCACCTTGTTAATCTATCATCGCTTGTTCCGTTTAAAGGTGGAGGATTTATTGTCAGCCGAGGCGCGGAGGTGAGGTCACGCCGTATCAGAGTGGAGCGGACTGCGACAATGCCCATTGTTCCTGCGACCAACAGGAAGTGTCTGCATGGGACTTCCTGCTGCCGATAATGTACCTCTGGCGGGCAGAGAGGTGTGTGTTTGTGCGTGGGCTCATGCGTGTGTCATCTGTTTCTTTGGTTGATGTCATCTCGCTTGTTTCGACTCTGACATGTCTCCTTCTGAGGCCCTTCTCTGTGAGATGGTGCATCTTCAGGTCAAAAGGTGCAGGTATGAAAACTTCCCCTTGCTTTGCACAAGAACAGCTCACATGCAGGGAAAAGGAGACGTATGACGACCGAAAAAAGTATGGACTTGTAGGTCAAAAGGTACGTTTTTAAATATGACCATGGTCTGAACAGCATTGCAAAGACTTTGTTTCAATATGAAGGAGGTCAATATGCATGTATGTAAACTCGTCTTCTGACCGAAGTGCAACATACATACACAAAAGAGGGGTTATGTGATCGTAATCAGGTCCATGAGTCTCCTTCGCCGGCTACAATTACACACACAAAAAGCGCAGAATGGCATCGCTCCGCAGTCAAAAAAAAAGAAAAGAAGAAAAAAGCCACTTAACTGCAACAATATCACAGTGTTTGATATGTGTTCCTATTTATTTTCCCAGTATCCACCCCCGTTAAATTATAGTCACGATCAATTTTGATAATGCAAGGGAGCAGCGGCATCTGGCAGAAAAATCATCCTGATTATTCCTTCTCGTTCTCCTATTCTGTACTTTCTTTGCCTTTCCAAGGTAATGGTAACAATTTTCTCCTTTCAGTCTCACTCGAGACTCTTTCTCTCACATGCCGGTGAAATGTGGCGCCGTTGTTTTCCTTTTTTTCCGCCCGTCTTTTTCTGCGACGCTGAAAGCCTTTTGACCTACAAAGTAGGGTTTTGTTGATAGATTGATGCTTTCACACAGTGACATTAGCTGAATCGCCGGTGTTCGGAGGCCCGCGGTGCCACTCTGGAACAAATGCCCTGGAATTTTCCCAAATAATCCCCCTGTGTGCCTGCCTGTGTGTGGTACAGTGTTGATCTCCGGGGGGAAATGGAAAGCATCTATCTATATATTTGTCTGTTTGTCAGTCTGTCTGCCTTTTCACTAATCGTTGTCTCTCTCAAAAGGGGAGGGATGGAGGTGCAGTAACCTTTGATGTGAAAGGAGATATAGATGAATAAAGGGTGCGGAGAGCGGCCGGGGCAGGAGACGTGGGATTTTGTGATGACAGCTATGGTATTAACACTTGGTGACACTGGTGCAACGTGGCATTATACCTTGACAGCGAAGGTGAGGGAGGCGGAGAGAGAGAGAAATGATGAAAGAAGAGAGGAGGGAACGAACATTTCCCTCTGTCTCATGAGAAGGAGATGTCGTCCATGCAATGTTTAAGCCTGCATTAGTCGAGATTGTAATGCAGAAATATAACCGTAATTGCCATGGTGGTGTCTCAGCGAAGAGGAAGGAGGGGAACATCTCACACAAACGAGATAACAGACTTAAGCACAAAGCACGGTCCCAGTGAGGAAGAGCACCACTATTGATTTAGGAGTTTGATTTCTGACACCTGGTGAACAGGGCGGTCACTTTTACACGGTAGTGGTCAGGGTCATCCTGAAGGGGATTACACTGTGTAAACCTCTGAAGGACAATAGGGAGTTAAATAGGTTTCAAAATCCAACCTACACACAAATACAAAGCGATTCAAACACATGTAAAACCGTTTAACAAATGAACACAGCAGGTTACATTTGTGTGTGGAGTTGTGTGACTTTTTCCACGGTCTCCAGCGCCACACAGATCCACGAATGCACGCTGGGACGTTTGGGCTTTCGATGAAATCATGTGCGGTTTCAAAGTGGGAAAACGTTTTTTTGACTTACATTTACCAACTATATATAGTCTATACAGTCGCCTTATATGGTAAACATGTTATGGCATGCGAGTCATGTTCTGCCTTCCTTTAAAGGGATATAACATCATTTTTATTGGCTTCTCAAGCCACGGGGAAAAACTCACAGCTGAAATTCAACAAGTCCTGAACTTTTTTTGTTCTTTTTTTTTAAAAGGGGATTCTGTGAAATGGAGGAAGAAGCAGACTGAGAGAATGTGCACGACAGCGGGGTCGACTGGAACGCACCAAAAAACTGTGAATGGACTCAAAACAGCACAGACGCACCGGACTCGCAGACGGCATCATCGATGTGTTAAAAGATGCACGGCAGTGTGAGAATAGAGATGTGTCTTTACCAGTAATGTTGTCTTTGCACACACATACAAGTCATTGTCAAGCCTCGCTTAGCAGTGGGTCACAGCTGAGGGGAGTTCAGAGGGTCCAAGACCAGGACCGCCAAGAACCCCCCTCTTTGCTCGAACACACACACACACACACACACACACACACACACACACACACACACTGCTTTGTCAAAGGACCCTTTGTGCGCCGTTGTTTTTTCAGGGGAAATACTCTCTTTATTCCTCTGTGGGGAATATAAAGCAGCGATCACCTAATCACACACACTGAGAAACACAGTCAGACCCACCATACACACACACACACACACACACACACACACACACACACACACACACATGCACGCTTTATAAAAATACATGCTCAAACACATGCAGAAACACATACACTCCGCACACACACGTTTGTATTGACACATGTAAATGACCACACGTTAACAGGCTAAAACACACACACACACACACACACACACACACACACACACACACACACACACACACACACAATGGGTCATTTATGTCCCTCTCTGCACCCCACATTCATGCTTGGCAGGCGGGTGAAGGCTATGTTGTTTCAGTGACCTGGAGGAGAAGTTATGTGCTCTTAATTTATACATCAGGAAACACACCTCTCTCTCTCTCTCTTTCTCTCTCTCTTTCATATACACACACACACACACACATAGGAATGTTCTAAGTCAGAGCTTTCTTTAATATGCAGCAAAAGTCAACAAACAGGCTTGATATTAAAATAGAAGACAAACTGATTTGTGGATAAGACGAAGGAGAATGAACCTCCCCCTCATTTGGAGGAGAGAGAGGGAGGGAGAAAAGAGAGCGAGGAGTAAAGCAAACCAGAAACCTTCAGCTGCCCCGGGGCAGAGTGTAATATTGATGATGGCTGAGAGACCTCAACTGTGGACAGCAGCATATATACGTTCAGGACAAGCCCTTCCAGAGCCAGGACAGAAGACGGGCTGCTGGAAATGAAATGCTCTCATATAAGAGCGAGTGTGTGTGTGTGTGTGTGTGTGTGTGTGTGTGTGGTACCCACCGAGCGCTGTGCTCTCCCATGGGAACGCGAGCCCAGCTGAGAGTAAATGGCAATTACTGTGTTTAACTGTTTTATCTGCGCTCAGAGGCCACCATACATCGCCGATTCCACAGAACATCATTAAAGGACCCTTAAACACACACACACACACACACACACACACACACACACACACACACACACACACACACACACACACACACACAGAGCCACGTCTGGTTGGTTATCCATGCCTGTCACATCGTCGTTTACTCAACCGCGATGGAGTGATACAAATACCGGCAGACATATTTTAATAATCTGCTGGAGCAAATTATGATATCTGATTAGCAAATGATGGAAAAGGGTGTCACACACACACAGCAGTCTCTCCAACACACACACACACACACACACACACACACACACACACACAGACAGCACAGTTCTTTGTTAATGCAAGACTTGCAGTTGACAGACAGACCCGTCAGGTAGGCGTGATGATGATGGTGATTTGTGAGGCCTGTGCAGTCAAAGAGGAAGTTTTTCGATTTTAACCAACTTCCTAAAGGACATTTGGACTCCACCCAGACATCAGGTCATGTTAAATGTCAACAAAAATCTACACTGCACAGACAAAAAGCATTTCATGAAATATGAAAATATATAGTCATGGGAGAAAACTAAACGATGGAGAGAGAAGGAGCAACAAGGGGAAATGATGTCGTCACCGATGTCAAGAGACACCTCCAGTAAAATGCATTTATAGATTTTGTAGTCAGGTCTCTCTCTATATTATGAATAACCCATATTCAGTGCATTGACAAAGCATTTTAAATAGTGCAATGCCCCTTTACAATGAGAAGAAGAATAACAGTAAACTGCTGAAAGGAATTGGACCCAAAATCAATTAAGAATCCTAAAAGCCACAACGAGGTATGTATGTTTTTAATGCATCAATACCTTGATTTAATGCCGTTTACGTTTTAAACTTGTTCAGTAGAGCAGCTTGAATTTGACTTTTGAGAAGAAACCACATATATAAAGACCGGTAGACGGAACAAACAGAGAGAAAGGTACCTTCTCTCCACCTTAATGTGAGTTGGCATTTGACAGGGATGTGTCAGACTTGTGTGAGTAATGAGAGAGAATGACTATGTGTGTGTGTGTGTGTGTGTGTGTGTGTGTGTGTGTGTTAGAGAGAGAGAGAAACAGAATGAGTGAGAGAGCCTCTCTGGCTGCTGTGGTGGTATGTGCTGTTGCTCTGCAGACAGACAGACAGTTGTTCATTGGCCAGTTGGCCGCTATGGTCGCTGGGCTGGCACATTGAGGTGGTCAGCATGAAACGAGTGGCACTGCTTGTGCGTGTTAGAGTGTGTGTGTGTGCGTGTGTGTGTGTGTGTGTGTGACTCACTCCCACCTGCAGGGAGACAGAGCATTGCCAGCCGCCAGGCCTGGAGAACATTACTCACCGTCAGGACCGACGTCTCCTTTTGATACACAAACACACACACACACACATGCACACACGCACACACACACACACTGGAATATTCAACACACCACTGAATAATAAGAAGGTGTCCTGCATTCCAAGACAAAATGTGCCCACCTGCGAATAAAGTACATGCTTCGCCCACAGGGACTGAACGCGAAAGCCCGGAGAGGTTTTTAATATTAACCGCGCTTTGTTTATCTAAAAATAAAATCATTTCCATTTCAATTTTCAGACATTGTTAGAATAATCATGAACAAACAGCTTTGGCACGAAGATTGGCAGCCTCCACTCCGCATCTTATGTTGTGAGTCATCTCGTCTAATTTTATTTGAAAAATCTGCTCGGTTGCTTTATGGCACGGAAAAACGAAGAAGGCATTAATCTTGAGCAGTAAGAGACTGTATGAAAAATGATAAGGGCTGAAAATGATGTTTCACTTTTTAAAGACCCTTTAATTTGGCTCCTTGACGAAGAGAAAGATTGCAATCGATCTCCCCACAAAGGTGCACAGAGAAAAATAGATGCTGTGCTTTAATTTAAACCTTAACATGTTAATGAGATATCATTTTCACATAGAGACCGAGAGGCACACTGAGGTGCAATTAGCAATTTCCCCAAATAATGTCAAGCATAACAAAAGAATGCCTCCTGTTTACTGAATATCTTATTCATTCTTTATTTTACTCCTCTTCCCTTCAGCAAAATTTTAATATCTCTCATTTCCTACAACCCTTTAATAATTTGCATACAGTCCCTAACATGAGCTCACTGACCTTCTAGTGTTGGAAGGGATGAAAGGTTCAGAAAATCATCCTTTAATCACAAAGGCAAAACACATCATCAATACATATATAATAAATATACATGTCACATCTCTAACTCGTTTGCTTTACTGCATTCAACCACAAAAACCTGACCATCAGAAAAATGGCGTCTAATAAAATCTGATGCAATTAGTACAGACCGAGGTGAATACCCGAGCAGCAAAATGGCAGATCTTTCTCGCCCTCGGTACAAAATGAGACTTCAAGTGCTGCGTGACAGCGGAGCGTCTCCATTACAACACTGACGAGAAATAAAACAGCTTTTACCACAAAGCAAATCAGGCTTTGGCTCTGAAGCTGTGTGAGTGACACTGATCTCTCTGTGCATGTGTGTACGCCTGATCTTCATCCATCCATCTATCCATCCATCCATCCATTTACTCTAAGCTCTTAAGCAGCGCTGCTGTTAAAAAGTCCCCTAAAACTCTAAGCCAAGAGCGATAACATGAGCGGCAGGGGGATAACGTTGATGTAGTGTCAGACGCACACAACTGACACCCAGTGTTACTCTCGTGTTAACAAAACCCATCACGGTCTGTCTGTCCGTCTGAAGGCGCGCTCGCTAATCTGCTCTTAATCACGAGCTCTTATTTGCAAAAGAAATAAATATATAAAATACATTTTTTATTAATGCAGCGGAGGGGGAGGGAGAGGATGAGGGTGATGATGGTGATGGTGGTGATGATGATTTTGTGATTAAATGATGCCACCGTTGTGTTGCTGGATTAGGACGGCCGTGGAAATAGATTAGTTCTGCAGTGGTTTTTCATCATGATTGGCAGGCCTCCAAAAACTCCCTCTCCCCTGTTTTCTCTCTTTCTATCTCCCTGCCCCCCCACCTCCACCTCCACCCTCTCCTTCCTAAAGCAGAGCTTTGTTGAGGCCTATGGTTTGTAGGCTGCTAGCACCACCTGCTGATGAAGAAAGACATAGCTCTGTGCAGTACAGGAGATGCTCAACCCCCCAAAAAAAGGGGTTCTTGTGGCAAAGTAAAGGAACGAGGAAGGAAGTGTGAGCACAGCGCGTGCAGGTGCGTCCACACAGCCTGCAGGGGAGTCCATGAATTGTGTGATGGGAATTAAAATGATGCCATCAGAACACTAAATGAGGGACTGGCTTTTGTAGGATTCCTCTAGTTGAGTTCCAGAGACTTGGAGCGGATCTGGCAAAGCTGTCTCCTGAACATTACATTAATTACAACTCATTTGCTCCCCCATTGCTCCAGTTGCTGCACGGATTACTGTATGTTCACCCGCAGATTCCTTTCCTGTTGTTGTGCCACACAGAAGTGGATGGCGGGTGTACTAAGTGCAGGACTGAGATGCTTAAGACCAGCGCGTTGTTAGATTTAGAGAACAAAAACACTTTGAGGGAAAGTGGTTTTGGTTCTTTAAAACTACAACACTATAGTGGGAATATTTGGCTTTTGTTTTGTTTTTAAGTATCATCTTAAAAATATGAATCAAGTTTGCTGCGAGTGGATATTATACTGCAACAGTGGATATGATATGGTCAATAAATGTTCAATCTTGTCAGTGAACATTTAGCAGACTATGCTTATTTAAAACCATGTCCTCGTTCATTTATAGGACACAGGGTTGGTTTTGGCGGCCCAACATGTTCCTGAGACACTTTTTCTTCTGACTCGTCACCCTCTTATGTACATGCACGCTACTGTGGTTTACTGGGTTTTCCCAGTCTTGCGGCTGCTTGTTTCTAACGAGGTCTTTCCAGACTCTGAATGACCCGCTGACTTACGCTTTCTGAGTGACAAACTTTCTGGACACGTGTTGATTTCTTGTGCATGAATGCAGGCCGCCTTTTTCCTCTGAGTGTATTCAGTAGAAGTGTGAAGTTCTGGAAAGAGAGACTGACCACTCCTCATGCCCTTCAGCATCAGCGGCCATCGCTCCCCTCTCACTTCGCTTCCTCATTAGGGATGCTGATAGAAACACGACACGTAGACACACACATATAAACGCACTCACAGAACACACAAACACAGTTTGATTCTAATTGGGTGACCCAGAGCCACTGATATCATCTGTTATGGTGTGAGACCACAATCTCACCCAGAGCGGCCTCTGCAGTCACACCGCCTCCGAAGAAGAAGAAGAAGAATCGAGGACCGAGGGAAGGGTAAAGAAAAGACAAATAGAAGACAAACTGGCCTGGGAAGGAAGGAGAAGAGGGGAGGAAGAGCACAACAACGACAAAAACACAAAGTGGCGCCGAGTTCATTAATTAGAATTTCAAATTGGACAAACTCAAGATGACAGCGTTGCGCTTGTCAAATCAGATCATGCCCCGGCGGGGTGAGAGAGAGGGAAGAGAGGGAAGGAGGCACACTGCTCTGAGCCAAACACCACTCTTAGTAGCTGAATGGGTGCCATCTCTCTCTCTCTCTCTCTCTCTTTCTCTCTCTCTCTCCATTTCCTCTGATTACAGCGACCGCCTCCCCTCTGTCCCCCGCGTGAATGTCAAGGCCGCCTTAACAAGAAGTGACAATTAAAACATCATCGGCGTCCTCCGGCTGAATGGGAGCGGCCTGCCGGGGTCCCTGCTCTCCGTGAGGGAGAGAAAGAATAAAAGAGGTGGAGGAGCTGGAGGGAAGAATACTACGAGCTGGGAGAAATGGAGGGAGAGATATACTTTGGCAATATATACTGGACTAATGGGCCAATAAAGATTAATGAATTGAACTGATATACATTTATGTATGTTTGGATGTGTGTGTATAAGAGATGGAACAAAGAAAACAATGCAGTGCACATCATGAAGGACTGTATTCTCTTGATCATTTTTTTGTTGAGTTTCCCATCCTGTAATCAGATGAAAAAGCAAGTTTTATGTTGGTACAAAGTTGGCAGTTCTCCATAGCTCTATTACAATGAGTACCAGTTTATTAGGTAAATCTGGTGAGTCGAATATAAGCCAATACCTTGTATTAAAGGGGGTGAACAACAGAGCACTTTTCTGTTACTAAGAAAAGTGACCTCCTTTTGTGGGCAGCGTGTTTCTGGAGGCAGAATAATTCCCTTAACACGTCAGCTAACGCTGGCTAGAAGGTTCTGTTGGCTTGTTGTCGAACAAAAGCTGAAGAAAATACGAGTTTCTCTGAATATGTACAGTTGCTCACGCTCTGAGTGTTACTTGAGAAAGTTAACTTTCACCAATGCAACCAAGTTTGCTGACTCAATGGCCCAGACATTTACACACCTGATAGAGAAACCAAAGAGAGAAACTGAGGGTGTTGAATCTTTGGATGCCCATAACTATAACTATAACTAAAAGTTGCTCTTCCAGCATTGGCAGCAGATACCTACACCGCAAAGTAACCCCAAAAATAAGTCAGCCCACTACTCTGAGGTGGTTTGTGTTTTCCTCCAGCCAACATTGTAATAGCCAAATCGTGATGTTGGCAGGAAAAAGGGTCTATAGCGAAGATTTCAGTACAATATGATATCACTACTGCGATGGCAAATGTGCCAAAGATAGATCAGAGTGTAACCTCTGACTGTGTTAAATCCACTCAATGCCAGAGTCTCCATTACTTCACACCATCAGAGTTACTTCAACACTTTCACATAGTTATGCATTATTGTCTCGGCACCCCATGAGCAATCAACATTTGTCCAACGTGCATATCAATAAAATAGCAACTCAAATTCGCTGTTTCGTGCTCCTGGGATGGTTTTCAGCACAACGTTCAACAAGCCCTTAAACAATCACCTCACCTGTCTCCATGTCATGTACATTAGCTGAGATGTAATTTGAACGATCCCTGTGGGCGAATGATGGAGTGAGGAGCTTGATTTATAGCTGATGATCATTAAACAAACTGATGTGGGCTTTTAATTGCAAGGAAAAGCCAAGAGTGGAAAGGAAAATAAAGGAATTTAGACACTGAGATACACGCTGTGGTAATTTCACCAGTGGCCTAGATTAAGCGGGCTAGATGGCGTTTGGCATTTTGAAGTAGGCCTATGTGTTTTTGTGTGTGTGTGTGTGTGTGTGTGTGTGTGTGTGCGTTCTACACCAGCTGTGCCACTGCACACAAGGAAAGAGCTCGTGCCAAAATGAGCTGTCTTCACAAAGAGCCAAAAATCATCCAGCACGCAACTGGGCACCCACTTGCGCGCGCGCGCGCGCGCACACACACACACACACACACACACACACACACACACACACACACACACATACACACACTCATCATACACACACACATATGGACATCCATTGCACGCATAGAGGCAGAAACACAGACAAGACCTCAGTTAATGAGGCATGAATTTCAGAGTGGACACAGCATCCTGAGTTTTCATTTTCAAACTAGTACAGTGTACCCTGAATATGTTGCATGTGTGTGTGTGTGTGTGTGTGTGTGTGTGTGTGTGTGTGTGTGTGTGTGTGTGTGTGTGTGTGTGTGTGTGTGTGTGTGTGTGTGTGCAGACCAAAACAGCCAAGGGCTCTCTGCTTTGATGGCTTTCTGTTATGACTCCATTATGCTGATGACTTTGGTTCTGTTCCAGGTTCTCCAGAGTGTGTGCATAGGGTGGCAGGAAAACACTCCTCAGCATCATTACGGATGGTGGAGGTGCTCTGCAGAGCCTGGCTCACTCCTAAAGGTCCCAAACCTTTGGAAAGTACGCCTCTCTGAGTGGGGACTTTTATTGCACCTGGAACTATCATGCAGGAACCAAACTTAGACTCTGGTTCCTCTGGTCCAAATGCCAGTTTAGTTCTTGAAACGGTGCTTGGTCCTCTGGGGAAGTTCCTGAGGTGGAAATGCCCTCTTTAACATTTTTGTTGTTGATGTCAACTGTTTTAATTTGAGAAAGTAGAACGATAGTCACCGCCATAACAAACACAAAGTTTTAGAGTGTGACAACCCCCACCAGTGCCCTGCCCTTCCTTCCCACAATACTCATACAGTGCATAGTACAAGCAGTCACAAGCTCTCTTTTTAACATAGTATTTGAACTAACAGGGAAAAATCCATTATATAATAATAATCACCATAAAGCCTTGCAGTATTCATATGGAACATCCCTTTAAAATGAGTTCACATGTGCGCTGGTCAGATCTTGTGTCATATTTACAGTAAGAGACACCACTGATCTGTAATCATCTGCATTCACACACACTTTGGGCCATTTTAAAAACTATTTCTAGAGTAGTGGTGTACTTCTGGGGTAGTGAAGAAACTACTGGATGCTACTTCCAGTTTTCTGTGACATTAGTTTGATGCTCTTGCCAAAAGGTGATGTTCGCAATGCCCCGTCTGCAGATTCTAAATATTTAAAATGTTTCTGTTTATAATACAACAGACTCAAATTCAGAAACATCAGCATGACTTCTGAAACAATATCATAGGAAACTGTCCTTTCTAAACTGAGGTTCATTGTAAAACTTTGAGGCAGCCCAATGCTTCCACTATACCCATCAGATTAGTTCATTAGTTAAACCAGTCCTTGTGTAGATGCTTTGTAACTTTGCACAAGTGATGTGAAATTCTCTGTAACTATAACATCTCACTTATGATTTCTCTTTTCATGTTTCATCCCAAACACAGCTGAATCCTGCATGCTGGTTGGAAAGCAGCGGAAAAAGCGACTGTAAGTTATTGTGCACTATTGCATGAGACATTAGCCTACTTTAGTTAATTATGTTGGACAGTTGTGTGCTTGTCATTAATTTAATCTTAAAAGGGGACAAATGTGTATGACACACTCACCGCAGAGCCAGCATGATCTATATGCAAATATTGCATAAAACCTTGTTACATATTGTTTTTTTTTATGAATGCAAAGTGTACGATAGCCTTTGGTCGTTGCATGATGGTATGACCTCCTCGTGCACACGCTGGTCCGTGTGCAGGTGGCGGTTTCAGGCCTCTTCTTCGCCGCTACACCAGGAAAGTCCAGTCGCTGGGCGTGCGTCCGTGCTGTAAGAGAACAAACAAAGGTCGTGGAAAGGTCACAAGAGATTTTCTCCGGGGGCCCCGACAGAAATCGCACGTCGCAAAGCACCAAACTTCTCTCGCCGCCTAATTGCGAGCAAAACACAAATCCAAAATGTGAAATCAAATATCCGTGAGCAAATCTGCAAACTCAGCCACCGACGGAACACAACACAACAGAGCAAAGGCACTAGAATAAAAATCAAAACAAAATGTTCCCCAATCCGTGACAGCCGCAGAGGCAAATCCAATTATTTGTGTCTCATGTTGCAAATTTGTTCTAATGGTCGAAGTGAGAAAGTAAATAAGCGCCTGCGAAGGGGAAACAAAAGAATGTGATTTCTAATTAACTTGAAAGAGGAACAGCAGGGCGACTTAGTAAACCCATCTTTCATCTGCTGCCTCAGACCACTCGTTTGTTTGTGGCACAATGTTGTCTTCGAGATGGGCGGGAGGAGGAGTGTGTGTGTCTGTGTGTGTGTGTGGGGGGGGGGATAACACTGCACCGCTTCCCTCCAAATGAAATGTCAACAGCTTTACCAGCGCTGCGGAAGGAGCGCAGCGTTTTCCAGCGTTTTGTCGATTTTATTGTTCATTAAGCTTCGCCGCCGCCGCCGCCCCCCTCCTCCTCCACAACTCTTCTTCCTCCTCCTCCTCCTCCTCTCCCACTTGTTCGAGGCTTCATTTGCAGCATCTTGGCTTTGAAGATCACAAAAGGCTGAGGCAATAATTGGGTTTGTGCAATTACAGCGAGCTTAATGAGAGAATTCAGGAGTTTGTCTTGCCCCTATCTCCAACTCTCCACACTCCACCATTAGGCCAGCAACCGTCGCTCTCTCTCTCCTCCGCTCTCCCCCTCTGTGAAGCACTGTCGACTTAGGAGAGATGTTATCGGATGTAAAGATGTGGTTAACACATTGAGAACACACATCACGAGGCCGAGGCTGATGGAGAGTGCCGATATGCTAATCTCCTGACCAGAAACACAGAACAACAAAAACACAGAAAGTAAACGGAGCAAGAGAAAGGGAGACAAAGCAAAAGTCACGAGTTGAAGAGATAAGCCACGCCAACGGATCACAGTGTTTAGAGGACATGCAGGAGATCAGGAAGATTCTCAAAATGAAACCCAGAGGACACTGTCGGCTCATGTCCTCTGGACGCCTGAGTCTGCAGGGAGACCATGCAGTCAAAGTTTATGATTCATAATCAGTTGGTCGATCGAAACAAGTAGGCAAGGGCACACTGACCTTTAGTTCTGAGATATTTAGGAAAACGTTGAGAAATCAGAAATTCCAAATCTCTTTACAGATTTAAAATCCGTTCAGTTCAGTCATGGATTCTAAGCGGCGGCTGAAGAAGCGTTCAGATCGGCAAAATACTCCATTAGAAGTAACTGTTATGCATTTAAAATCCCACTCAATTAAAAACACCAAATTATTTTCGGCTAAATGTACTTAAAGTGCTCATTCTGCAGGAAAATGACCCATGTGACTAATTATCAGTATGTGTTACATTATTATAGTTTAATAGTGATGCATCAATGTACAGGTGGCGCTTTACTGGTGAAGCTGGTCCAGGCGTAGCTAGTCTTTAGTATTTTATACAAGATATATATCAGGTGGCCATTAGATGATTAATGGAGTAGAAAAAAAGAAAAGTGTCCTGCTGCTCATATCTGTATTCATGCAAGACATTTGTCTTGTAATAAGTTCTCCTCATTGGGCCTTATTTACATGAAACCGTCTGAGAAGTTTAGAATGGAAATGTATTTCATAATGTATCATCATGCTTCTTATGTTAAAGTCTAATCTGAAAAGTAGCCACAGTTGTTAAATACATATAGTAGAGTAAAAACTACGTTATTTCCCTCTTAAATATAGGAGAGAAGAATAAAGTAGCATTATTAAAAACCTCAAGTCAAGTATAAGTACCTCAAAAGTTTATTTAAATATGCAGTAAAGGCAAGGCTTTTTGCAGTCTTTTAACCTGGAGGGAAGGTATTTAATATCACTGAACTGAGACAGTTATAGATTAGTTTAGTGGACTGGCCTTCAGGATTTTTGTGGCTTGGCCATAGTCACTATGACATCACCCTTTGGTTTGTGGAATACGGTTATGAAGCCTTGAATTCAGCATTTTGTCCGTCTCCATCTTGTTTTTTGTCCATATAATGTATATATATAATATAATCAGACATTTTTAGTCTACTAAAATGGTGAAATTAACTTTCATGAAATGGACACACTGTGAAAGGGCTTCAGTAAAATAAAAACAGGTACTGATGACCATTAGAAAGAATGCAAGTTTAAAGTACTTCAGCATTGACTTCACTTCCATGAAAGAGAATGGAAAAGGTTTTGTGTGTGGTCAGATAGGAATTTGGTTTATGTTGATATTTGTTGTGACCCCTCCCTGAAAAGGAGGAAATATTTGGTGTACGCTGTTCCGAGACCTTCTTAGTCTGATAGAGATCTCAACCATATGCGGGCCTTTCCAAGTACAAGTGAGAAAATGAGGATCACATTCAAGCTCATCACGCCCCTACTAATAATAGGCTCATTACACAGCACAATAACAGAAAGTCAGCGATACATAACACGCTCATTAACACAAATTGAGCCTTCAGCAAAGAACATTATGAATCTGTTTAAACCTGTGGCGCGCAAACCACTGTAGAGGTGCAGGGTTCTTAGGCTATGTACAATATTACTAAGTCATTACTCATTACCTAACATGATAATTCACTTATTATGTACTTGCAGGCAGTGGGTGTACAATGAGGACCAATGGGGGTTAAAAGAAATAACAACTAAATACTTTGATCTCATTGAGTTACATAATAACCACTGTGATAGCAGTCCAGTAATTAAATTATGAAGAGATAAGTTAATATTTGGAGTGAATATTTGATTTTGTTGGGTGTTGCCTTTCCTCGACCATATTTTTAATTTAATGGGGAAACGTTTCTATTTCTATGTGACAGTCATTTGCGACTAAAACTGCTGTCACTTGCGCTTCCATCTCCGAAAATCATATCACTGAACACTTCATTCAAGTTACCTATTACTGCATGGAAATAGAGTCCTGAGGGTGACAGGAGTGTACAGAACACAGATGTTCAACCAGCTGTTACTGAGAGAGGGAGAAACATCTGTGTGTGTGTGTGTGTGTGTGTGTGTGTGTGTGTGTGTGTGTGTGTGTGTGTGTGTGTGTGTGTGTCTAATAAACTCTAATGTTCAATTCATGGACAAAAGCGAAACAACATCGATGTAAAAAGTTTAAATAGTTTAATGCGATCAAAATTACATCTTGACGTTATACAAGAAGAAGCTTAGATGGATAATCATGCATGAGACTCATACAAGTCCTGTGAAAATATCAGTATAGTTTTATGTCCACAGAGATGATCCATATTATACATATATATGCATTAGTTAAAGGCAACATTTTGAATAAACATTGTGTAACAGATCATGCCACTTGTATATACTGTTTATACTTTTTGTTCACTTTTCTTTCAATATAGGTTCTTTTGCTTTGGAGAAAAATCTTTTCAGTTATATTATTGCGCATTAAGTCTGTTTGATGTCATCTTTTCTTTAGTTGTTCACCATCGTGTTCAGAAACAGATATATTGTTCAGCTGTACTGACGTCTGTCATGCAATAGTAACACATGTTTATTTAGTGTGTGTGTGTGTGTGTGTGTGTGTGTGTGTGTGTGTGTGTGTGTGCGCACCAACCTGTATATCCATGAGTTCCTTTGCTATCCGTGAAGCCAACTGTGAGTCATTGTCCTGACATGGGATGTGCAAGTTCTGAGACACACAAAAACAAAACATTTTGATCATTTAATCGGCGCTGATAATGCACTCGTTGCAAAATAAATCATGAGAACATAGAATATAAAGTAAACATATTATGGAACTAAGCAAGAAGCCACAGGGTTCTTCCAACCTTCTGAAGATGAAACTGCCCGTGTGTGCACAAGAGACTCACAGCCTCAGTCTTCAAAGCACTAAGCATCTAAAAAACTAGTCACATGCAGTAATACAGTAAAATCTATTTTTAATATGAAACATGTAATCCATAAAGATAGCATAACCTTTTTACAATTTAACTCAAATAAAAGGAGTCTGTGTACGGAAAGCAGAAGATGAGAAGGCAAAGTGGAAAGAGACTTAAAGTTTGAGACTGAGGCTTTAGCTAGCAGCAGTTTAGCTTAGCTTAGCATAAAAACTGGAAACAAGGGCAAACAGCTAGCCTGGTTCTATCCTAAGGTAATAAAGTCTGCCTACAGCACCTCTAAACTTCGCTGATTAAAACATCATATTTATTTATTCCAATTAAAAAGGAAGTGCATAAGTGTAAAGTTGCTGTTTTTAATGGTTTTATGCATTATTTTATTTATATTGAGATTAGACTACATGAAAAAGAATGAATTGCTTGAAGAAAATGTTTTACAATTCAATTAAATATGCAACGGTAAACTGGATTAAATACAAGCAATAAGTCTGCTGCGCTCTCTTACCTCTCCCTGGTAAACAATGTGTCCGATGGGACAGATCATGCAGGCAGTACCGGAGCCAAATAGGTCTTTGACCCGCAGCTGCTTCAGAGCAGAGCACAGCTGGCTCATGGTCAGGTAGCGTTCAGTCACCTTAAACTCCCCCTGGGCACAGAGGGACCGGAGGGAATGCGATGACTAATTTGTAATATTTATCCAAGCATGATGACCTTTATGGCTTTTGTCTTTCTCACCCATTTCCCAGTCAGTTCCAGGATGCTCTGTCGGGTCACACCTGGGAGTATGATGCCGTCCAGTGGTGGAGTTGCAAGTTCCTCCTCTGTAAAATAATAAAGTAATCAATAGAACAAAGAAAAACCTATACAAAACTAAAAACCTACTACTATTACTGAAGATCCAGTATGCAATTATGTTAGAGTGACATTGTTCTGTCAAGCGCATCTGTAAAACGTTTTTTTTTATGTGTATATGTTATATGTTTTGCATTTGTGGTGCATGTGGAAGTTAAACCTTTGACCCCTTCGCCTGCAGCAAAACACAACAGGTTCTGGTCAGGCAACTGACCTCCATCCTCATTGATCCAATGCAGGAAGATGTTCATGGTGCCTGCCTCGGTGATCTGGTGGTCCTCCCCGTAGAGCCACAACACCTGCTGGCACCCATGATCCTCTGCTTCATCCTGGGCGAACAAAGAACACCCGTAGTTTCTGCAGAACACCAAAACAACAGACAGTTGCAATGTTTGAATTCAGTGAAAGACTGTGCGAACACAAGAATATTTCATGTTTTTATTGGGGCAGAACTATCAAAAGCTTGGCAGTAATAGTGCAGTTCAATAAAAACTCAAACATGAATGCAGTATGCGCCTACACACCCGCCCATCTTGTAGTTTCCAGCCCCTCCTTTCCAGGCCTGTGTGTACTTTAGGTCGGCCCACAAGGACAGACCCTCGGTCTCACAGTTGAAGTAAGAGCCCACTGCACACAAGATCACATACAGCAAGGCATTGGCGGCCTTCTTTATACCCAGAGATTGCTGCGATGGACACGTAAACACACAGCAATGAAAATGAAATGTAATTTGGTTAAAAAAGAACATAACCGTCTGTGTCCACATATACATAGCAACCCGTCTCTGTCCTCCTTACCTCAGTGCCAAGGAACGTCGGTCTGATGTACAGACTGGCCGAATCCGAGTGAGGAACCCAGTCCTGGTCGATCTCTACCAGGCGCCTGATGCACTCCAGAAACTCTGACTGATCAAAGGCCTGGAGGAGGGAGGAGAAAGAGAGAGGTGAGCAGAAAGTAGGTGGATTGGGGGAGCCATTCACTCTGCACATCCATCTTACGGGGAGGCAAGCTCTCTTACCAGTGTTGGACATGCGGTTCATGTTGAGCATCGGTCTGAAGAGACGCAGTTGGTTGTCATCCCCACGAAACGCCTTCAACCCTTCAAACAGCTGGCGAGAAGAGAGGAGAAGAGAGGAGAAGAGGGTTGAGATCAGGGCCGCAGTCAAGATGTAAGATATACTGAGGTCATGAGGTCATACATCCACCCAAGGCACCAAAACGTTTTTTTTAAATCATTATGTTTTTTAGTATTTTATCTCTCAGTTACATGGCCAATTATATATGTTTTCTAATTACATGTGTGGAGAAGTTATTTTAAGGAAATTCTTCCAAAAATCTATGTTGTATGAAACTAATAAATGATTAGTAAGTTATAATAAAGCAAGGTCTGTTTCAAAACCCTATCCATGCTATCAGGAATACAATTCTGGTGTAAATACGAAATGATTTATACATTTAGTAAAAGTGTTTTTGCAAGTGTCATATAAGTAGTCAAATTCACACACTGAAAATATCCTGTATAACAATCACCATGCAACCAGGTTGCTAAAAGAGTAAAACTCCCAGATAAAATAGGACCTTGTGACCTCAGTGGCCTCAATGCTAGTTACTGCCCTGGTTGAGAATCTAACTGAGTTTGGTTTCTGTGTATTCAAACATCCGTTATGCATTTGGTGCAATGTGATGAAATGCTTTAAATACTTTAAAAAAAAATACAGATTCTGCCAGTTGTTCGTCTTCATATTTACTTCATGTGTGCTGTAACTAGTTTGATTTTTTTTATGCTTTGAAAATGCTGAAACCGTCATCCAGACTTTTCCTTTGCCTCCTGTCAGAATGCAGCAGGAGACGACATATAAAACCCTTTGGCGCTAAAAGGTATAAAGGTTAGTCTGAATGCCTCCTGTCTGTATGCCGTAGTGTAGTGACGAACAGGCCGGGTGGAGTGACAGGTTCCCAAAGGGCTTGATGAGCGGAGGCTGCCGGCCCTCACTCGCACTCCACTCTATGGTCAGCATGTGGTCAGTGAAGACGGTCCCGAAGGCTGCATCGTCCCGTTTGGTCTTTGGAGTGGAGGACAGCTCGATGACCAGGTCGGCTGCCTGGTCACAGGACAACAGCAGCAGAGGAAATAGTTAAAGGACAAGGTGGACATGCAACATTGAGGTCTCCATTCTGGAAAGACAGAAACACTACCTTTACTGTGGCAGCATCTCCACAGATGGCAAACAATACACATCTAAAATGTACCCTTTTTTTAATTACCTTTGTGTTCCTGCTATGCAAAGCATAAGGGAATTGTCATTCATCAGACTTATATACTTTTGTTGCAATCTGTGATACACCAGCAGGGGGCGCTGTGTGACTAATTAATTGACTGCCTCCAGCAACGGGAGCCACAGTCCACAGTGACCCGACTGCTGCAAAACCAGCCACCAGTCACATGAATGAGACAGAGCCAGACAGAAAGGAACTGGAATGAAAGAAGGGTGCTACATCACTTGAATCAGTAGTGAAGCTGTCATCTTTTCAACCAGCCCATTTATAGGTCAAAGGTCACGGTTAAAAACAGAAAGGAATCGCATCAAATTAGCATTGAGGGGGCTTAGATCTCAGTCCAGCCTCTGCGTCACTCACTTGTCCCCATGCTACCTTTGTGGCGCTGCAGTAGCAGCAGCAGGTTGAGAAATATTATGTGTCATATCTATCAGGAACAAGTGGTGTCCTCTCCTGCTGTTCGGCAACACCGAGTTAGCTGATCCTTCCTCTGAGGAGACACGTTTTCCTGTTCTGCCATTCAGATTTGTATCTGTTCCACTTGGCTGGGATTAGACTGGCTCTTTATCCCCTCTGTCCCGGTGCAGAATGTTGGTTGGCACCGTAATCCCAGATTACAGTAGTGGAAAGTGGAGGGCGACCACAGTACAACACAGAGGGAAAGTGGTCCGTAATGCACTTTTTTTTTCTGATGTACTTTATTTGTTCATGTTGTCTTTGATTATCTTTTCAGTGTCACATCGAACGCTCATATGCGTATCAATATACACATATGAATGTACATGTATATTAATATACTCGTTTCATTGTTCCTTTTTTTTTCATACAAGTGTGTCTTCTCTGCTAATGCTCGTCTCCATTCTCCAAACCAAAGCCAACACTCATCCCTGTGAATGTGCGTCTGAGTGTGTCTGCACACGTCCACCCTAATCTCCACCTGAGCCTGCTGTCTGCTGCATTCAGGGCCAGAAAACAAGCAAAGCTGCAGCTACTTAGCGTGAGCTGGGAAAGTGGATTCTGCTGAGCAGGCTGCTGCAGGAGGGAGAAGGAGTACAGGAGTGGACACTGGTTGTGTCCTTCCCCTTAAAAAAATGGCGACAATACAGACGGTATTCTGTTTAAAGAGGAAAGCTAAACTGACTTGCTTAGAAAAGGCTCACTCAGGGTGACAGCAAGTGGACTTCTTTTTTTTTCTTTTTCTCAAAGCGCTGGAATATCCATTGGATTAGTTTGTCATGTGTTTACTGTCACAATAAGAACACAGTTGGATGACCGTGGCTCTCGAGGCCTCGCAGTGCTGCTCCTGGCACCATGAGGGTAAGAAGCAGAGCTGGAGTATCTTCTATGTGGAGCAACCGGGAGTTTTTTTGAATGTCAGCAAGCCAAAGAATCATCAAGATGCTGCAGCTGGAGCAGCTACTGGGGGTATGTGCTCTGAACTCATGATGGCATTCAGATCTCAGGCTTAACTCCCACATATGGCAGTTTAACATACCATACATTGTGCAAACCAAACATCCATATGAATAACATATTTCAATACCTTGAAGCTTGGAACGCTGCCGTCCGCCATTGAGATGGTGGAAATGTAGCTGCTTTCCTGAAAACCAAACAAAAATGTATATAATAAACAAACAGACTCTTTTGTTGTCTTTTTTAAATTCAAACATGTACTAAGTATTTAACAAACAGAACACAACAAACAAGATTATATTGCATAAGGAAGGTGGGGACAAAAGTTGACGAACTGGGCTGTGAGTCAGTTTTTGAGCAATACACTTTAAATCCTTGTGTCACAACAACATATTGCAAACCCATTCCTTTTTTTTATATACTTTATTTTTTAAAGAGACACACATACAATAAGACAAACATACATACATGGAACAAAAAGTTGGTCCCCTATACATTTATGCTGATGGTACACTGATGGAAATACATGTCAATTCACCCAATAACAGATCAGTGATGATCCTGTGAGGTCACAAACACAATCCATTTTTCCCAAAACTTCAAAAATGTATCAAACCGTAGATTCAGCGAGAAAGTCATTGTCTCCATATTTTGAATATCAGTACTCTGTTGGAGGCTCGGCTTGCAGCCATTTTCGTGTTACAGCTTTTTTGCTGGCTGCTAGTCATATCTTTAGCAAATATGTGTCCTGCACCTTCAGGTGATCTGAATAAACTGGAAAAGGAACAGTCAAATCCAACTGCAAAAACAGTTTGTATTACTTGCATTACCACCTGCCAGTATGGCTGAATGGCTGGGCAGCTCCAGAATATATGTCAATAAATATATCAATGACATTGGCATCACATTTCTCCTTTGTTTTAATATCCTTATTAAAGTAGGTGCTGGTTTGTAAGTACCTAAAAAAATTCAGTTTTTCTAAACCATACATCTCTGAAATTTTCAGAAAACTATCCAGTTCTCCCTTGAACAAATTGAACAGTAAGAAGTGATGCCAATTCTGTGCCAATGTTCAAACCTCCCATCAATTGCAAACCCATTCCTATTAAAAACATATTTAGAACAGCTGTTGAGGCTCTGAACATTGTGCATGTTAGTATTTCTCTAAGGCGACACGACCAGCAAGTATGAACTCAAAGTAGATGTGTATTCATAATATCACTACAGCTTTGTTTCTATGATTGTGAGGGTTTTGTTTTGACAAATTTCCATCACTTTGTACAACAAGAAACACATTAAATTCTTCATCAAATATCTTTTTAAATGCAGGTGTAAAGAGAAATAGGCCTTGTGATGGAATTACTGTATATCATTGGTCTTCACAAACATATGGCAGCATTACATATGCAGTGGGAGACACTCCATGATAATCGTCCCACATTGGAAAACATCTATAACTTGGCTGTTGCAACATAAATATGAATATTATGTACCTGCAACATACCGCCAGTTTAAAGCACGACCCGCGTCACCAACATTCATCCCCAAGACTCACGCACACGCAATCTAGGAGTCAATATAGTTGCATGAATTACCTTCAGGTCGGGAGCGCCGTCGCACACGGAGGTTCCTGGTGATCGGTCCTTCACGTCCCCCGCTAAACCGCTTACAGCCTGCAGGTTGAAACCAGTCCCATTACTGTGTTGTCACGAACAACACACATGCAAATTACCCCAATTAATATTTCAACACCCCGCCTCAACTGCTACGAAGTACGTCAGAGGCTCAATATCCCTGTCTAATAGGAGTGTTTGTTGCTTTCTTTCTTTTTTCTTTTGGTCATGTTTTTATAGTTTATCACCGCAATATGGAACTTTTCTTTGTGAGTGTGGCAGGAAGTCGGCTAGTTGTTGGTTGAGACACTACACAAGCTACACTACAATGACTTATAACTAACTGGAGTATGTTATGAGAAGTTATAATATACCAAAACTGTGAAGTTGGCCCGCAGCCTGGTCCGTTGGGTGCTGTGTGCCCTTCAAGCCGCAGGGAGGAGGTGCTGCGTTATCTTTCCGTGTCGTGAACAACCTCCAGGGTTTTCTTTTTTTAACTCTTTCTGTCTCGAGCGCTGAGTTTCAAACTGCATGCGCGCGCCTTTACAGGTAGCCAAACATTTCGACGTGGATATTTGCTCCCACAAGCGTTTACTAAGGTAAAATAATAATTATATTATGCATGCTAAACGCCGTTTGGCAAAGTAACACGTCACTGTGTTTGTGTTCGACTCGCTGTTCAGGTGCATGCTGTTTGGGGATACAATTGCGCACGAGCCGCTGACCAATTAGATGAAAAATCCTTTAACGTTAGTTGTCGACGCTTTTATTGTTGACTTCTAAATCTTTTAATGTTTTTTTTTTTTATTTTGCTTATTTCCCCTTCAAAGTGTAGCTTAACGTAAAATAAATTACCATAATAAAATAAATTGTCGTTTTATTTCTAAAGCTGGGAGTTGTATTGGAAATGTAAATATGTTTTCTGAAACACGATCTGTGTTTAAAGGTTAAAAGCAAACGCTTTGAATTGATTACCTCGTTTGCGCACCTGGGGCTTGAGGCGATGTTTTGCATTTTACCACACTAATATAGTATCGACCGTTTTGCATGAACAGCAACTTCTTTGGACTCCTATCATTATTACTTTTTCTGGCTCCTTTTATTGAACGGTGTGCTGTTCAGGCGAGTTAAAATGTAATTCCCCTTTGCATTGTTCATATTGGGCTACTCCATATTGGTCTCAAGTATTTTCTGTATGCCTGACATTTATTGTGTTCCCACATTGCAGCTTTACCTGCTGATTTTATTGCCTCCAACCTTTTTTTCATTGCCTCCAACTGAATGAACGTGACAGTTAGCCAGTGCACCAGAGGTGTTGGTCACCTATCATTTTAAATGTTTGCATTTCTATATTCCTTTCTCTCAATTTAACCAACTTTGCATGCAATTTAACTAAATATGTTTCTGTTTTCTCCTCAGACTTCAGCCTCTCCTCTAGCCTGGAAGCCGGCGCTGCAGCCCTGCCGTCAGCAGCATGGACGACTGCTCGCCCCAGTCCAATCGACGCCACAACCCTGTGGACAGCATCTGCCGCAAGCTGCAGACCATTCAGTGGCGTGGTGACCGCAAGCCCAATTCCCCTTTTCAGATCCCAAAACTCTCGTCCAACAATTACGACAGCCCACAGAGTGGCCTCCGGCACAACCTGGAAACCATCCTGAAGAAGGGGACCCTCCACAGTTACGAGGGGGAGACTGGGAAGGGGAAAGGGAAGTACAGAGGGATGGGTTCTGCCGCTTCCCAGAGGAGCGGCCTGGGTCCCTCTGTCCCTCCGCTCACTCCCTCCACCCCAGCATACAACCCCTCCACGCCAACTAACATCACATACACCATCACTAGCACTCTAGGCGAGAGGAAAAGTGCTGATGGGAGTGATTTAAGACAAGTTAAGACATGGCATTGCTCGACGCCAACGGGCCCGTCCAAAGACAGCCCTTACTTTACATTCACACGAGGACCGCAGTCGGTGCAGCCTGAGAGCGAGAGGCCGGGCAGCACGACGCCTCTGAGTCGTACGATCACTCCAAACCACAGCACCTTCAACCTCTGCTCAGCGGACACGGGGAGCTCATCAGAGTGTGAGCTGTCCTACCCAGCTCTGGTGGTGAAGAGACTGTCTATGGGAGATGGAGGTAGGGAGCAGCGGCTGCAGGTTGTTGTAGCAGCGAGTAATGCAGCAGAAAACACAAAAAGATCAAATGTGAATTTCCAAGCTTTTTCTAGTAGGGCTGTATCACCAACTAGGCAACGCAAGCAACTTCCAAAGGCTCCAGGCTTTGTGCTCTTTTTATTTTTCATTCAGAGTTTAAATTTGTTTTTTTCTTTTCTTCAAGTCTTTCTGTCAATATCTAGATCAAAACCTACATTATTTCAGTTGTATGCCTACATGTTGCATAATCCTAAATGAAAACTTTTTTCTTTTTAAATGACCAATGCCAAATCTGGGATCAGATTAAGATCTTTTTAAAGTTGTTTTTTTAAATTGCTTTAAGTCATTATGTGTGAAAGAACAAGGGTTAATCAGAATCAGAAACCCTTTATTTGCCAGGAATGTTTACACAAACAAGGAATTTTTCTCGGCGGAAGGTGCATACATTAGACAAGACAAACAATCAACGACAACAACAGTGCAATGGGTATTAAATCAAGTATAAGATAAAGTGCTCAGACAAACGGATAACGTTAATGTAAGTGTATGTTAAGTGGCATCAGTGTTTAGATATGAAGTGTGCGGGGGAGTGGCCGGTAAGAAGAAAGAAAAATAAGGGGGTCCCCAGTGGCTAGCTTTCAGTTGTAGCCTTTAGCTAAGTTATTTGTGTAACATTGTAAAGGACAGTATGTGGTCATTGCACTCTTACAGTTGGTAATGAGTCTGCCTGAAAATGCATCATGTGCTTTTTTTTTTTGCTATGCAACTCAATACCCTCTTTGTTTGGTGTTCATGTTGCCATGTCCATACTCAGGATCCTCAATGGCCTCTGAAAACAGGAAGGAAAATATGGCAGAAGTCAGCCTGATATGTGAGGAGAATCTGCTCGACACCATCTTCCATGCCTGCGACACCCAGCGCCAAGGTAATCTCACACTAACGCACACGCTCACCTATGGTTGGGTCCAGCGTTTCAGTCTTCCAGCAAGCTGAACGCGGCATCCTGATTTACTCATAACAACTTGTCTTTGAGTGTACTATTGTGTGTTTTTCTGTGGAGAAGGCAGAAGTAATCCCCTCAGCTCCCAACAGTCGCACAGTATCAGCATTGTCTGCGTCTTCCTCTCGTGCCTCCTAGCATCTGCAACACAATCTCTTCCCTTTATAGGTTTTCTCATCAGTTCAGTGTTCTTTCAGTATTGTAATGCAGTGAGCCATCTTGTGCAGCAGAGGTATGGGATCGGTCAGAGGTATATCTTTATAGAAGTACCGAGGATGGGGGCATCGTTTTACAGGAAGATTACCATTGTTGAGAGTTGCAGACTCTTCTGACGTTTGTGCTGATCAGGTGATTTGTTTCTATCTACTTCAATGCAATAAAATGAGTAGTAGTAGGTTTTAAGTTAAAATGTGTTGCTGCCGTGATTAGAATGATTTAACTTTGTTAGATTTTGAATGTGTTTAATCTCTATTGCTGTGAAAGTATAGCACATTTCTGTCAAATTTAGCTTTGTGTTACAGTTTGTTGTTTATGAATTAGAACCAGTTTTGGGGAATAGTAGCATAATGTAAACCTGTGAAAAAAGTATAACATACAGTACATGGAGTATTGCCAGTGAAGGAGTTTTGGTGAGATGTCTGAGATTTCATAGATGCCAGGAGACAAAACTAGTCCGCAGTTTAGACTACTGTTTGAAAAAAGATAACGCCGTTGAAATGTGTGACACGGACTGAAATAAAAAAGTTAATCATAATTTTGACTGTCTCTATGGTTACTGGGTTTGCTGCCTTCACCTGTAGCTGAACGAAGCTAAAAAAAAAACCGGATGAGAAGTGCGTTTATAATAAATCAGCCATCACAGATCCAATGGGATGAAAGTGTGCGATGATGACAGGTGATGCTTTTCTTGAGTGTCTCCGTGTGTCATCCTTCAGGTAGAGTGTTCGTGTCCCACATTGTGGACTTCCTGCGGCACACCACCAGTCGCAGCTCAGAGGACAGCGGACTAGAGGACCTTTGCAACATGCTGGACCCAGAACACAAAGACGTCTCCATTGACCTGGACACGTACCACGCCGTCATGAAGGAGTGGATCGATGACTGCCGCAGCAACAGGTACTGAAAAGCTGACGTCAAATTAAGGGCTTTATTCCTGAGATATATGATCCTTTGTTTAGAAAGGGGAGTTTCAGTGTGGTTCATTTGGTGAGTGAACATCCGGGAACAAAGTCAAGCTTTGGTTAGAGTCCCTATTTTTAAACTGTAGGTGTGACAGTTGAAGATAACTTTATGAAAAAATGTACTTTAAAGTGTGAGAACTGGCAAAGTTTCTGCTATTTAGAGTTTATAGAAGGGGCAAAGATGAATAAACAGTTTGCACAGTTTTTGGTTTCATTTATTGTGAAAATGAATGAAGAACAAATGGTCAGATGTTGTTTTTTTTTTTGTTTTTTTTCAATAATGACCAGATTCCACTTTTATTTTTTGCATTTACATTTTTTTTTTTTTATTCTTACGATCTTTTTTGTGTTTGCGTATGTTCTAATCAAGATCTGCACTATGACTAAATTAGTCGTTTAATTTTCTCTTTTATTCTACGTATTATAGTTGCAGAGTTTCCAAACGCTTTCACATGGCCTGTAAAGGCAAAGACGCCTTGCACCATCTGTATCGGTCCTGTGATTTTCTTTTGAGCCTTTCAGGAAGGAGCGACTCATATATTCAGTTTGAGTTATGCAAGTAGATTTGTGTAGGCGGATTATGCATCATATGAGCGTTTACTGGTGAGAATGTTTCCAACATAGTTTCAGCTGTGTGCATCTCCATTTTTTTTTTCTTTTTCTCAGAGGAAATTCTGCGTCATACTCTCTGCGCTGTCAAGTGTATATCAAAAGTAGTTGCATGACTAGATTTAAAATTCAAAGTCAAAATATTTCTGTGTATATTTTTTGGTTTATCTCTCATGGAAGTGGTCACATTTTAACAAACCTGGTTGCGATGAAGCTTCTAAGCCATTGTGTTCTGGTGTTTAACAATTGGCCTGATGTGTGGGCTGAAGACTTCAGTCATTGTGGGGCTGCAGCGGCTACAATAGAAGTCACATTTTGGTGATGATTCATCTGATTACTGACAAGACCAAAGGGTCCCTGCATCAACTGTGGGTGAAGACGTGCTTAAAAATAGTAGTAGCTGACCACACACTAGTATAACTGTGAAATGAGCTCCAGCTGTGCTCCAACCATTAAGCGCTTTTTGCAGTACGCCCTGGGTCTGTTTGTCCATCACGTAGAGGAAGAGTTTCAGACGGAGCAGAGAGCTTTTTTCTTTGTCTGTTTTCTAGTTCTCAATGTGCCAGGAACCAAATCAGTTCAACAAATATTTCAAAATGTTTTTAGGAGTCTAAAATAAACAGCATAGTGCATGACTGCCAAATCCTGCAACATATTGTGTGATTCCTTGAATTTGATGTTGATGTCTTTCTTGCATCTCAGGGAAGAGATAACAGATGAAATCACTCAGGACTCGGTCAAACTCAGGGACAGCCTGTCTGGTGAGTGTGTTGTTAAACACAAATATCTTTGCTTTTCATTTCCTTGTATTGTATACACATCTGATTTAGATGAAGCCTAAAATATCCTGTGTGTGTATTTTAGCCAAGAGGTCCATGCTGCTCAATATGACCTCAGGAAGCTTGGAGGCCTTTGGAGGAGAGGCATCCAGAGCAGAATTGTAAGTGTGTGTGTGTGTGTGTGTGTGTGTCCATGTCTTTACATAAATAAGCAATACTATTCCTTTTTATTTGTATGACCCGCGCCTGCCCTTGCTCTATAAACCTTGTCCAGTTGGGTTGGCTGGGTTTTGAATGTCAGTGAATACAGGTGCCTGCCTCCCTTTTGTTCACAGCAAGAAAGAAAATATTTTTTGCAGAAGTGGAAAATTATTACTGTGAACATGGGACTGTCTCGCCGAAGGAATTTTCCCTGCGTACATACTGATGTCTCAACAGCAAGATGTGCTGTGTTGTTGTTGTTGTTTGTTGCAAATTACTTCATTTTTCCCAATTTTTAGTGCGACTATAAATACACTTTATTGTTAGGCTAGTTTTAAGTACATTGTCTTTTTAAATGACAAAGATGACCAATTTTAAAACAAATGAATTACTTGTTTGTTGTTAAATGCATTAAGGTGCAGTTTTTTCTTTTTTTTTCAGCTGAAACACTTTGGTTGCGTCTGGTATCTATGAAGCCAAATATCCCCAGACGTAACCAAAAAAAGTATTAGTTTATTTATTTCAACAGCCCTACGTGAACGTTATGAATGAAGCTTTGACCTATTCGGTGAATGAAGTTCCAGCTGCTGTGACGTGTAAACTGTGTGCCGTCACAGTTTGGAGACGCAGGCATCGATCTTGCTGCTGTATGATGCCCAGCTATTTCATAAAGTCATGTAACATTTTACATTTATTAGGAGACCGCTCTTGGTGGCCCAATCTAACCGCTGCCTGTGTGTTTCTATCTCCCCTCAGTGAGACATCAGACCTGGTGTATTGTGTTGCTGACCTTCAGATGAGCAACCAAAAGCTCCTGGAGGAGGTTCGGAAGCTGAAGCAGGCGGTGGAGGGCATGGAGGAAGGCAACCAGAAGCTTGCAGAGGAGAATGAGGCGCTACGCAGTCAGGCCAGGCTGTAAGCAGCGCTGGCATGCAAATACGCAGCACTGATTCAGTGCAGCGCTGTGTGGTGTGTTGACGTCCATCTGCTTGTCCTCGCTCACAGTAACCAGCAGCTGGCCCAGAAGGAGAAGATGCTGAAGGACGAGGTGGAGGAGATGAAGTCCACTCTGAGCTGTACGGAGGAAGACAGAGCTCGGGCCTCGGCACAGAGCAAACATGTGGTCAGTCAAACTCGGGCAGCACAAAGAAGATCTATGACATGCATTCTTCTAGCATGCTTCAGTGCATACAGAACACTTAAGTCTGTATTTGTTACAAGGGTTTCTTCTCTTTTTTTAGACGGTAAAGTAAAAGCAGCAACTGTTATTGACTACATTCGGATGAACATGCTTGTCATTCAACTTAGCCTTTCAAAGCAGGAAAATGGAGCCATGTCAGCCATGTGTATGACAGTTATTAAACCGTCTGTATACCATCCCATGGTGCAATGATGCACGCTTTGAACAAGGCCTGGAGTCGTAGGCACAGCAGAGGAATTTTGGTAGCAGAACATGTAGGATTGAGCATGCATTTCCGTAGTTGCTATTGATGACTTTTATTTTTCAGGAGAGGGAGAACCAGAGTCTTATTGCCAAGATTGCTTCTCTTCAGGAAGAGGTATTCCACTGTCCAAAGAAAACGTTTGTCAGAGGAGTTTACAGTAAAATCAATAAAGTGACTACGAAGGGCATCAGTAGTGCTACTCCATTCATAGATCGCTTGCAGAGAGTTTATTGTTACACGTTTGTACATAAAAGGATGTGACCAGTTGCCCTAACTCCTCTGATGACTCCCTAGAACTTCAAGGTCACCATGGAGACAGACGAGCTTCAGAGGAGGATAACTGAGCTGTGTGACCTTAACACTGACCTTCAGGTACTTTTACTATCTCTCCATTATAATGTTTATGCCGACAAAAGCAGAACAAGAACAACAAAGCTTAACAAAGTCAAATCAATTATCCTCGTATTCAAAATTCAAATTTTCTGTTCCTCTTGTTGTCCTCCACGCTGTATCAGTCATCTGTTCTCTATAAAGTGAGCACGTTCTCCAAGTGAACACTGCATGTTTCTCTCTGGTGTCATACATTTAGTGATAACGTCACCAAACAAGAAACTATCCTATCAAATTCTGTGAAAGTCTTCACTATATATATTTTTTTTTATTTTTTTATTTATTAATTTATTAGTAGACTCTGGACAGACATGGATGTAAACTGCAACTTGACTGGTTGGTGGAGACGTACAACCGCAAGGCCGTAATTGTAATTGGATTTTACTGTGCATTGTTACATCTCTACTCGGCCTCTTCATGCTCCTGTCGCACAGTTTCATTGTCTTATTCTTTCTTCCTCACCCGCCGGCATTTTTTTATAGTAAAAATCCTATTTCCTTGCTCCCATTGAGCTGTCTTGGCTACATTAGGATCACTGTGTTGACCACAGGGCTTTCTGTAACTTCCCTTTCCCTTCCCTCAGGAGCAAATTCACACTCTTGATGCCGTCGTTAGTCAAAAGGAAGCTGTGATACAAGAGGTCAGTGCCGTGTGTTTTAATTATGCATTTTACTGTTGCTTGTGGCAGTTTTGATCACTATAAATATATTCCTTGAATCCATTCAGCAAAACACCGGCTCAGTGTAAACGTCGGCCACCAATCATGTTGCAATTAGGTTTTTTTGTTTACTTAATTTCTGGATGACTGGAGCAGATTCTTATCCTCTTCTGTTTCTTTACAAAACTCAAACTGGTTTTGTTTACAGAAGATAAGACAAATAAAAGAGCTGAAGTCAACAGTGGAGGAATACTCCTCCATCACAGAGGTCAGTGGGTTGAACTTCACATCACATAATTATTTCAGTTTCAATGCATCAGCAGCCCCCGCTAATTCCTCGTAGATGCTCTCTACTTGTGGGTGGAACCATGGGCTCTAATTCAGCACATATCTGCTGAAATGAGTTTGCAGAAAATTGTGATTCTCTGGTTTGCTTTGTGCTGCAATGATTGAAACAATACTCACAGAACAAGGCATATAGATAGAAAAAAAATAACACTTAAATAGGATTAGAATATTGACCATGAACTTTAGGTGGGGATTTTATTTTCAATATGAATATTTGTGCAAAAATACCAGAAATGTGATATTCAAATTGAATCCAGGTACTTTTGTCATGTCATCACTTTTACCAAACGTACTTCTCTGTTGTTGATTCCAGCTTCTGAGAGCAGACAAGAGCAAGCTGGAGAACCAGATACAGATGATGCACCCATACCTGTCTGGGTGAGTGAACCAAGAATAACCTGGGAGTGAAGGGGTTGGCAATATTAAGGGCAAGTAGAGATTAGCCATCTTCAATTTTTCTATGAATTGAACTATGAATTCAGCTAGATAGTTACTTTATTTATCCCGCAAGGAGAAATTTGTTTCGCTATAGGCGCATTTATAGTTGCAGGTAAAGCAATATTAAAAAATGCACAATTTATACAAATAAAATAGAATAATATTAAATTAACGAACAAAAAAATAGTGCAACAATGTAGCCAAACAAACGGGTTGTTTATAGTTGTCTGGTTTATTGTAAAGTCTCATTGCAGTGGGCAGGAATGTTCTCCTGTATCGGTCCTTGTGACAGCAGAGCTGGAAAAAGTGCTCTGCTGTCCCTGCAGTCGGAGGTGGAGAGGGTGGTCCGGGTTATCCAATATGAACAATCATTTCTTCAGTGTCCTCCTCCACCACCGTTTAGACTGTCCAGTTATAGAAACAGAGAAACCTTCTAAGCCTCAAGCTGTATCTTTTATTTTTTTAAAGGTATTTGTTGGTTCTGGTCTGTAACGTTGTGAAACAATGGTGCATGACCACCCTTTCTAATGCATGTCTTTGTTTATAACTGTTCACACCTAACCTGTCCTCCTGTCTCTCACAGGGCTGGCCTGTCCCTGTCGGTGGCCTACAGGTTGAACCAGAGCAGCTCAGGATCCCTACAGACAGAATTGGCTCTGGCACAGTCGCCACTGGAGGTCAGCAGCACTCCCTTACTATCTTCACTTGCTCAACTTCTCATATCTCTTATAAAACAGTTCCATCTTCTTACATTTTCTCTTAATTCTGACATTTATTCTCATTCTTGACCGAGAATTCGCGGCTGCTGCTTCTGTCAACTTCCTTGTAGCAGCCAAAGTGATGCACTTTTACATTTTAATGGACCCTACATAGATGCGTTATCCACACTGACCATCCGCTTTAACAGACACAGCTTGTTTTGCAATGTTATGTAATCTCAGTATGTATTGCCTCCGCACTTCTGAGAAGTTCTTTGCCTACAGGCAAGATTTTTCGTTCACTAACTGTAGGGCTTCTCACATATTTCACACATTACAAAGCACTGTCCAAACACAAGTTGGGATGGCTTGTGTTTTAATTCCCTGTTTGTTTGTGTAAATCTTGCAGGCTTCCAATGTAGTTGATTATTTGTCTACCACTATGAGCTGTGTCTCCTCATTGGATGAGACGCTGGACAGGCAAGTGTTGCTGATGCTGCAGGGACCCAACCCTGAACGCTTGGCTCTGGAGTTCAAGAGCCTCATCAATACACTGGTTAGTGTGATTTAAGTTCGCAAGTCCTGACTTAGACTAAAATTGACCTTTGTGACTCTCAAGGACTGTTGGCATCTATAAAGAAATCCCTTTTGTTCTTGTACCATAATGTGGAACTTTTAGGACTTAACCGTAAGAATTTAATTTGAATCCCACCAAGTGAGTTGTGGGTCTTCATTTTCTAGATGAACCGTTGAAGTTCATTAAAAGGTGACGGCCATCGTGAAGTATTATTAGTATTAAATTTCTACCGGTTTAAGATTGCCTCAGCTCCCGTATGAGTTTAGAACAATTAGAAGAGTATGTCACAGGTTTATGAATGCGTGTAAACCTGTTGCCAATGTTGTGCATGAGACATTTCCGATTCTTGACTTTCCATCTTGAAGTATTTCTTTGACACAACACGATTCCTCTTTCTGTCTCTTAGAAAAAGGATTTCACAGAAGAAACAAACTCCGTCTTGTCTACAGCCAGAGGCTTGCTGGAAGACCGCGCACAGCCTGAAGGCAACACTGACAGCAGTCTCCAGGTCAGATACATGTTCACAGACTTGATGTAAGCTGCTTGCAGCTTCAGAGCACTGCAGTTGGTGCCTGTGAGCAATATTATACGTTTGCACATGCATATGGGCTGTTTTAGATATGAATCCTGAAATTATGTGATTTCTATCTCTCTACCTTTTACACTATTTTTCTTTTTCTCCATCTATCACTGCTCGTTCTCTCCTTCCCACCCACCATCTCTCTTCTCTAGAGATATCTCACTTATATAACTCTCCAACAGGCCCCGTCCAAGCAGTGTTGTTTAGTCAGTGTGTTGTACCATGAACACAACCCACTCCCCTCCTCCTCACTCACTCCAACTTTCTGTATCTCTCTTTCTCTCCCCCCTCCTCCCGCATTGTTGCCACTCTGCATTCATTAGCCACGTACTGCCATACAGCAGAAAATGAGACGGAAACCATTAGTGGAGCAAAGCTGTACCAGTCGTTCTTCTGTTTCTCGGGTGTGCCGGCTGACCTGGAAATATTTTGCTACGGTTTGGTGTCAGAACTTTTTGGAGGTGTGAAACGCACCTAGCTATTCAGGGCGTGCAGCTGACCCTCGGCCTTGTCGTCCCACAGACGGTGCAGGCCGAGCTGGACGCGAGAAGGGCCAACTGGGCCCTCAGCCTAGACCAGCTGGCCCAGTACACGGACTCACTGGAGAAGGAGCTGATCAAAATGGCCAGTAACATGAGGAGGTCCCGCACCGAGATCCTGCACCTTTCAGTCAGGTGAGAGAGGCTTTGTTGTCTGCTCTGTGTGGAAGGTAAAATGAGTGCACATTCGGAAATGTGAGCTGCTGAAGCGAGTGATTTAACAACCAAAAAAAATGTTGTTTGAACATTTAGTATGAGAGCAGAGGAATGTGAAAGGGAGCCGATCGGCAGAGACTTTTGTGTTGGCTAATTAAAGACAACTTGACTATAAGGTAGGAAACTTTCCTTGAGGAGGAGTTGTTCTTGAGCAGAAGTGATCTCATTGGTTGAATTAAACCCAAGTGGGCAGAGCTAAAGACTTTGTTTTCTGGCTAAGTAAGGCAATACTGACGCCACAAAAGAAGACTTAAGAATAAGTAAGAAAGCTGGAAGCTGATTAAATCTAGCAGTGTAATAGGTACTGAATAAAAATGCGGTCTAGGTGTAATGAGCTAATCAAGTTTAGCTGATTAGCCTAACTGATCTTCCTTGTTCAAACAAGCTAATAGCCATTTCTGTAAGCTTGTTGGTGTACTTGTAGAGCTTCGAGGATCTTAAATTGCCCTTGGTCCTGAATAAATGAATACAAACAATATTCTTGGCAGAACTAAAGAGATTTTTTTTTTTTGCAGTCGATGTTTTTTCTGCTATTAGAGTAGGTCTCCCTGTCAGAAGTCCATATATTTCAAAAATGTACTAAAACTCCACATAAATAACACACTAATTAATTTCAGACCCTTGCACATGTGGGTGTCTCTGCTCTCCGGAGCTCTGTCTCAGTTGGCCAGTCTGAGTGGGGGAAAGACCTGTCAATCATTCTGACCTCAATGACCTCAAAGGGCCGGCCTCACCAGGTCTGAGTCGGTGCCAAATCTGGACTTCACTCCGACTCTGTGATGGGTTTGCCTTGAGCCGTGTGTGTGTGTGTTTTGCATGTGTTTTCATGGAGACGGCCATCCCCTTCAGATATAAAACAGTTGGAGTTGTACAAGACGACATGAGAACTGCTCAGGCTGTCAATGTTGGATTTACAGGTGTTTAGTTACCAGGGTGAACTCGGGAACGTTCATATTGTTTGGTAAAAACAAGAGGGCTAATTGTAGGTAGAGTTCTACCTCCTGCTTTGGAGCGTTTGGGCTAATGCAGACCGTTCAGAGTAAGACTGGACTCCAAGACAGGGCTGGGATCAGGGGTTTGTTGTAGGACACATTTGAGATCAGGTGTAGTCTTGAGATTAGAGGGTCGGACTGGGACTGGATCTACAAAAGTGAAGAAAGTGAGGAAACTTGGCCAGTCGGAGAACTGGCGCTGGTCACCCTGGGCAACAGAATGGGACACTGCATGGGCCTGCGGATTGGGTACAGTATGTCCACTGTACCGTCTTCTCTAGGATCTCTGTGAATGTGCTTTTCTAGCTATCTGGAATGTGTTTTTATAGCTCTCTGGAATGTAAGGAGGGCTTTCTTCCACATTTCTCTTGAAAAAAAAAAAAAAAAAAAGATCAATCCCTCAGCTATTTTTAGTTAACATGAATTTTGTATTTGTGCACACAGGGTGCAGGAGCAGGAGAACCAGAAGCGGCAGCTGTGCGAGGAGCTGGAGCAGCTGAAGACCCCTCAGGACAGCAGAGAGGCCTCATGCCAGACACCTGCACCAGAGGAAGAGGTCAGAGCGGAGGATGGGTGGGCTATGGGGCAGAAATCTATCGACCTATATTTAATAAACTTGCTTTCACTATTCTCAGACGTAATATCTTAATCTGTTGTCGTATACATTGTACATACAGTCTGGGAGGCAAGCACGTTTACACTGTTTGAGTATTGACTGGCATGACGGGTCATATTGGGTTTGAAATTCATTCCTACCTAAACATTTACATGTGCGATTTTGTGTTTATTAACATTGGATATTGGAGTGTTTGCTTGGAGAGCAGTGACGGCTCGTACTGTATTCTAACAGATGGAGTATCTGGTAGAGGAGCGTTGAGTCCGAGTTGGCGGACATGTGTACCCACACAATCGGATGCGACCGCACGCCTACGCACTGCTCCTCGCACTAAATGCACCGACACGCTTGAACATTTCCATTACAGCACCGTTGTTTTAACTGCAAAACACAGTGTTTGGTGCTGGGGAAGAGGGATGTGCATGCAGTAACCAAGTTGGACTTTGTAAAAATAATGCAGCTCTTACTTTGAAGTAATTTACACAGTATAGCCCTGATTCAGGGAAGAACGGATTTGCTAAATAACAAAAAGATCAGTTTTAAGAAGAGAAGATAATATATGAGCTGTTTAACATTTCTTATGTTCCTTTTTTCTTAGTAGTTCTTTTCAACTGTCACTGCTGAACTTTAGCCTCATCACCTCCAGTGGAATTTGTTACAATCTGGTTTTGCCAGTTTCTTGTTGCACTTATTTATTTATTTTTTTTTCTTTTATTTATCAGCCTGGAGATGACCTGGACTGGGATGAGGAGTTTGCCCTTCAAGACTTCCTGAAAAACGAGTTAGCCGATAGGAACAGCAAAGAGCAGGGCGGGCGAACAGACAGAGGTGAAGACGAGGACGTGGAGGAGAAGTGGACGGTGGTGGACACGGCTGGAGTGAGGGGAACGTCCACTCCTCTGTCTGCCCTCTCTGTGGAGGCCCGGTCTGGACACGGTGCAACAGGAGGGTGTCGAGGTGAGTGGGAACTCGAAGGTGGACAATAATGACCACCTTCTCAACAGCTTTAACGGTTTAGCAACTATTCTCACGATTAATGAATAATATGAATTGTCTTCCAACGGATACAATCCTCAAAAAGCTGTCTCAGTCTTCATTGAGCCGTTTTTAAATCTGGTATGCACCAGAATTATCCCCGAGCTAACTGGAACCTCAGAAAGCACAAGCTAAATGAACTAAATATATTTAATGTTTTTGTAACCCCATTCTGACCCCTAAGCACCCGGTTTCTAGTTCTGGATCCAACTCGGTAGAATTAGGCCTTGAGCTATCTTAATGCAACAAGAATGTTAACTACTGCATCCTGCTTCTTCTCAGCATGATAATATTGAGACCATATTTATGTGCGAGTACTAGGTTGTATCCTCATTCCTATTGCTCTAGATTAGGTATGCCTAAATTGAACATAAACTCAAACCACAGCTAATGTTAGTCATAAATATACACATTATTGCTATTGATTACTGTAAGTGGCAATATTTTAGTAATTGAAGTCTTTCTTACTCTCTTATATCTCTATTGTGAAGCCCAAAAGCAGTTTTTAGTCTCGGACTAACTAGTTAAACATTAAGCTGTGACAAGTCCAGCTGGTGCATCAATTTTCTGGTTTCATTGTGTCTTACAAAGTGCTTCACAGGATAAACTCTACAGGTGGAAACGGCTCACAGACTCGGTTATTGTCTTTGGGTGTTGATTTGTGTGTATGTGTGAGAGAGAGTGTGTGGATTATCCCCCTGTAATCCGTGGGAGTCACAAGGCACTCAGCCACCCTTGAAGTACCAGGACAGCACACACACTGTAAGGATACACACACTCCGAGACCCTTGGCAGTAGACCCCTGCCTTCTATGGTTGTTGTGGCCCTGGTTTCATAAAGGTTGTGAGTGCGTGTGTCGACACAGTGTGTGAAATCCTCTCTTCCTCGAGGCCCTTGTATGGCCAGGTGTACGGCCGGTCTGAGGCCACGAAGTGAGCTCAGTAATCCCCCATCCCTCTGCCTGCATGAGCGGCTGGCAGGCAGAGGGAAAGAGAATGTGGATGTGGTCATTAATGCCACCGAAGCCATGCGTGATATTTTAACCTCTCTGCCGCTCCCTCAACTCAATGCCTTGCATAATAGACAGTCTGACCTTGTATGGTAGAAGGTGGGGTTGTTTTGGGTGGTTATAACCCCTGTAGATAATGTGGACAATTGTTTGGGTTTTTAATGAATAGCTTGTTTGTGTAGTTCTTTTTTTTCCAGCTCCTCTGTCGTTTTTATTTTCCTTAAATTGAATTAGTCTCTTTTTGCCTCTTTCTCTCTATCTGCTACAGACCATGCAGCCTGCACAGAGTCGGAGCCAGAGGTGAACTGTCAATATTTGCAGGTAAATTGAAATGTGACATTTTCCTGTTGGAGGATTATATGTATGTGTTGCCTAAGATGCTAATGTTTGAGATTGTGCCTAGATGTGATATGTTATTTATTTGTTTTAATTGAATTTGTATTATACTTCAACCCCTTAATAATATTAATATTTTACAAGATATTTTCTTGAAATGGCACACATTTAATGAAAATGTAAGTAGATCAGTGATTTAATTTCTGACATCTTTAACATGCATATTATTAAATGGAGTTTTCTATATCCTTTAAAACATTAACTAGAGCATGTATAGCATATCAGAGTAAATGTAAAGTCCATCAAAGGCTTTATTTCCAGTAAGATGTTGCTAACCGAAGTTATGTAACTGTTTTAAGGAAATAACTACTCGTCTTTAGCCTGGTCTCAAGATATATCACAAGATATCTTTCAATCTCTGTAAACCACATGCCCAAATTCATTTGTGATGGCTCGCATGTGATTATCAGAAGATGACACCGGTTTGACCTTGTGGAAACCCATCTGTCTGTGCCTTAGTGGAGTGACTAAGTGAATATGTAAACAATTCCCTTAAGGATTAGGATCCTTTTTTATTTCAACAAACAGTTTAGTATCACCTTGATATTATAAATGAAACCAAAGCATCAAAAGAAATTGCTGCATACATAGCAACATAATTTAGGGATTTCTAAGCTTTGTCCATTATCTTAAATGGGCGGACATATTGTCATTGACTTTGGGGAAAAACGTGGCTTGACAAGCTAATACAATACTCGGTTTGAAAAGACTGCGATTAATTATAGCTGGGCTGCGTCGTAAGAAGAGTAGAATTGCAGAGGACAAGAGACTTCTTCCAAACTGCAGCACATTTGAGGCCAAGTGATAGTTTTCTGGTTTGAACTCTCACCTGCTCATAAAATGTGGATCGTTTCTATCTCCACCCTGAAGAACTACCACCAAGTGCTCTTGAGCAAGACATTGTCTCTCAGCATGCTCACAGGCCAACAATAGATTACTGTTGTTGTAATTGGCAGCTGCCAGGTATGTAACTGTCAGCAGGAAGCAGATTTGGTACTCGGCTCACATTGGCCTAATGACTGGAAAAAGAAAAAGAGTTTCCATTGGCATGCAGAAGTTTGCCGTTTCTGGGAATATCGTGTAAATATACAGTACACTTCCTTAATACTGGTTTTGAAGGAAGTATGAAGTTTTTTAAAGTTATGATTATCAACCCCTTGCAGTAGATGGGTAATTCATCAGAGTGCACATCTAGTCTTTTCACATTTATCACACTTTTTGCCACATTGTAATGCAGTTGGGGCATTCTGTCAAATCAATCCCTTTTTGACCTCTCCTCTTTTAATTTAAACAATACACATGCTAATCTATGAGTGGTTTGATTGAGAATGACCAACCCTTGAGGAGATGGTAGTCCTCGAAGACTGATGTCGTCTTCAAAAATAGTCTTTTAATCTGAAGCGGCATCGGGTGGAAACAAAGACATCCTGATCAACTCGTGGTGGATTTGGTTGACACCGCAACATGCAGAAGAAGACGCTGTCCAAGTCCCAACGAGACGAGCAAAGCATCACCAGCTTTGACCAGTGGCTTCAAAGTAAAATGTAAAAATATCCAACCTTATACTCAGAAGTCTGCTGTTGCTCAACCGATAGCGGCCACAACTTCAGAAGTGTCTACTACGTCTATTTATTGAAATTGTGGATAACCTTGTTTGTTAGCTTTCTGATATCTGTGTCTTTCGGTAAAGTGCTGGTTCAAGTTGGGTCAACTTTAAGGGCCCCTCTCTCCTGAATGGTTGGTTCTGATTCTGGTGACTCAAACCACGTTCTACCACTTTCTCATATAGGTGACTATGTAGGGAAACAAAGTTCAAATTGAAAGAAAGTGAATGGGACTGTCCTTGAACGATCCATCAAAAAAGAGGTCACTGGCATGTGTTATAACATATAGCAACTTCAGATGTGTCTAAGAGCCGTTTTATCACATTATACATGTTATGTTCTCTTCCCCGCAATTATTTCACAATCTAATCTTCTGCACTCTCTCTTTTCCTTGTTCTGCCATTTGCCTACCAAATGGCTCTTCACGTGTCATACTTTACAGCCTCCGCTCACAGGCAGCAGTGTTCTTGCCTTTGCTGAAGCCGTCCCCTTCCTTATATAGAATGGCTGTGATGAAACGCTCGGGTCACACTGGGGTAAAAGGGAAATTACTTGCTGTTCACTAAACTGCACATTACGACGCTATGATCTCAATGTCTTTTCACACTTCATGATTTTGGATGTTATGCATTCTACTCGCTTCCGGTCTGCAATGGCAAATTAGTTTCATCCCTGCAAGGTTTTTAAAACTAATTTAAACACTCCATCGCTGCAGTCGGTAAAGTGACGTTTGCTTTTGAATTCTGATGAAGATGACGGTAATTGGGGGTCTTTCCAACAATCCACCACTGATGGAACGGATGCTTTGTGCTGTCTGTCAGCTGTTAGATTTTTTTTTCCACTCCTTATGCAGCGTCTTCTCATCTGACAAAGATTTGTTTCTATTGACTGTGTGCCGGCTGTTTGCTACATGGTTAATGTTTGTTGCTGATTTGATCTTTTCACCCCTTTCCCTCTTTGAATATTTATCTTTTTTTTTTATGTGTGTGTGCGCGTGTGTTTTAGCAGGAGGCAGCAGTGCCATTGAGCACCCACTCACAAGCTGTCAGCATTAGACACCCAGAGGCGGATGCTCTCCCTGATCTGCTCCACTCGGAGAACAACGGTAAGACCTCTGCTTCTCGCTCTCGCTCTCTCTCTCTCTCTATGCGGCTCATACATCATCTTTCGGTTTTAACTTTGTCCTCCCCCAACTGTCAGCTAGTCGCTCTGCTGCCAGTATTTACAACTTAACAAAAGAGTGAGTCATTTCCTGACTCACTTGGTACATTTGCTGTTTGTTTAGAGGAGAGAATGTATGAACATTGTTTTATTTGTTTAGTCATTTTGGTAAAATGTCTTGACTGCTTTTGTAAAGTCATGTACTTGGTGACTGCAACACACATTTTATTAACTGAATGTCAGTTTGTGATTGTTGATTTGTGTTTACTTATTACTGACTATTTTACTTTCCATATAAACTACATGGAGAAAAATGTTCTTGGATGTTTAAAAAAGGTTTTTAATTTTAATTTCCCACTACATTTAAATACAATACATCTGTCCATGCAGGTCACACTGAGCTGTAATACTGTAGTTCTTTGATCACTGTATTAATAATGCTTTGCTATGTTTTTCTCTTGTCTAGCTCTAGGGACTGCAGAGTCTCCCTCCTGTGGTCAAACCCAAAATTTGAGCAACTCGTCTGAACCGGAACAAACTGTCACACTTAGCACCACAGCAGCCCAGATGTTTCCTCCCAGCAGCACATCACCTGGACCAGATGAGACTATTACCCAGCCTGAGAGGTGAATGATTATTATGTATTTATTCAGTGTTGGATTGCCTTTCTTCCGATGAAAATCCAAATTACCATCTCTTCATCATACCTAAACAGGAACTTTATCCGCAGATGCACCTGTTCAGTTGGTGCTTTTTGGATTGGCTAATCCCACCTAAAAGGCAGAAAACTGAGGTTTCCATAGTCAGGAAATTGACATTACCACAGAGCCTCTACCCACATCCTGACTTATTTTCAAAGCTGTATGAACTATCCCTCCCTGCTAGGTTTGAAGTTGACAGGCGTTAGCCGCAATACTCACAGTTGCCTTCACCATTTTCGAGTTTCGTGCATTTCCATGCGACTTGGTCCACATTTGCTAGTCAAATGGGTATTTTCTTCGCTGTGGGAGGAGTGTGCACAGGCTAATTAGTATTTTTGCAGCGACGCTTTGCATAGACGCAGTCCTGCTACAAAGAGACGAAAGCTGTTCCTCATCTTTCTTACCGTTTCATACTTTAACAGTTGCTTCTCATTACGTAGATAGAACGTGTATCATTTATAAATCAAGAATAAGAAAATGGATGGTGCTTGACCTTTTGACCTTTCACCTGTGGGCAGCACCCAACCGACCAGTGAGCACCACACGGGAGAAGAGAAAGAAGGCCAGGCGGACTCGAGCACAGCAGCCATGATTCGTACTAAGGTTAGTAGCAGAGAAGTGTTTTAATGCATGAGGGAATACAACTTCCTCTGTCCCCTTCCTCATTTTCACCCTGCGTCTTTCTTTTCTCTCTGCCACTTTATCTGTGGTCTAGCTGAGTGACAGTAGGTGTGTTTTTTTAAGTGAGGGGGTGTTCATTAGGCAGGGCGAGGGCTGGCTTTCCCCACAGAAAGGCTGAGAGGGAGTCCTCGCTCTGGGCAAGGAAAATGTGTCAAATAAAGGGGAAAATTCAAGGTAAATCAATCACTGCTCAAGCCTATGACTCATAGATGGACCATCTGCTTCCCTGAACTCTGTTGCCAAGGTAGGCGAATACTACATGCTTACCAAGGTCTCAATGTTGAAGGGCCTTGATGAATCCTTTTTTTTAAGTTTTATTTTTTAATGAAGTTTTGTTGAATTTTTTTTTTTAATCTCTCTGTAAAAAATGTAAAGACGCTATCTGAATTTGCCAGCATGCAAATTTTAAATTTTCATTGAGTTTGATTTACACAATCATTCTGACCTGAATCCCTTTTGGTTTTTAAACAGTTCACATTTGAGAAGCTGAAACGACAAATGTTTGGCATTTTTGCTCGATAAATTACTTGCGTGACTCATTTATTATTAAAATTGCTGGCAGGTAGTTTTTGTGTCCCATCGACGAACCAAATATGATTACAACCAGTACAAAAGCAGACTAATTCGTCAAAAAAGACAACTGTGATGTTCCAAAGCTCATTAGCAAAGCGTGGACACAGTAGATCAGCCCTGTATCCTCTGTATATCTGGACCAATTAGTGTTTACAATGGGGTGCTTTGATGTGTGAGCTATACAATGCGATTGCTTCACGGTAATTATGTCCAACCTCAGACGGGCTTGCAGTGTTTTCATGTCCGAGGCTGTGTTGTGATGCCGTTTCACCAGTCTGGTTTGCATCCTGCTGAGAGATTGATCAGCTCGGTTTATTTAGTCCCCTATCTGCTGGACTGCCTCCCTGCTGAGAGAATAGTCTGAGGCAGCCAAGAAAGGCTGTGTGTGTTTGATAAGTCAATAAAATGCAGTTTCACCCTCATTGAAGCAGGGTCAAGAAAGGTTTTCTGCCAAATCAAGGTTTCTTTTTATTTAAGAATCTGGTTTTAATCCACTAAGAGACAGAGTTGAGTTTCTTAACACAATCATTTGGATATATTTAAATATTCATTACACCATTTTACTTGTAAATGGAAGATATGTTCATAGGACTCCCCATGTTTATGTTGGTGGTAGGAAGTATAAACATGGTATCATCTCTCTATTAATATTTTGAAATGATTCAACATAAGATGGCATAATTGAATAAAATTGAAAAACATGTTATGTTGTGCTGTTACTCAACAAATGTGACATTTACCATTTCTAAAATTAATTAACATTAATGTGCAAGAATGGAAATTCCCTATCACTGTATTATCTAGGAAAGAAGAACAACATTTTATGGGATTGGATGATTTCAACGTTTGGAATATAGCTATAGGAAGGACATTCAATCACATTAATAAACAATGTTTGATTTGAATCTGATACCAGTTGTGATGCTGCAAAGAGGTAACAGAGGAGCCGCCAGTGTTTTGCGTGAGTTTCTTTGGCTGTAAAATGACATTGAAGTCTACTTGGATTAGACTATTTTGAGCTGTGTCAAGCGGATATTATGCATTCTCATTACACAATATCCCATTGCATTGCTCCGAGTGCTCTCCTTGCTCCATTTTGTGTGTGTGTGTGTGTGTGTGTGTGTGTGTGTGTGTGTGTGTGTGTGTGTGTGTGTGTGTGTGTGTGTGTGTGTGTGTGTGTGTGTGTGTGTGTTCACACATTGTGTATGCCCGAGTCCACCTCTAGCCTGCACCACTTGTTGTGTGAGGACCTCTCTCACACACTCACAGAGCTGCAGGGCTCTCCATGAAGCAACACATTATATAAGCAATCGGTCCACTATTTCTGTTCGACACACTGTAGAGCTTAGATAGCATTTCACTGCCATGGGACAGGTACACTACATGGATGTATGTGAGTCTTTTAATCATTGACCATTTCTTGTTATGTGGGGCAGAAAAAATGCACTGCAAGGCCACCTGTCTTTTTCTCACCCCCTCCCTCCTTCTCTCCCTGTTGTCCATCTCAGAGCCTGAGCCGGGACCAGTCGGCGGACCGATCAGCAGCGGAGGACGGGTGAGCGACTCACTCAACTGTTGGCTCAGGAAACCTTTTGAACTCTCAGGGTTTTCACACTGTCACTCTCCAACAACGGCAATGACTCTTTAGATTTGGTTGATTTCTGCTAAGGGAGATTGGAGAACTGTTTTTTCTTTTTTTTTAGACACATTAAGGTTTAGATTAGTAGTTTTTTATTTATTTTTAGACAGTATTGTGTTTAAAGATGCATTGTATGCGTGTTCCAGCACGTGTCTGCTACCTGTGTTGGTGGAAGAGGAGGAGAGCGTGCAGGACGGTACAGCCGAGGTGCCAACAGTAGCCGCCAGCATGGAAGGTAGGAAGAAAAGCTTGAATGTGTGTGTGAAGGAGATGAGGAGAGAGCTTGACATTTCTAAGCCGCCTTCTTGCATCCACGTGTAACTTTGACCACCCACACGCTAACTCTTCCTTCCAGGGACAGACCGGCTGACCAGCAGCGCAGCGACCACCTTCTCTGACAGCAGCCCGACTCAGTCAGGACCGCCCGTCACACATGCCAACCAATCGGAGAGCGGCTTGGGCAGCGTGACCTCTGACCCCAGCCAATCGGAGGATAGTGCAGCCAAAAAGGCCAAAAATAAGAGGGAACTGGTAAGACCTGCTCTTCTCCCACTTTCTTCTCAACTGACTGACTGGATTAATACTTTCACATTAAAGTCATTTGCATGCCTGCTGTTGGAGTTGATTATTGCTCTTGCGTGAATCTGGGTCATTATACAGTAGTTTTTGCGATACAATAACTTTTTCTTTTTATATAAATAGCAGTCAAATTGTATAGCAATAATCATTCTATCTACCACCAAGGCCCTACATGGAGTTTAGAGTTTGTAGCAGGTGGTGTTTGTAATACAAACAATAAATTATAAAAGTAAAGAGCCATCCCATGTACAAGTCAGTTTTATATTTACTTCATAATGCACCATTATTATTTTTTTTATATATTTTCTTATTGTATTCTGAGTTTAGCGCAAAACAAGCTTAGAGTAGATTGAATGAAACTCCCTTGAATGAAAAAGCTTTTATTATCTAAAACTTTTATCTAAAACTTGTATTATTTATCTATGGTTTAGATTCTGTTTCCTTGTCAGTGATTAAGATTGGCAAATAGTCTCATTCAACGTGACATTTTGACCTGAAGAGAAATGCTGTCTTTCCAGCTGTGTGAGTGAGTAAGTTTATGAAAGGGAGGTAGAGAGAGGGAGGAGGGTAGAGTACATTCAATCGTTCACTTTGGCTCCTCTCGATCAGATCACTCGCAATCAATATCCAGCTACGATGCAAGCTGCTTTGAATCTTCACGTTCAGAGTAGGGCTGGAGCTAGTGAAGGGAGCAATATGGAAGTTGAGGGCAATGTGAGCATGGCGGGATTGGAGTTAAAAGGAGGTCAGAAGAGGGAGAACGAGCCGAGAAAGGAAGTAAAGTTTGTCTCGATCCTGCAGGAGCTGTCACGCAGCATCGAGGAGCCCAAGGCCCAGGAGGACCAAAGTGAGAGAAGCATGGCTACTGAGAAGGAATGTATGTGTAATATATATTTGTTTTACACAGTCATATAATATTTCATGGTATTTTATTGTGATTGCATCATTTGAGCGTCTGTTGTGCCAAACGCCTGCTTATCATTTCCATTTCTAGCTGAGACGTCAAAGATCTCGGACACCGATGACGCCTCTAAAGAGGACCGGAAGAGGTCCGAGCAAATTATCATTATAACACAACGTGACTCTTAAATCCATCACCATCCATGTGTTTATGTATTAAGACTTGTCACAGAGTCTCCATTGTCATCTCTTTATCTGCAGCCTGTTGCCTAATGACAAGGAGATCGAGGTATGTATGCCATTAGATCATGGAGCTGTGTCTATCATTAATGATGCAAGCAATTGCTGTGTAAAGGACAATTTCTTTTATCCTTTTGTACTATAAACTGGACATTTTTTGAGGGAGTATGTGTGTTTGAGATTAGATTCTAAAAGCCACATATTGAAACGTGAGGTTTTTCTAGAGGGAAGTGCAGGAGTTTCATGGTTTATCTGGTGCAACCTTTCCGCCAGAACAATGATGCTGTCTTTGATAGGGAAAAGCTCTTATCTTATTCAAACAAGGAAATGCTACTAGAAAAGTGTCTAGTACAGTATGTGTCCAGCAGTGAGTGCCAAAATTTAACCCCCCACCCCCTCCCAAAAAAAATAAATCCAGGCTGAGTTCCAGCGTCTGGCATTGGGCTTCAAGTGCGACATGTTCACCTTGGAGAAGAGACTCCGGCTGGAGGAGAGGTCACGTGACCTGGCTGAGGAAAATGTCCGCAGGGAGGTGTCCAGCTGTAAGGGCTTACTGCAGGTCAGTCTACATGTGTATCTAACTTTCAAGCTTTTTATGAATGAAGCACAATCATTTCATTTTGCCATGTGTAATTTTATTTACGTTCTCATTCTTTTCACTGATTTATATTCTGCATTTTTGGCTGTTTAGTCTTGCAGGCGTCAGCATATAGTAGAGGGAACGGATGTTATATCTTGTTCTGCATCTTTCCTGTTGTGTTGATTATACAATGTAGACAATTATCCTAAATCAATAAAAATCTTCTAAAGTTAATTCTCCTGACGGGTGCAATGGTTCTTCATTTGTGTCTCCTGGTCTTTTCTCTCTCTTCTGCTGTCTCATCCCAGGCTCTGACTCCTCTGTGTGAGGACGAAAACCAGTCCGTGGAGATCATCCAGCGGCTCCAGAAGAACCTGGACATCCTCATCCAGTCCATGGCCCGGGTGTCCAGTCGCTCCGAGATGCTCGGAGCAATTCACCAGGTGGGATAATGTGTGTTTGTGTTGTCGACAATTAGTTTGATAATGTTGGTTCTGATGCTTTTAATGGAGCCGTGTGTATGTGAATGTCAGGAGAGTCGTATTGGTAAGGCCGTGGAGGTGATGATCCAGCATGTGGAGAACCTGAGGAGGATGTACACTAAGGAGCACGCCGAGCTGCTGGAGCTGAGGGAGGCGCTCATGCAGAACGAGAGGTCGTTTGGATCCCAAACGGAAAGAGGTAGAGTGGTTACAGGTGCAGTAAATTTTAAGGCTGAAGTTTCCAGTTGCATCCCTTGTCACAAATTGAATATGCTGATTTGGATTTTTATTGTAGCTGTGAGTTTTGTTGCTCCATACAATGCTTGCTCTGTACTCTGTGTGTGTGTGTGTGTGTGTGTGTGTGTGTGTGTGTGTAATATATAATTGAGGCTTACTCGTTAATGATGACTAAACAGTTTCTTCTTTACAGATGACTTCCGTGGCAAGAAGCAGACAACGCAATACTATAAGGTCAGCTGCAGTTGGGTTACATATGATCTCAACAGTAATGTTCATGTGTGTTTATAAAGTCATTTATCTTTTTCCTTTCCTCCAACAGTCTTCGACCCGGCGCGTCAGCATAGCGGCAATCCCCCGCTCCGGTGGAGCCAACATGCACTTCGACATGGTGAGGACGGTGCTGCCATCGCTTGTCCAACGAGAGACCACACGTAGCATGACCTTCAGTTTAGCCAGCAAGTGTGCTTTTTGCACTAGTAATACAATACAGTTCATCCAAAATGCTTCACTACAAAGGAGGCATCCTGTTCGCTGGAGTGCAGATTGCTCCATAGGTTGATGAGTTAAAAAGAATTGATCCCAAAAGTGTCCAAAGAATGTTTGTATAAACGCATTGATTGCATCCTCCATAGTTAAGTTATCTTTGCGTTTTTAAGATACAATTCCCATTGCTTTTTAGAATTGCTTTCAATGTCACCCGTGTGGTGCATGAACATTGTCAGATTAGGTTTAAACATGAAATGTTAAGTGTATGGAACCAGGTTTAAATGAATGTTTTTTGTTTTGCAAAGGAGCATTTTTGTCTCGACTCCCGACTCTTACTGTTTGATCTTCCCACCACAGACCAAAACACAAGACGGCTCAGAGAATGAAACGGAGAGACTGACCAGGCGATCCCCATGGTAGGTTATTTGAAAGTGTTTTTATGTGTGGGTTAAATATGCCTGGATTCTGGATTGAGGTTAAAAACGATTTAGTCTGTATGTGAAGGGGAGTGTGCGTTTAAATAAAAAGTTTTAGGACTGTTTTAAATAACTCTACTTTTTTTAAAAAACACACCAGCATTGTTGATTTGCAGGAAGCTACTGGCGTTAGCTTTTTAAAGCCCACAAACGCTTGCTGTTCCATGACACAAGAGTTGTTGTGGCCTTATGTGATAACGATGGTTTCCAGGAATGTGGCGGGGAAGAGCGGCGCGCGCCCCCCACTAAAGCGCTTTGTTAGTTCTGCGGCCTGGCTTGACACTGAAGAGCCCTCTCTCATGATGAAGGGGTAAGACATGCCAAGAAGGAGGCCACCACCACGCTGGCTGCGGCGCACACATGTTTCACTGTGGCTCCAGATGCATAAAGATGGCCGCTTTCTAGTGGGACATCGTTAGTCAGGCCGACAGTAAAGGATTCTGAGATCTTTCAGGCGATTTTACTTTTGTTGTGGTCAAGTTTACATTTTTCCAAAACACTTTGGAGTGGATGTTGAATGGAAATAATTTTCAGAATTCTTAAAACGCTTCAGAAGGTGAAACGGGTTGTGATCAACTCTCGTCCTCCCTAGCTATCAAGGAAATGGGCACGCAACAGAGTTTCTTTTGGGAGTGTCAGACGATTGACCCGAACGCAGTGTAACGTAATGCAGACAAATGTAAGACAAACCTGAAACCTTTAGTTTGTGATGCTATCACACGGCAGCCATCTTTCATGCATCTGGTCCCTCGCATGGGAAAGTGTTTATCAGAAGCAAACAGTCTTTTTGATGTTTTCCAAATTGAGCAAATTTTTTCCTTTTATGTAAGGGAAAAACTGGAGTTTTTTGTTTTTTTGTTTTTTTCTTGGCATCATGTGGCTTTCAAATGTTTGGACGAGGTGAGAGGATTTTATTTGATATAGCTCAGTCCAAATTGATGCTTCGGAGATACAAAGCACTTTTAATGCTCGCCAAATATCTGAAAGGTTGTGAAATTGCTTTGTGGGTTTATGATATAATATTGGAGCATGTAAGTGGAATTGCTGGGCATGAGTTATTTTTATTGCAGGGATCTCTAAAGTACCCGTGTGTACAGCAAGAGTGTTAATCAGTGAACATGTTGTTGGCTGCCTGTGCATGAAGTGTGCATGTGCACATACAGAATGGGTGTGGTTATGCAGCCATGCTTGTATTGTAATGTGCAACTGAACAGTGTTTGTGAATGCCTGACGCGCGCATGCCCACAGGATGGCCTACGACAACGCCGACTGCCAGCCGGAGGACGAGCCGAAGGACGAGCCGGTGGCAGAGAAGAGGAGGTCCAGTCTCAGTGAGCTGGGCAGCAAACTCACCTCCTTCATTTTGCCCCTCAAGACGTTAGTCCGACCAAATGCCTACTGCAGCACCACTTTCTGCCAGAAAGGCTAAGAGGCTAGCTGCATAGTGGAAGAGTTCCCCATGTCGCTCTAGCGAGGTTCCAGTACCCGAGATCATCTGTGACCTATTAGATATTATTATTCTACGTGTAGCTGTATTGTTTTTCCCCTCTGACGTCACACGACACATCAACGTGTCCAGTAGTACGTCTCAGTCCCTGTAATGTTTTTTATTTTATTTTATTTACATAATCCCTGTTAGATCTGGCAGGGACTTCATCTTTAATGCATTTCGAGACACCATTATATTGAACAAATTATACATTAGTTCATATGAAATTATGATTTATTTGTTAAAAAAGAAACAAAATAAAAAAGATAAGTTGCGAGTGTATATGGAACCTCCTAAGTGATGAAACTCTTTCATTCTATGGGTCCGTGCTGGACTAGCTTCTTCTTTTCTCCAGGGGCTCAGCGGCTTTTAATCATGTTAACAGAGCGTTTTTACTTGGAGGGCCAGAAAACGACCAATTTCCTGCGGCCTTAAGATCAGTGTCTGGATTGTTGACGCTTCGTGGTTTGTGCTTCATGCATGGATCTCAAGTTCTGATTTTCAGTGTGCGGCTAACACGGCATTTAACTGACTAAGTCCTTTTCTCTGCTTCGTCTTCTGTCATTTACTAACATGACCGGCCACTAACACTTGTTTATGTGCAAACTACTACACTTGGACTGTTGCTCTATTTTTCTGGGGCAACTGAGTGTTTTGTGCAAATGAATCACGTTTTGTTCTGAACTGTCCTTTCCTCTTTTCCTCCCTCCACATTGCTCAGGAGTCAGGATGAGCTGTTTGTAATGCTGTAAGTGTGCAGGGAGGAGAGTCCAAAGTGGAAGTGCTTGTGGATTCTATCAGTCTAAAAATCCAATAAATGCATGCAATTTGTCAAATGAGTGCCAATCAAAGGCCGCTTGCAGTGACTCTCTTCATGGCTGTAAAGTGATTTGAAGCAGCACTCCTACTGTTGACAGAGCCCAGGCCAAAATTGCCAGCTGCCTTCGCCTTTACCATTCGATGCTCCAACCCACCTCCATGCCAACCGCCCTTAATTGTGCTGCTGACGGCTTTTCTAATTATGCTGATGTGGATGGTGTTGCATCTTTGACACTGTTTTGAGACCGGTGGTAAAAATGAATTTCATTAGCTTGCATTAAGCTGCAGCTAATTCACCGCCTGCCACCCATTGGCTACCACATGAGTTTTTTTGTGGCAACTTATTCTGTCTTTTGCTTTTATCTTGGACCAATTTTTTAAAGAATTCTCCCTGTCCTCACGTGCTAACATGTTATTCTTTCACCTGTAGTCCGAGCCCCTCCTCCAGCCCCACGTCCACAGATCCTGGCATGGCCCCGTCTCTGTCCCACAGCCTGACCTCTTCCCGGGCGGCTGCAGCAGTCGCCAGAGGTGGCCGGGGTGTCTGGCTTTGGTTGGCGATGGTGGTGGTGCTAGCAGGTAATCGGTTTGTTTTTAGTATTCATTTATTTATTTTATTGCTCTTTTTATATTCAACTAGAGAGGATTCCTCTATGTATGTGCATTGCTTACAATACAGGAGTTCACTATTTTTAAAGGTTTGAGTTTGCTCCTTGTTTTGGTAAACAGTTCTGTCCGTGCTCCAAACATAATGACACAGCTGGTCGTACTCGTTTTTAATGCGGGAGCAGCTGTCTGTAGACATTTTCCCAATACAGCACGAATGATGGTAGCGTCTCATTCCGTGTACGAGTAAATATTCCTGGTTCAACCTGCAGGTCTCCTGGCTCTGCTGGCCAGCCTGGTGATGCAGCCAGCGGTCGATGCGGCCCCCGTGGGGACCGGGGACTCCTGGATGACCATCCAGCAGCTGCTGTGGCCCTACACGGGGCTCCGGCACAACGGACAGCCTCCCGTCTAACCCCGAGACCCGGGGGTACATGGTGTTACTGCCCATCGGCCCTCTGCAGAAATGATCCGTGCACCGGGGTGGTGATGGTACAGCGGAGGCTGTTGGGATCTTTACCGGTGCCAGAAGATTTCCTAAAACAAGACTGGCATTGACCGCACAGGCCGGGCCTCGGGGGGGGCTAGTTAACCCTTTGGAGGATGTTATGCATCACATCACGTTTGCTAAATTAGTCTGTGTGTGTGTGTGTGTATATGAGTTTGTCTGTTTATAAGAGAAGAAGCAGTTCCGCGTGGTGGAAACCAATGTCCTTTTACAAGCTGCTCAACGTCCTCATCACATTATGACGCAGCCTTGATCATCAGAGCCGGTACAGCGCTGACCAATCATGTCACGACGTCATCAGAATGAAGGCCTCATGGACGATGGCTCTATTTGTGCCGCGTGGCTTTTTAGATGCATTTCATGCACTTGAGGAAACAGGAGGGGACTGTCAGCCTTTTTAATGGAATATTGCCGAGAATATTTTATAACTTTTAAGTCTATGAACACTGGTAATAAAACTTTCATTCTAAGTGTTTTAAAAATGTTAAAAATCTGTATTTATGAGTTTGTTAGATTTGAGTGGGGGTTTGTGAACATCTTTTTATTTTTGTTAAGTTATACTTCTGCATTGTTCCAGTCTTAACACCAAAGGTTTCTTTTTTTTTTTTTCCACTTTAAGTTCTTGCTGTGTTTGTCACCGTTTTCAACTTCATACTCTTTTGTATGTTCCAAAGAAGATGCGTGGAACTTTGCACAAATAAAGTAGCCTATTCTACAGTGTTGTGTGTGTGTGTGTTTTATGTGAATCATAATATACATTTTAAATGCAAGTGTTTACTGTAGCTTTAATTAGTCCCACCGGTTATGCATACATCAGAGGTCTGGTGGCAAAGAGCAGGCTCTGCACTGCATCCACAAACTGATAGTTGGATTCTCTGGTCCTGGCGATGCCCTCGGTGCTCATGGTGTCCTGGAGCATGTGGATGAAGGTGGAGTGAAACTCACTTCCCGGATAATGGTCTGCAGAGAAAGCCTCACTCTTCTCTGTGATCTCCAGCCTCTGACTCCTCTGAGCACCGAGCAGGTAGAGACTCCACGAGTCTTTAGGCACCGGTGCGGGGCTGTGGTGCTCACACACCTGGCAGAGGAGAGGGAAGCAATCGGGTTGTTACACGTAGGAGAGGGGTAGAAAGCTAAATGAAATGAGCTCGATTTGTGAGGGCGAGAATACCTGCATGACTAGATGCTCGGCTCCACATTTTCCATTCCACTTGCTCCATGAGAACGCGCAGGCAGAGGCGAAGAGAGCCATCTGTTCGTAGGCAGCGTGCTCTGTGAGTGGGTCCTGAGGAGAGAACCCACACAGCATATTTATAACAGTGGAAAACGGTGGACTGTAACCTCGTGATGCGCATCGAATCTTTTTAAATGTGTTCCCACCCACCACTGCTAAAGAATATAGTCTCAAAAATCTGATTTTTGGTGATATGGTGCAGACATTCACATCTTCCACAGAATTCATTAGTTTTCATTCAGTGCCTTGATCAGGCCAGAATTCTAATTTGTCCAATACTATTAACGTTCCCATCAACCTCAGTCTAGCAAATGTTGGCATGCTAACAAACTAAAATAGGATGGTAAACATTACACCCATTAGCACAGATGAGCTGTCATCGCTCACTTCCTATCCCTTTGACACCGACATGTGGAGACGTGCATGCCAGACACTGTGCTGCAACCTGGCTCAAATCCAGCCTCTTGTAGCTCTATTCTGAATGCGAACGAGTAAAACATGCTTACCTTGCCGCAGGTGCTGACGTATTTGTCGGTGTACTCGCTCACAAAGATGTTGATCCCCGCGTTGAGCATGGCGCTCTGCAGGACGGGGCCGCTCATCCACTTCCCTATGAGGTGAGAGAGACCTCCCTCTCGCTCTGACTGCAACATACACTGATTATCCTGTTATTAAAGAAAGACACGCATACATAACTGTCAAGCTACATCTCTTGATTTATTCCTCCGGCATGTACGTGCGGTGCTTTCCAGTCTCTTACCTGGATCGTGATGCTGAGGTCGATGAGGGCCCCGTTGATGGTGAAGAGAGCCGAGTCTTGGCCCAGTGGCCTGAGCTCCCAGCTCTGGAAGGGGAGGTTGGCGTAAGTGTCCTGCATCAGCACAAAGGCGTGGAAGGACTCCATACTGAAGGAGATTTTGGCCTCCGCCTCCTCGTAAGACACGTCGGTGATACCGTCCATCATCCACTGCTTCCCTGGATGGAAAGACCATTTTACGTTACTGTCTTTTGACACCGTTCTGTGCTGGAGAGAGTATCCCATGTGTCTCTGCATGTCCTACCTGCAGCATCCCAGCGAGCCACTTGGGGAGTTTCCAAGAAGATGACGGAGTCGGGCAGCGTCACAGACACACCAACAGGAGGGCAGGCGAGAGCTTCGCTTTCATCCAAGTTAGACCTCTCCGGGGGGTAAGGGAACACTTGGAGCCCTTTGTCCAACAGCTAGAAAATCACGGGTATGGAGAGTGTATTGTGAGGTCCCCATTAGCGGTCCCATTGGTATAAGAAGAACACACTGAAGCCCTTTACCTGTCTAATTTCCCAGCCATTGACCTGGTGGGCTTGTGGCGGGAGGTGAAAGGCGTCATAGTAGAAGACCCCACCTAGCGGTGTGTACTGCATTAAGTCCACCACCTGGACGCGCTCACTGCAGTCCATCGTTGTCGGCTGCAACACGGGGGAAGTCAAGTCCCTCTCGGCTGAAGAGAGGAGAGAAAAAAATAATCTATTTTTACAACAATTATTGATGGGGACGCATCTTAATCTAAATTAGAAAACATGAACAACTTAGATTTAGTTGTGTTTATGGCAGTGTATCAAAAGACCCGTCACTCAGCAGGTTTACATCCAGTGCCGCGATGCCGTCTTGTTTGCATTTGGAGTGTCATGAAGTGTGAGGCCGGGCATCTCACCGTCTAGCGCCTCCATCTGTGTCTGTATCTGGCTCCCTCGGCCTTCCGCAGCACCGTTTCTCATTGACTGTAGACTGGCTGCACTCTGTGAGAAACAAACAGAACTAGAACACAAAAAAACATCACATTGAATTTAGCAACCCAGGCCAGGAATCTCTTACCTTACTCCCATCCAACCCTTGGATGGACTGCACCTCCTCGTCCAGGTCCTGCACCTCCTCGTCCCGGTCCTGCTGCTGGGTCTCATGGTCTTCCTTCACCTCCCCTTCTGTCTCCCCCTGCTCAGGTACATCAATGTCTGCTGGAACCTCCTCGCCGCCTGCTAGAGACCTGGGAACAAACGGACGAGGAAAGACATGAACACAGAGCAAAGAGAGCATGTTAGTGTAATAACATTTCTAGTATCGTGCCACACTAATTGCAGTGTAGAGCTAAATCGTCCTCGTATTACAGGTATAAGAACAACAATATGATTAGACTCTGTATTTTCCAACAGTAAGTTTTAACTTTATTGACTAACCGAAGTGTCTCTGGGGTGGTGTTGTTTTGCTGGACTTTGTAAGTTAGCATGGCATGCTAACAGTTGAAGCCACTTCGGAGCAGAAGAAACACCATTACAGTAAATGACATTACACATTAACCCATTCCTTACACAAAGCGCAATTCCCCTGAACCCCAGCTCACACAAAGTGAAGTATTTGTTCCTGACTGGCTTAGGCAGTTTTGCCATTACTCATGACAGATAACGTGTTTACTGTTGCCTTGTGTGTTGTTGTTGCTGAGCTCACTTTAGACCACTGGTTCTCTACTGGTCTGGCTCCGGGACCCACCATCACCCTTGAATGACCCAAATCGAGGAATATTCTCAACTTCTCAAATGTACTAAATGAAAAGATGGTGCAGTTTGAACCTGAGATTGAACCAACACAAAAACAAGTTTAATGATAAACCAAAATGACCAGCTGGTGGCGATGCTAGAGAGAGAGCTATTCCCTTTTACACTCAATTAGCTGCATTTTAATTAAAAAACTAAAAGTGCATCTTCAGGACACGAGGTATTACAACATACACAACAATTCTGAATCTGAACCATTTTTAAACAGACTCAGCAGCGTTTATGCACAAACAAAAAAGTCCAACAACTAAGAAGTAGTTTCAAAAAGACTCAAATGACCTAACTTTAACTGAGAATACACTATAATATACACTACTATACTATATGACAAACACTTTACTATGGAACAAGTCACTCTCTTGAGGAGCAGCTTTTCCACAAATTCAAAATAAATTAAACAATTCAAAAGGATTCATATATACAACATGTGTGCGAGAATGTTCAGTTCACTTTGAGTATGTCCACTTGTGCTGTAAGCGTCTGGGCTAGTTCGTTCACCACAATTTTTTCCCTTTTTTTTTTTATCTATCTATTTTCATTTATGTATTTTCTTTTCTTTCAGATGTTTGGAGATTTTTTTTTCACAATGTGTTTGGAAAAGGACAATATTTCCCAGTTCGTCTCAATGATTGTCATAACAAGTGCAACATAATTCTCTTTTAACGTTTTTAAAATGTGTATTTTTTATTTAGATTAAAATTTACATTTTTCAAAAATAAATATTTAAGCGCCTAGATTACTTTAGATTTAGAGTCATAGCAGTTTGTCCTTTTAGTTTATTCTGTCTTCTTCCAATATCTATTCCAATAAAACTAAATATAAATATATACATATACATGTAAGAAGTGTAACTTCAAAACATGATAAATATATACATTTACATATACATTATGTCTATTTCGGTGGTGTGATAGATTAGGCAGGCGACTTTCACACAGTGGGCTCCTTAGGACTGAAGGAACACACCTCTGAGTATGATTCATTTCCACACAGGAACCTCCCTTCAAGGAGGAGTCTGTGTGTGACGTCCCTCTGAATAATCCAACCAACTACGTTAGATAGATTTTTAATTTTAGATCTAGATTTGAAAGCGCAGTTTGTCCTTTTAGTTTATTCCGTCTTCTTCCAATAACTATTCCAATAAAACTAAAGATAAATATACTCATGTAACAATTGCAACTTAATTCTCTATCTTTTTACGTTTTTTCAATGTTTTTTTAAAAGATAAATATATAGATAAATATTTAATTTATGTATTTTCTGCATACTTTCTGCGAGTAAACTGTGGTGGAAATGTATCAAAAGTGCTTCATTCTTAAATGTGTAGCTGAACTCTGAAAGGAGAGGGAAACAGCGACCTGTTGTTTGTTTCACTACTGTTTTCTACCTTAATCCTGCAACTTGTTTTCTTACTCCAACAGATGGAGAGCCGCATAACTACATTGTAGTAGTATTTGTGTTAGCAGTGGGAAGAGCACCACCAGAGAAGTACCTGTGTCTGGGTGTGTGTATTCTCAGGACAGCCATCCTGGCCAGCAGGGACAGGTGGTCATAGCGCGTGTGGAGGATCCGTATAGCGACATTGCTCACAGCCAGCTGTTTGGGAAGATTAAAGCTCAGGCCCGCCTCTTCAAAGTTTAAACCTTTAAACCTGAATGAACCAGTTGAAAAGAAAGAGAACGCTAGATACTTGCGCTTCATGATGAACACCAATGGCTCAAAAATAGTTTTGTGACAAACCTCACTCTTTCTGTTATAGTCACATTTAACCCAGACAGTGAATTAGTTTCCTCCACAAACCTTGGATTCTTCTTGAGGTTGGCCCAGAGACAGAGTGTAACGTTGTCATCTTTAACCACAGTTTGCATGTTGCCTGTCTCGGTGTCGATGTTCGCACTGGCCCTCTATGACCAGGGAGGCACAACACAGAAATAAAACAGGGGCTTATCCAAAAAGCCATTGCATAAAGTGTTTGCAGATCCCGACTTGGACCTCACGAAATACTGAAAAGCAATTTTACCTTGAGGATCTCCTCATTGGTGAGGAGGTGTTTGGAGTGGATCAGCTCCAGCAAATAAACGAGACCCTCCTGGTACTTCTGGCCCTCTTGTGGATCTGTAACATCTCTGAGCAGAACCTCCAGCTCCTCGATCAGCTGTAAGGAACAACATTAATGTATAATGTAACGGTAGTGGGGTTGATTGCGGTGGTCCTAGATACTGAGTGCGTGACATTTGCACAGCCACATACAGACCTGTAGAGCGAGGTTGCATTGCTTGAGCACGGGTGTGACGTTGACCTCTGGGTCATCTCTCCATAAGCTGACGTACGTGTTAATATCCTGCTGTACTGCTGGGTCTGGGATACCGCCGCAATTTGTGTATCTCTCCCACTGGACACAAACAACATCACGTGTGTTAATATCAGCCAGAATATAGTTTTCTTGAGAACATTTTTTCATTTTATTTGTGTTCAGTCTGAATAGGAACACAAATATATGTTTTTGTATCAACATTGTGTATGGATCACAACTGTATTGCTGCATTGTCTGCTCTGGAAAAAGCCCTGAGAAGCAAGAGGAAAGTGTTCATGTGGCAACACGAACCTGGGCTTTCTCCACAGCATCACTTTTCCATTTGCTTACTGCAGTATGATTATCCTCCAGCAGATGGCGCAGTTCGTTCAGCTCGTCTTCTCTGCGCTTCAGGTTCTGACAGCAAAAAACACCCATGTAAGCAAAGCATGCAGCAAAGCACGTACACACTCCTGCATTCCTATAGGCGGATAGAGGACATCTTACCTTTGACTCGAGCCTTTCTAGCTCCTCCTCTTTTCTCTCTCTCTCCAATCTATCCTGCTCATCTTTCTCAGCTTGCAGCTGTGCTTCCTCTGGAAAGCAGAAGCACCATGTGTACACATCAGAATCATTTATTGGCCAAGTACGTTGCACATAGAAGGAATTTGACACGATGAAAGATGCATAACAATAGACAGAAATATAATAAAAACAATAATGGATAAATATGGTAAACAACAAACAGATAACAGTACTTTAGAACAAGTATATATCCCCAAACGGTGCTGGCAGAAGATGGATGGATGGATGGATGTATACTTTATTGATCCCCGAGGGGAAATTCGTGTGTCACAGTAGCAAGCAACTTACATATGAGACACTAAAAATAATAAAAAATTTCACTAAAAATATAAGAAAATAAATAATGTAGTATAGTGACTAACTAGACAACAAAAGCGGTGCAAGGGCTATTGTTGATGGGACGGACGGTCTGGCCAAAACAGATGACTTTTCATTATTTTCCTGCAGAGTTAACCACCTTTTGTCCAGGTTTATATGACAAGAAAAGAAACCATAAATGAATCCGGATTACCTTCCTCTCGCAGCCTCCTCTCCGCCTCCTCCTGCTGCTGCTTCAACCTCTGAGCCTTGGTCAGTTTACGACCCTTTGACTTGAAACCAGCAACAAACCAAACACGATTACAAAACAGTGTTTAACAAGGATATGCCATTACTCTACGTGTTGGGAAAGGGTCAGTTACTGAGGAGAAAGGTGGTGTAAACACAGTGACCCAACAAGTGCTGCTGGTTATTGTAGAATAAAGCTGTACTCCGCCTGGCGGCTCTCTTCCCCTAAACTAGCTCGAGCTGGTAATCAGGATGTAATGTTATAGGATCCTAAATGTGCTGACTGACATTTGCTCATACCTTTCTTTTCTTGGTCGGCTATCGTTCACAGGAGGAAACAGAGAGAGAAAGTTACTGTACTTGAAAAGTCAAAAGGCTGTCTTCAGTCTTACTTTCGAGGTTTTGTAACAACACAATATTGTAGTTAAACCCTTCGGTTTAACCCGTTTTAATATGAGAACGTTTAATGACAAAGAGGGGTCATTTATTCGAAAAACACATAGTGAAAACTCACCATTGTGAAAATAAAAAAGCTCGAAAGCGTCCGGGTAACCATAGAAACGCCTACGCATGCGCTGTTATCTGTTTGTATTTGCGACAAGACGAAACGACTTACGACGGTACGGCCGAGCCGTCCACGATAGTCACGGGAAGGACAAAGACCTGAAGACGTCTCTTCACTGCCGCACCGGCTGAGTAAATCCGCCCAACAGAGGAACGCGGGTAAATATGAAAGCACTGTTTGATGTGGTTATTCGTACAGTAGCCTTTGATGAATGTGCCATGTGTTAAATACTAACTAACAAGCTAGTTAGTTAGTTAGCTGTTGGACTGTACGTGAGCTAGCTAGCTCCTTCCAGGGTGACGTGATTTGGTTTCGCAGCTCTTCCCTTTAGGATTCAGGAAGAGTCTGGGTCATTTTATAGTTAGTTATATGTTTCTGTCTCTGTCGTCTCAGTTCACGAACAGTTTCTCCTTCATACTGTCGTTGCAGACTTGAGGAGGGTCAACTGGTTGCTGGCATGGCCGACCCTCTCAGGGGTCAGGTTATGAGGCTTTACAAAACGGTGAGTGGTTTAGTCAGAGAGACACTCTGGCAGGGATCTTACCGTCATGGAAAACCTGGAAAAGTCATGGAATATGGTTATTTACAGTCCTGGAAAAGTCCTTGGAAAAAAAAATGAAACCCCAAAAGTTTGGGAAAAGTCATGGAAATGTGTTATATTCATGTGTTCATGTCTTTCATTCACGCTGAGTTTGGAATAATTCATATGCTTTTAAAAGAAAGATGCTCAAAATATAAGCAGGCATACATACAGGCATCTATATTAATGTGTATTCTTTTAATCAAACTATTGTCTCTCCATTCATTTGTGTCATTTAAGGTTTACTCTATACTTTGGAATCCTCATTGTTAGTTTAAAAACTACATTTCTCACTTGTTCATGTTTTTCACAAAATCTTTGGTCATGGAAATTTTGGTAAAAGACATGGGAATCCATTTATGAACCCTGCTCTGGGTGGTTGCTCCGTCCTGTTCTACGCCTGTAATCCTCTTCTCTTCCCCCATAAAAGCTGCTGTATCTCGGCCGCGAGTACCCCAAGGGAGCCGCTTATTTCAGAGAGCGGCTGAAGTCCGCCTTCATGAAGAATAAAGACGTCACCGACCCCGACAAGATCCAGAAGCTGGTGGATCGCGGAGACTTCGTCATCAAGGAGCTGGAGGCTCTGTATTTCCTCAGGAAATATCGAGCCATGAAGAAGAGGTACTACGAGCCAGAAAAATAACGGCACCACATGGAGGAAAACGTACGAGGGAAGCACAGGCAAATCAGGCAGCAGTTCAATGAAAGCAGAAACCGTTGCCCTTAAGAAGTAAACTAGGCCTGCCTCACAAAAAGGGACGATAATGTGATGATGAAGCTGTTACAGAGTGTGCTTTGTATTTTTTATACCAAACTTGTAACTTAAAGGGCAGTGTTTTAATTACTGTATATATTTATATGTTAATATCACAGCTACCCCTCCAAAACATTTCTAAATGTTGGACGCCTACGTGTCTGACGGATTGAACCTTATTGTACAATGTCTTTTCCGTGTATATATTTGTAATTATGTGTTCAGCAGTCTTGAGTGAATGTACATGACTGTCAATGCACTATTGGATGGAACACGAGCAGTATTTTAAAACAGTGATGCCTTGTCTCAAAATACAAAATACTATACCAGTTTTCTTTTGCTGTCATGTGATAGCTTTTATGAGATCAAAAAAATTGAACAATAACTAGTCACACAAATAACTTTGAACTGTTTTCAAAGGCGTAAAGGGAGGTCTGAACAGATAATGCAGAATATTCATTCATTCAATTTAATATGCAAGACATTGATTTGAACATGTTAGAAAAATGGTGATTTCTTATTTATTGCAAATGTCAAAAAGGAACAACAATCAAGACATCCGATACTAATATAACTAAATTACAGACTGCCTGGAATACTTTAATTACAGTTGAGATGAGGTACCAGCTAATCTTGAAGTACATATGAAATGTAATATTAAACTCTGGATAGAAATGACCACAATACTGGCGTTGTGTCGCAGTAATCAGCTGTTTTGCATCTTAGTTTGTATCCTTCCAAACATTGAGTCAATCATTCATCACAGACTAACACTCTCTGTGGCTGTGGCTCGGTTGAGGCGTCCTATAGTGGTTTAGTGACAGCCCTCAGTGGTCAGGCACAACAGAATGTGGACATGACAACAACATTTGTCGTATTTTTGTTTCCTAAGGAGCATTGCTCGATCCCATACTTTTTCTGGAAGTTAAAACAGTTTAGACTAGTTTTACTGTCCTTCATCCATCATTGCTCATGTCTGAGTTGTCTGATGACGTCTGCTGCTGGGTCACCTATAGACCACCTGCCAAATAACAACGATGTATTATATACATTGAAAAATAGTATAGTATTACACAGTTAATATCAATTCAGCCAAATCACACACAGTCCTAGTGAAAACAGAACTAATAGTCATAACCTGCCTCTTAGTTAGGGAAACCAAATGTAAGAAAACATACATGTTTGTGAATAAAACAGAACAAATAATCATGCTGGATGACACCCTAGAATCACACACACTGCATTTTAAGGACACACAACTGAGAACAAAACCACGCTCAGCTCTAGGAGCTGGTGACGTCCAGCCAGGAGACAACTGGGATAAAGACCTCAGACCGTTGGGTGGAAGAGACCAAACAATATGAAGTCTTACCTACACCTATAGACCGACTGTACAGACTCTATACTGCTGAACACATCCCTATACTATAGAGAGATGTGTTCAGTTCACAAATCATGAATAGTACTAAACGATTGTGGCTCAAATTTGTATTGTAACACTACTTTATGACAGAAATCCTTCAGCTTCCATTCAGACGCAGCCAAACAGCCAGTCTGGTGAAACCCTTCTCAGTGCAGGTGAAAGAAAAACATCTCACCCCACTGCTAAAGATTCTTGTTTCAAAGAGACTCGTCATTCAGCAGACGGGATCAGAGACTAAATGACTCGTCAGGAAGAGATTATGTTTGCATTTGGGCTCCTGCATAACGCCCATGTGCTGTAACTTTAGCTCGGTTGGGTTTGCCAGCGCTACAGTGTGCTGACAAGTATCCGGCTGCAAGAGACAGGGGGACGGGCGGAGCCGTCAACACTGTGGCCCCCTTCAGGAAGTAGAGCCTCCCTGGCCCCCGCCCAGCCAGGCGTAGTAGACCCCAATGCCAGCAGTCAGAACAAAACCTGAAGCAAACAAGTGCCTCCACGTCATTCTCTACTCGACAACGAAAACAGCAATAAAAATGCCTCGACACCTTTCGTTTTGTGTGTCCTTGTTTTGCGTCCACACACACACACACACACACACACACACACACACACACACAGTAGGTACTAATTATCTACAACATAACAGTATGTTAAGTCATGAGTCAAGAAATAAATAAAAATAACGCACACACTGGCAATAGAAATATTTTTTTTACATAATATCTTTAGTTTTTACTTCAAATAGACTTCAGTTTTAAATGCCAGAATGATGATTTTCATCAGGTGAGTCCATGTAGTGCTCATTTTATAACAGTGGATGACTGTTATACAATACAGTCAAAGTAGTGTATTTCAGCATTAATAAGCACAGGTTGTTGTGTATATTTGACACGAGCAGGTGGACTGGCTGTCAGCTCATCAGAGGTCCGGCACACAGACTCAGACAGACAAAGATTCACACATACAAACAATGTAGATGAACCGGATCTGCATGTCTTTGCACTGTGGGAAGACACGCAAACGTCACACGCCTTTTTCCCCTCTGTATGTCTGCTTCTTCGTTGAGAATTTCTTGTATAAGACCAGTGATCATGTCACAAACATTTCAAGTGGGAACGCTGCCTTTTGTCAAGTCCAGCTCGACATCACAGAAAGCCGGGTTCGTGCTGCCAGTTTTCTCCTCTCTGTCCCTCGTCAGGTCGAACTCTCCTGTCCGTCTCGTGGCCTCGATAAAGGGAAGAGCGCAAAGCAGAAAGTCAGCAGATAGTTCTGGTGAAGAGTGGATAGCATTGTATATTGCTTCGCTGCCACTCACTCTGTCTTTAAAATACTTGAATAGGTGATAAAGAGTTGTGTCTTCTTTCATTAACGTAAGCCTCGGCTCCACCTTCAGCTTCCAGCCTCCTGAAACGCACATAAGAACACATAAGAGCAACAGTCCTTTATTCAGAAGAATGTGAATCACGCAACAAAATATATGTTGTGTACCTGTAAGCAGGCTGACTAACAGTCCCACACTGACAGCGATGATGGTTCCAATAGGGCTGAAGTAGAGGTAGGACAGAGAGTACCAGCTGTCTGCCAGCAGAGGCCTGCAGGTGGGAGGAAGTGGCATGATTAGAAAATCAGAATTTCCTCTTACTAACTTGGTATCTAAATGTTCTTTAGCTGCCATTTTGCATCCCTATAGGCGGGAACGCCAACCTAATAATCAATCACAGCCAGTTACACACGTACCTGCCGTCCATGTGCTGTGCTGGGGTTGTGCTGATGGTGATGGAGGCCGGCTGTGTTGGCAGAGCAGTGGAGGTCCAGTTGAGGCTGTCCGTGGCGGTGAAGTTACAGCCCTCAGTGGTCAGTGGCAGAGGTCGGCTCATCTCCGGGGGGGGAGGGTATATCTGGGCCCCGATGCCCACCCACAGAGACACCACCAACCCGGACACAAGACCTGACAAAGCGCCCTGGAAGACAATTCAGTCATTGGAGATGGTCCAAAACAACAACAACAAAACGCTAAAAAAGAAAATGATATACAGAAGTTTTAAAGGGGTGGATGTGAGAAAGTGCCTTGTTGTATAATTCATGGAGCTGTGCTGCTCATCTATACAAATTAATTGAAGATATTTCAGGGAAAAACAATAGTCAAATGTTTTTGACATTTTATTAATAATGTACCCTAATTTACAGGGTATATTAATATTCCAGGAGGGAAATAAATTGATTATTTTGCATATACCATGTCTTGAATAGATGACTGAAAGTTACTACAATCCATTTTAAAATTTAACACATTCATACCCACCATAATGCCCCTATTTTATATTCGCATAGGTTACCGGAATCACAAAGTCAACAAAAATAATGCAGGGAGAGAAGAACAGGCTTACTTTGGAGTTGGCAAAGGGACAGAGGACACCCAGTGTAAACACGCCAAGTAGAGGACCTCCAATGATCCCAAATATACTGATGGCTGCCTGTATAAAAAGGCAAATATTCAGTTTGTTCCTATGAGAAATCATAAACCCCAGACGGAGTCTCCTGCTGAAGCATACAACACAGATCCACTCTACCTGCAAGATCCCTCCCATGAGTGAAGCCAGTGCAGCCATCCCAATGCACAGAACCCCGTACAGGAGACCTGCAACACGGACGACACCAGGGAAGGACTTGAGATTTCAATCCTTATTTACCGCCTAACAGACTCACATACACCTGAGAACGATCCACTCACTCAGTCCTTTTGAGATCCAGGACAGGCGTCTCTCAGACATGTTAGTGTACGGTTTGATGAGGTCCTCCACGGTCACCGCAGCCAGTGCATTGATGCTGGAAGACACTGTGCTGCAGTTGATCCAACACCAAAATCACAGAGCGGAGCCGTCATACAAATACCTCGCACATACGTGTGCCAAAATACAACTAGTTTCCCAAGTCAATGCCACTTTGTACTGAACATGAGATGATGTGCTGATCAAAGACAAACAGACACATTCTCAATGTTGGTTGAAATAACTTCAAAGTGAAGTAGTGTATTAACCTGAGAGATCCACTATATGCAGCTGCAACAAACAGTCCAGGGAGGCCAGGATAGTCTCCCAGGATGTCCATCACCAAATATGGCATCAACTGCAGAGGACAGAGGATGGAAGGAGTCTCACAATGCATAAATGCATTCATACACACATACCAACTATACTGCACATATACACTGTATATAAACTGGGCTTAAGTGTTAAAAACTAGTGAGGAACAACAAAAATGTAATCTCATCTCAGTTGGAACTTCTTGGAATCTCACACACGAACACACGGACAAGAACAAAATCCCACAATGTTTCTATTTGTCAACCTCCGTCGTACCTGGTCAGGAGCAGAGACCAGCCCGGCGGTCCACGGGTCACACTTCTTATAGACCGAGAAGAGGCACATGCCTGCAAACACCGAGCACAGCAAGATGGCACACAGGCCGAGCAGGTTGATGTACAGAGATCTGGAAAATAGGAAGAATCACACATAGAGAAGCAGCATGCACACGGACAGAAAAGACCCCAACAGACCATCAAATGAGCCAATACTGCCAAGATGTATACCCCATCATGTCTCTCCCGGTAAATCAGGACTCACAGTCTGGCGTGAGTGATGCTCTTGCAGGAGATGTATCTCTGAACCTGGGCCTGGTTGATCCCGTAGATACTGACCCAGACGAATGTCCCTCCAATGGTTATGGTCCAAAATGTGTGTCTCCTCAGAGGGTTTGTGTCAAAGCTATCGTGAAGCAGAAACAGAAAGCAGTTTGGAGTCAACCTTTCAAGCAACAAAGGCGTTGAATATTTCAGCACATTGTCTCTATAACAGCTGGAGCGATAGTACTGCGCTTCCCACCGTTCAATAGAGCCGTTAGAAGATCATATTCTGACACATACTCACTCCCAGAAGTTGAGTCTGCCTCCTTGTTGTGAATCTGAAATGACGGGGAGGACTCCGCCTTGGACGATTACGGACCTGATGATGACCGACAGGAAGCCTGCAAGCATGACACCGAGCTGGAAGGGGGACATTTGGATCCTTTAGTATTGGTCCTAATTTCACCAGTTTATTGCACTTAAGATATTGTACACGGTTAATATATTAAGTATGATGCATTCATCCAAAAACATGGGCGACAGTGTTGGTGTTTTGGATGAAATCTGGTTTGTAATTTGTCATGCTTTTTGCATTTTTCTGTATGAGTGGAGATCAGTTGCTTGCAGTGGCGGCCTACAGCCACGAGCACAACAGGTATGACACATGCACAGTAATGACGGATGACCATACCAACCACTTGTTGGTGTTTTTCCAACCAGAGGCCTACCTGAAACACGTCGGTCCACACCACCGCCCTCAGACCACCCTGTGACAACGCAGACCACAAACAGGTGTCAGACACATAAACGAATCCTTGAATGCGAAGAACAGACAAAGAACCCTCGGTGATGTCAGCGCTCGGTCGAGCAGATCGAGTCGCGTACCATCGTGCAGTAAAAGGTACAGACCACGCCTGTGGAAATAACGGCCCCCCACAGATCCATCCCAGTTACTGCAGAGAGAGGGAGGGTTTCAGACAAACTCAACTGAGCAAAACCAAGCAGCTTGAAGTGCCCTCGTGCAGGAGTGTTGAACCAAGCTGCCGGTGGAACGAAACCCAACGTACCTTGGTTTAAAGCAAGAGCTGGGGCGTAAATAACTATTCCGGTGTAGAGGATCTGTGAGAGAAAAGATACGTCCCAGGTGTCATATGTTCTGTTTTGCAATCAGAGGTCAAAGCCCACGCTTGTGATGTGTTGACTTCTTACTCACCGTCTGAACAATGAAGAGCATGGTTCCCAGCAGACGGGTGGCTCTGCTGAAGCGCAGCTCAAGATACTCGGTTGAGACATGACGCAGAAAGAAAAGAACGGCCTTTTTATATAAGGTCAGTATCGGGGAAAGACAAGCTGTACATGTTTGACATGAGATGTTATACGAGCTTATTATCACAAATTGACCAGTGAACAGGCTTTGCACACAAGAGATGATTCATATGACAGTTCATGTCTTCCCCTAGGGCCCTTCTGCATTCACTGTAACTTCCTGGCCAGAAAATTCCAATAATGTGTTAAAGAAATCAGAAAATGGACAAAGAATAAGGACATTAAACATATTTCATGACTTTGTGAAGAGAAGAGAGAACATGTTAATCTAAAAATCAAAGCACACTCACCTCATACGTGCTGGTGATAGCCAGCCTGTAAAAGACTGGGAGAAAGATCTCAGATGTGATCACCATCGTCATCACGTAGGAGAGACCATAAAATCCAATACTGGCTCCGTAGCGGTATACCTATCGGGATAACGTGCAGGAATATGTTTTCTATGATTATTGAAGGAAACTGAGAGTTTATGTCCCATTCATGTCTCGTTGTCTCTGCATTATGTCTCTTATTCACTGGAAATGACAGGGAAACTGCACTGGGAAAAAGAGATGGATCTCATCCCACTTTAAAAACTTTACTTACATAAAAAAAAAAGACATCCTGTAGACTGAACCAGACAATAAATATCTTCTCAGGAGAGATGGTTTATGAATTTGTCTCTATTTACCTCGGCCGGGTTGGACAGCACTGTGATGGCTGACATGAAGCTGGCGGTCAGGGACAGGGAGACGGGCAGGGCCGTCAGTTTTCGGCCCCCCATCAGGAAGTCCCCCAAGCTGGCCTGTCCCCGGTCCACCCAGACGTAGTAGACCCCGACGGCAGCAGACACCAGGAGCATGAGAGCGAACACGGCATAGTCTGCTGCCACGAAGGAGCCAGTGACCAGAGAGTTCTCTGACATTTTGGTGGAAGTCAGACAATAAACAATACAAAAAATAACTTTTAAGAAAGTTGTTCCAACTGTTCCATGTGTTCATGCAGTGGAAAAACAGCTCCTCATACGAATGAATGGAAGTCCTGACGCATCACCTTCTCACCCAACACTGAGCCGAGAGCAGGACCACAGACCTGAGCCTTTTGTGTGTGTGAGTGTGTGTGTGTGTGTGTGTGTGTGTGTGTGAGAGAGAGAGAGAGAGAGAGAGAGAGAGAGAGGTACATGTGGAGTCAACAGGCAAAGAGAAAGGTTCACTAGACTCAGACTCTAGACCTGCACAGACTAAATACTATCTTGTGTAAATACTGCCACTATGTTGTGTATCTACTTTACTATTTAATATGAATATTCTTTGATGTACTTCTTCATCAAGAGTCTGTAACTTTGTGTTTTCAAGTGGAGTGATTTCCAGACGATACGAGTAAAGATATTGAAAAAATATATAAATAATTAAACCAGAAACAAGTCAAAGTCAAAGTCAGTTTTATTATCAATTTTGTGCAATCTGCAAACATGCAGAAGATCAAAAGTATGTTTCTCTTCTGTCCAACATATTGTGAATTGTGCAATAGTAATAATAATAATGATAAAGTGTAAAACACTGTTTAAAGGTAAAAAAAACAACAACAACATATAACATATAGACAACATACAACATATAAACAACAAGCAAGATTCTCAATTGCCTGCACGTGTTTCTGCTAACTGACCACATTTTTGTTTATTTGCTGTTACTCTCTCTGTGAAAACTGATTGCCGTATTATAATTTTTTACTATCTTGCACAATACTCTCCTGTACATGGTCATATTCACTGCTTCTGAAATGTGAGTATGGATATTGATAAGGAACATACTTCTGAAAGAAAAACAATTGTAATGCCAAAAAACTAAATATTGTTGTTTTAGCTTGAGTTTTTTAAACTTAACTAAGAACAACTGAATGACATTAGTGGACAGAAGCTCACTTGGAGACTTCAGCTCTTTACTGGAGGCCATAACTAACCTTGACTGTATTACAAGAGTCATATTTAATGCTATTCGTAGCCAGTGAAATGCAGAAATAAAGCCTTTTTTAATAAAAAAAAAAGTAATATTATTGTTTTTCTCGCTTGTCTCCAGGCTTTTACATGGTCCGTGCTTCTTTCCAGGTAACGTTAGCAAACGTAAACGAATCCGTGTGTAGGTGGGCGCGAGCCTCAAACGAAGGCGGAAGTGACTGCGGGATTTCGCTCTCGCTTCTCCGCTTTTCTTCAGTCACCACGCGGAGTAAAGATTTCCCACAATGCCTTGTTCATCATGGCGGCGCCCTGTTGTCGGCGTGTGTGTAAACAGTTGTAGCCAAGAGTATACAGACAAGTTGTAGTTTTCATGAATCGGTTCAATCTCGCGACAACTTCTGGAATAGAAATAATCACAAATCAAGCAACGACAAGGCCAAGATGAAGATTAAATCCAAGTCTTCGTACCACAAATCTGAGAACACCTACAGGGTGAGTCCAGAAACGTAATGTAGCATGATGCTAATAGAGAAGCAGGAGAATAGTGACGATTTAAAACACTGAGTTTTAACAGTTTATTTAACTGATGTGTTGTATGCAAGTTGTAACCGAGCACGTGCAGGGATTCGTAGTTAATTTTCTCAGACAGCACAGTCAATTGTGTTATGGAAAAGATGGAATTGAACCTGAAACCCTTAACACTCTTCAACCCATTATTGAAGAGTGGTTGTATCCCATCTCCAGCAGACATTTAACCCTCCTGATGTGTTTTTCTTTTTTTTCTTCAGTTTCTTACTTTTGCTGAAAGACTTGCCAATGTCAACATTAATGTCATCCATCGTATTGACAGGACTGGAGCGTATGAAGAGGTTGGTGCAGTCAGTTTGGCAACACAATGGTTCCTCTCACTTCCAGAGGGCGCTTCTCTGTGTTTATACTATATTCTAACGATGATGACTTGTTTGCTCCTTACACAGGAAGTAGAAACATACTTCTCTGAAGGACTGACAAAATGGAGAGACCTCAACTTGACAGAGCATTTCAGTATGTATACACTATAGTACAAAACGCATTGTTTGGCATATTGTCACCTGTAGTTTTTTTTATTAATGCCTTTCCTTTTCACAGCTACTTTTTTGAAAGAGGTTTCCAACCCGAGCCAGTCGTTCAACATGCTGGTTTTCAATCAGAAGTCGATAGTGGCGAGTCTGAAAACGCACCTGGCCGTCAAGGACAGTTTGGCCTTCCAGCCGCTGTTGGAGTGAGTGGGCGTGCGTTTCCCAGAGGAAGGGGTGTTGTTGTTGTTGTTGAACTACAAGGTGACTTACTTAGCCGTGTCTCTCCTCCTCCAGCCTGGTGGTGCAGCTGGCCAGAGACCTGCAGACGGACTTCTACCCCCACTTCCCTGACTTCTTCATTCTGATCACGTCACTGCTGGAAACCAAGGACACAGAGGTCCTGGAGTGGGCCTTCACCTGTCTCTCCTACCTCTACAAGTACCTGTGGAGGGTCATGGTGAAGGACATGACCAACATCTACAGGTGGGGAAAATAAGATGAAGTCAGACTGCGTGGATGCTGTGTAGGTGGAGATGGTGGATCTCCTCCCTCCCTTTTGTAGCGCTCACCTGTTATTACCTTTCGACCCCACAGTTTAAACAGCACGTTGTTGGAGCACAAGAAAGAGCACATCCGCAATTTTGCAGCAGAGAGCTTCTCTTTTTTGATGAGAAAGGTGAGCAGATGGAAAACATGAGCTTGTACATTCCTTTCTTGTGCCATTTTGGTTTTTCACTGATGTCTCGTTGTGTCGAACAGGTTCCGGATCTCGATGCCCTGCTGAACCACGTGTTCTCAGACCTGCAGCAGCACCCCGTCAAGGCGGAGGGAGCCGGTCAGCTGCTGTTCGAAATGTGCAAGGGAGTCCGAAAAATGTTCCACTCCTGCGCTGCAAAAGTGAGTTTAATTTCCAAGAAGTGGGCGTCGTCTGGGTGGAGGCACTTAAAAGTTGTTTTCTGACTGAACAAATCTGTTTAACAATAGACGCTGAAATCCTGAGTGTTCTGTTCCTCTCCACCTATCTCGCCAGGCTCTCCCTGTAGCTTTAAGTAAGCTCGGACCCACAACCAACACAGGGGTGTCTCTGCCGTGGGACACCGTTAAGGAGGCTCTGGATCACATGGCCCAGGCTGCGGCCAATCACGTTGACCGAGAACACTTCCTGGTTCTGTGGGAGTCCTTACAGGTGGGCGAAATGTCCGATCATCGGCTGTAATCGCTCCTCTGTCCACGCTTCATGGGTTTCTTTGTTGTGTTTACCGCCTTGTGTCTGATGTTGGTGTTGTCCTTGTGTACAGGTCAGTGTGGCGGAGGTCTTGGCGGTTGTGGAGGCGAAAGGAGAAGAGGCGGAGCCGGCGACAGAGCAGCTGGAGAGGCTGCTGTTCATTCTCCACACCCTGGTGTCCCACAAGGACGGAGCCAAGGTCACCAAGTCGGAGGCTGTCTGCCAGGTAACAGGGGATTCATTTGTGAGATTTTAGTTTGAAACAAAAACTCATCAACTAGAACGAGTCATTTGTTCCCCTCAGTAATTGTCTTTTTGCTGAAATATCATCTTTCCCGCAGACGGTGTTGAGACTGATTCAGAGCTCGTCTCTGTCGGCTTCTTGTTACCGTCTAGTCCTCCAGATCACCTCCTCCCTGCTCCTCGGCGAGAACATCCACCTGTCAAAAGCACTCACCCAGGAGACGGTTCAGAAGGTGTGTGTTTGGGCTAAACGGGGGGGGAAAGATAGCATCTGTATGTCGAGGAGGAAATTAATGTACGACAGATGGAAATATGTTGGTGTGATGTGCTTCTCTGACTCTTTCTTCTTCACAAGGTGTTTGGCAGCACAATGGGGCACGATCTGATACTGGAGTTCAGCAAGGAGATGTTCACCATGAAGCAATTTGAACAGGTGAGTCGTCACTGGAGTGATGTATATCCACTATTTCCCTCTGTTTTGGGTTATTTTTTTCTCCACGACTCCCTGACACTTACCTTTCTCTCCCTCCAGCTCTTCCTCCCAAGCCTGTTGCGTTTCACAGTGGGGTTGTTTGGCAGCGGCGACCCCCTGTCTCGCCACTGTGGCCTGGACGCGCTGGTCAGTCTGATCCTCGCCAAAGCCCCGCCCCCCACAGACGGCTCCATGGCCTTTGAAATCTACCCACTGCTGTTCACCGGACAGACTACAGGGTCAGATGCTGCACTATACAGCAAAAATGTTATTTTCATTCTGTATCATTTTTCATAACCATGTTTTTCTCGTCCAGCAGAGTGTTCGGCACTAAAGACGACGGTCAGGCCAGCAGTCCAGCTTCAGAGCAGCCGGCGGTGCCAGAGCTGGTGCTGTCGCTGATCCAATTTCCTGGGGCGCAGAACCAGTCCATCACCGACCTGTCCCTGCCCTGGGCTGCCCTGATGCTCCTGCCGCACCTCAGGTAACACACACACAGACACACACACACTTTTTGATATGGAAAGCCAGAGTGAAACAAATGAATATCACAGCGTTACTGTGAGGTTACACCTGCTTCCTCACTTCCATCCTCACTCTCTTGCATGCTTGCTTTGCAGAAAGGTCTGACCGACGTATTCTATTTTCAATTCTGATATTGTATTTATGTTTTTTATTTTTCAGGCCCATCGCTCCAGCTAGTGTTGTTCCAGCTGTGACCGCTTTCTTAAACCACATCCTGTGTGAGATAGAGGCAGAGAAACTTGGAAAAGGTTTGTTTTTCTTGTTTTTCTTTTTAATTGAAAAGAGAAAATATGTCACCCTAAAACGAATCATTTGCCAATTGATTGATCTTAGTAGTATGTTGAAAGTAAGTTATTAAGTAAGAATACCGCTGGTTCCAGCTTTTCAAACTATTTGAAGGCATTTTTCAGGCATTGTTTCTCGTTGGCGTTTACCCAAACCCAAAGTGTAAATCACAGAACAAAAATGTGAATCCTGCGTAAAGTTTTGCTGTTCCTGAGACTGACTTGAAGCCTTCTGTCCCGTCACCACTTCTCCAGCTGGTCTGTTTGTAGCCGGACAGGCTCTGAGCTGCCTCCTCACGCTGGACGGCTCTGCCCAGCTTCTCTCCCTGGTCACTGTGGACAAGATCAACTCAATCCTGCAGTAAGTACCGCATGTGTGTGTGCATTAATAATGAATGTGTCAGTTCATCAACAGATTGGTAACAACGGGATGAAAAGGGTGTTTTTGTAGCTGAATGGGAAGAAGAGTCTCCGTTTATCGCATCATATAGGAAACGTCTTTCTCACTTCCACTAAAGGGTTTAACTCACAACCATTGCGGTTACAGGAAGTTCCCCACAGACCTGTCTGCCCTGCTGCTCGGAGACCTGTACTACTCTCGCCTGTCACTCAGCGGCGTTTCAGAGCACCTGTCCCACAATGCACTGCTGGAGCTCCACGAGATGCTGCACGCCAACCTCTCCTCCAACATCTCCAAGGTACGTCTGCAGTCCCAGCAGCGAGCGCTCCAAGAACTCATTTGTCGTTTAAAGCTGCATTTGTACCTGTAAACTGTCAGAGAATATCCAAAGACTAACTGAATTATTGTCTCCCAGATTCGCCTGCTGACTCTGAGGATTCTCTCTCAGTTTGAGGCGGAGCTCCCTCCACAGACCGAGGTAGGACCGTCAGTCCAGATGCGCCGTGAGATTTAGAAAACGATAAGCTCACGTACTTACCTGTGTGAGTGTCTGCCCCCTTCCGTCCAGGGCGAGGAGAACGTGGAGGTGCAGCCGGTGTTCGCGGTGTGCCTGCAGGCCGAGCTGGTGCCGGCCTCGGTGCAGGACTACAGGGACAAGCTGCTTCACCTCCGGAAGCTGAGACACGACCTGGTGCAGCGCAGTCTGCCTCAGGGGCCACCCGGCACCGTCCAGCAGGTACGGATGGCCCACTCCCGTTGGATAATAGCAACAGCGTGGTATTGGATCATTGATTCCTGTGACCGGACTTCTATATGGAAATGTGAAAAAGATGTTCTTCCTCCTTCAGGTGCCTCTGCGATACCTCATCGCAATGCTGTTCGTCAACTTCAGCCCACTGTGGGACACCGTCATTGAACTTCTCCTGTGAGTATGATAGAATCTGAAATGACACACGTATGGTGTTTAGATTAATTTAGTCAGAACTGGTCTAAACATGGATTCTCAGCGTTTTACTGCCCCCTTTGAAGACATTGATTTTTAACTGATGATTATTCTAACCTGGTACTGGTAGAACTTCTCTCATTATCATGAATATATGTGTAAATATTATAATTTATTGAGCATAAATAAGTCCCATTCCTCCTCACAGGACCCATGCCAGAGGGATGGACAACAAGGACTTCTGGAAGGTCTACCATGAACATCTGGAAATGGTGGCAGGGAAAGCTGGTAAGGCTGCCTGCCGGTTTCCTCCGTACGCTCACGAGTATAATCTTTGTTCAACGTCAGCTGTTGCATGCTGGGACACCACGGCGTCGCTGTACTGAACGGCAAGGGGAAATGAGACCAAAAAAAGTAAATCTTACACTCTGCATGTCACAGAGAAAGAATTGCGGGAGAGCGAGGAGGATGACGACGACGATGACGATGAAGAAGAGGAGTCGCGTCTCGAGGGCGAGCCGGGCTGTGATGTCATTGAAAGCGGGGACATGGGGGTGCTGTTCCTGGAGCAGCTGAAGTTGACCTCCAACCCCAACGAGAGGACGGACTTCCCCAACTTCCGCGGCCTGCTGTGGCGCTGCATGACCCAGTTCCCCGACAGAGTGGAACCGCGCAGCCGGGAACTGAGCCCGCTGCTGCTCCGCTTCATCAGGTGAGTGTTCACGCCGTTTAATAATGTGTGTTTTAGGAAAATAATTTCCCAATATTTGGTAACGGGCACATCTGTGCCTTCAGTGACCCCTGATGTTTTTGTCATGTTGTCAGGAATGAGTTTTACCGCACCGACCTGCTGGTGGCCCCCACGCAGGACTTGAGGAAGGCGAGGGACGCTGCCCTAGAGGAGTCTGGGATGACGGTGGAGGAAGACGAGGAGAGAGGGGACGACGAGGAGGAGGAGGAAGAGGCAGAGGACGGAGGCAGACGACAGAAGAAGGCTCCTCCCAAAAGAGCTGCTGCCAAGTAAGACTTCACGATCACGCTGAATGTTGACGCCAGGTTTCCTGTTTTTATTAAGATTATATTATAAGTATGTCAACAAAAAGTGAACATCATCAGGGCTTCGTTGGTAGTTTCTTCATGACCTGTACACCTGTACTGGTGTTATGTATTGTATGTTTAACTGAACCGTGTGTGGTTCTTATTTCTCCCAGACAGCTGATTGCCCATCTGAAGGTATTCGCCAAATTCACCAACCCTCGCTCTCTGTACATGGAGAGCAGCCTCAGTGAGCTGTACAACCAGGTAACCCTAGCGCTTCACACTTCTTTAAACTATCCCAGCATTAGAGCTGCTTGATACCGGGATCCTCCAGCTATGAATATGTCGTTTGGGACGTTTGACCTTTTCTGTTGTGTATTCAGGGTGAGTCTAAAGGGCATCACATATATGATATGTTTCTGTGTTCAGTTGCTCTGCCATCAGGACCAGCAGATCCAGCGAGTGGCGCTGGAATGTGTTCTCACGTACAAAGACTCCAACATAGTACCATACAGGTATGAACACTACCGCATCACCGCCTGGAGAGACGGACAGGAGAGCAAACATACAGTAATGCGGCTCTCGGAGCAACAAGCTCCCTTTCTTTCTGCCCCTCAATGAGGTCATTGTGAGCGTCTTCGATAGGAATCAGAGCCCTCGTCCTGCGCCTCCTGTGGTTACAGACGGAGGAATGTTAACTTCCAGCTCATTGCTGACTGCCGAACATCATGCTGATGTTGTCTGTTATCACGCTATCCGTTTACTGAACCTCCAGGCAGCCGACCTGCAGACGGATGTGTGTTTCTGAGGAAGTTTAGCGTTACAGAAGATTGTGTGTGGCTCGTTGTTCATGATGACAGCAGTGAACAGACCCTGTGATTCCCTTGCTATTAGTAGTCCATATCTTATTAAGTGGTTATGAAATACACATAGTATTATTATGAGGCTAAATTATGGGCTATTAGGAGTTTTTTTAATCCCAAGATCCGAGTGTCTACCTTGCAAACAAGTCTTTGTTCAAGACATTGAACCCCTACAAGCTGCAGGGGTGATGCGCTCTGACCGTGTGTGTGTGTGTGTGTGTGTGTGTGTGTGTGTGTGTGTGTGTGTGTGTGTGTGTGTGTGTGTGTGTGTGTGTGTGTGTGTGTGTGTGTGTGTGTGTGTGTGTGTGTGTGTGTGTGTGTGTGTGTGTGTGTGTGTGTGTGTGTGTGTGTGTGTGTGTGTGTGTGCAGGGAGAATCTTGAGAGGCTACTCGACGACAAACACTTCAAAGACGAGATTATCCATTTCAACATTTCTGAGACGGGAGTGATTGATGCGTCACACAGAACTAGACTCATCCCTTTGCTCATGAGGTACGTGTGTGTGTGTGTGTGTGTGTGTGTGTGTGTGTGTGTGTGTGTGTGTGTGTGTGTGTGTGTGTGTGTGTGTGTGTGTGTGTCTGTGGGGTCCTGTGTGTCCTTTTTTTTTTAAATGATCTTTCATAAATAGGAATTATTTGACATTGGGAAGATGAGAGGAATGGTGACTCATGTCTGTACATCTTATTTTATCGTAAGGACAGGAAACAGCAAGCCTGGTCCAATAGTAATAATATGAACCACTCACTGCTCAACATGGGAGTATTTTTTTATTGAACTATAAAACCACACTGCCGGGTTACATATTAATCAATAAGACAGGTCATAGTTGAGCTGCTTTTCATCTGCCAGAAAGCAAGCAGCTTTTTAAACAAGAGGAATGTGCTTTTACAGATTCTGTCCCCAGCCGGTCTGTCTCCTACATTTCCAGTGTTGACTTTTTTTAATGATATTTGTTCTGTGGTTCATTCATCCGGTAGTTTGCATGCAATCGGCTCAATCATTTCTGAAGCTTCAGGCATGGCCCGAGATGCACTATGGCAACAGCAGACATGTTCAGACATCAGTAATTGAAACGATGAACTTCTGTTTTTTTAATTTCCTTTACCCACAAAAACTATACAAGGCCATTTTCATTATTGTTGTATTTTCCTGGTAAATAACGCACCATAGCTTTGTTCAAAGTCACCAACACTGATTTGATGTCTCGGTCACCGGCCTTGTGCTTGCTGTTTATCACACAGGATCCTGTTCGGCCGTCTGCGCAGTAAAGCAGGAAGTAAGTTTCAGGGGAAGGCGAGCGCCTCCACCCGGTCCTCCATCATCCTGCGCTTTCTGGCAGGATGCCAATCTGAGGAGCTGGGAATATTCATCGACCTGCTGCTGGAGCCCGTCTGCCATCACAGTGAAGGTAGGACACGTCAATGGTGGAAAATGAAAGATTTTCTCATTCATATATATTTTTTACCACAGACAAAAACATAAAATATATAGTTTAAGTGTGCAGTCAGTGCCGTACATTTTGGGATGTGGGGGTCATTGTAACGAGCAGCAACTCCTTAAAAAATATATTGACATGGACCTGAATCATACAGTCTGCATACAAATTATTGGGCCATTTTTGCAAAACTTTGTAGAAACATGTTTTCACTTAGTTATTATGGGTTATGAGGTGTAGATTGATCCATTTTAAACACAAAGTGTACAAAAAGGGAAGTGGTCTGAATACTCTCTGAAGTACTGTATACGTCGACATGGCAGACTCGTATATATTTTACCCGAGTTGAGTTTCAACCCTAATCAACATACATTTTTGTTTTTATCGAACGAGTAAGAGCCACTTGGGGGCCTTGCTTTTAATTAGTGCTTTAATGTGTAGTTGATCCGCATAAGAAGTGAATTAGCAACAATGTTTTTCATATTTAATCATTACGGTAAGTTTTAAAGGTGTGAGATTTTGCGTGGTTATTGCGTTATCATTTTTCCGGAGTCCCTGTTCAACGTGTCTGCCCTCAGGTTCCTGCCTGGCAGCGGTGGAGAACGCGATCGCTGAGACCGACGTGGGGGCCGTCCTGCCGCTGGGCCGGCAGCACAGCCTGCTGAACATCATCAATGTGGTGCTCCAGAAGCTGGGCCACCTCATCCACAGCTACCTGCCCAAGGTGCTGCAGATCCTGCTGTGTGTCACCGCCTCCGTGTCCATCGTGCTGAACAAGAGGGAGCAGGTAACGGGAGAGGGACTGATGAGATTACTTGTTAATATCTTAAAATTCCTGAATGATTTCTTATTAAGACAACTTGCGATTATCTCAAGACTAGCAAAGTAAATGCAACACTTTTAACAGCAGTATTAAAATCCCCCGCGTTTAGAGACTCGAGTCCTTGTTTGATCTTCCCCCTTTTCTCCGCAGCTGCGTCCCGGTTGCATCGGCCCTCTGAAGAACCTGAGGCGACTCGGCATCCTGAGGATCCAAGACTTTTTTGACGGTTTCGACTCCTACAGCTTCAGTCCAGACGAGCTGGATGCCGTCTTTCAGGCTGTGGTCTGGCCTCAGGTACATTTAGCGAACAAGTTGAGTGTTTTTATGTTTTTAGTTGTTTTTTTTTGTCCATACAAACTGGTTTACATTTCTGTTTGTGCAGGTGTGTCGTCTCCCTACAGAGAGCCCTTACTCCCCAACCCCTCTGCTGAAGCTCATCCATGTTTGGTGCAAAAATGCCAGGTTAGAGTTTTCCTCTCTTCTGTGTCATCTATCGAGCACAACATCGTCTTCACTTCATACCGGTTATCATCCAGAGGGAGTTTAAGGAAGTGCACATATTTTTATTTTGTCTGTCTCAGGTACTTCCCCCTCTTGGCCAAGCAGAGGCCCAACCAGCCGGAGTGTGACGTCCTCCTTAACGTCTTCGCCCTCCTTTCAGCCAAGAAAGCTTCCCCCGTGACCATCGGAGTGGTAATGGACATCGCCGAGTCCTTAGCGACTGCTGAAGACTTTGTTGCCTCAGAGGCTGAGACGGCGCTGAGCGTCAACGGCTGCGTGTTCCCGCAGCCTAAAGAGGGCTCTCTCATCACTGCCGGTGAGCAGATTTTGCCGTATTTGGTCCCTAACATATATCTTCTAATTCCAATGTCTGGCTACTCGTCCACCGCTGGATAAAGTTAACCGTGCCTGTGTTTGTGTGTCCTCCAGACTCTCTACGTCAGGGCTCCAGTGTGCTGCTGCCTCACATATCCACCATGCTGCACTACCTCAGCGGGGTCGTGCGCAACACAGACCGACTCAAGAAGAAGAAGTACAGGAAACAGGTGGCAAAAGAGCTCAACATCCTCTCCAAGTAAGTGTTTCGTTTGGATGCGAACGTACAGTGTAGTTTTACTGCATGCAAGATGCATCTCTTTAAAATATTCTACATGCAGTCGTCTGATCAGACTCGTTATTTTTTTCTCCGTCAGGGTCAGTCGATTTGTGAGCGACAAGGAGCAGAGCTCGGTGCTCATCAGCTTGCTGCTGCCCTACCTCCAGAAAAGCTTCAACCCTCAAGTAAGACTTATTAAATAAACAGTTATTGAACAGAATGCGTAAATGAGATTGATTTAGTAAAAATCGAGAGCTTTCTGCCTCGAACGGAGCCTCTAGGTCTGCGTGTACCACCTCCAACCATCTCTACCTATTCATTGATTTAAGTTGTGAAGCGTTGAGCTCAGGCTCAGGACCACGGTCATAGATTTTGGTCTTAAATAAGTGATGGATGTGGGATGTTTTTTACGCTCCACTATGGACAAATAAATGTTGAGTGCTTTGTAATAGGTTCTACGTCTTCATGCTGCACATGAATTACCTTTTGCTGTTTGTTTCAGGAGACAGAAATCGACATCCTGGCCACGGTGCAGAACCTGCTGCGACAGTGCGTGCAGCCGGCGGCTTTCCTGCGGCCGCTCGGCAAACTCTTCGCCGTCATTCACCACAAGCTGCCCAGGCAGGCGCTCACCAATGTCTTCCAGGTACACAGCGTTCGCATTGGACGCCGCTCTTGGTCACGCGTGTTCATGAATGGTCCTCCCTCTTAATCTGCCTTTTGCTGCTCTGCTTTTCAGACTCTGTCAGATCTGGAGCCTTCCCTCGCGTACATCACCGATTTAGCATCAAAGGTAAGCTCGTTTATTACTTTCACACATTGCGACCAGTAGGAAAACACTCATCGTTTCCTCCTCGTCGTCTTCAGCTCAACGCATTCGACAGTCGCCACTTGGACGAGGTCCACTTTGACGTGCGCCTGGCGGCTTTCCAAGACGCCTCCAGGCGGGTCAAAGACATGACGACTCTGGACATGGACTACATCTACACCATCATTCACAACTGCTTTCACACCTTCGAGGTAAGCAGATGTATGGCACACAGATACTCGTCGGAATGAATCCCACTTCAATGGCGTTGATCATTTTCTCCCCTGCTTTCGTCCTCCAGATCGGTGACATGTCGCTGGGAGACAACGCCACCTTGTGTCTGTCTGCAGTGATCACCCAGCTGGCGTCGGTCGGTCCCGGAGAGCAGCTCTACAAGGACGTCGTACAACACACCATCCTGGACGCTGTACACAAGGGGCTGCGCAGCAAGACAGATGTAGGAACTCGCACCTCTCCTCACAGCTGTATCGAGAGCTGCGCTCTAAATATTAAAAATGTGGTCTCTCCTCCCCATCACTCTCCTAGAGTGTGCAGCATGAATACACCACAGTGCTGGCCTGCCTGGTGAAGACCTTTCCCACCAAGAGAGAGTTTAGAGACCTGGTACAGCTCACCAACTACAACGACCTGGAGTCTGACTTCTTTGAGCACATGAAGCACATCCAGGTAAGAGAAACCATCAATACTCCTCCCTTTCATTTTGATCTGACTGGTACGCGCAAACTGAATTGTGTGTTTTACTCGTCCTGGTTTAGATCCACCGTCGTGGGCGTGCCCTGAGGAAGCTGGCCAAGCAGCTGACCGAGGGCCAGGTGGCGTTGACGCCTCGTTCTCTCCAGAATTACATCATGCCATACGCCATGACCGCCCTGCTAGATGAGAAGATGCTGAAGGTGATTCAGGCGTACATTCGAGTGAAAAAAGGACCCATTCTGTTTTATTTGTTCGTGTGTCTGACTCTCCTCCCGCTCACTGCAGCACGAGGGCATGATCTCAGCGTCGGTGGAGATTGTGGGCGCTGTGTGCCGCAAGCTGACCTGGTCCAAGTACCTCTCCTACCTCAAACACTTCGTCCACATCCTGCAGACGGGGCAGGCCGAGCAGAAACTGGCTGTTAGGTAGATTTGTCTCCTTTTTTACTGTTCTTAAACTATAGAATTGCTTTTCAATGACCTTTTGCATTTAACATGATTTGTTGAAGCGTTTTGTTAACTGTGTACTAAGAGGCTCCTGCCTTCTTTTTCTGTTCAAACTCCAGTTTGCTGGTCACAGTCCTGGAGGCTTTCCATTTTGACCATCAGACCCTCAGCAGAGAAATGGAAGCAGCCAAGGCCAGAGAGGGTGAGAGACTATTCCCATATATAATTCTTTAAAAGAAATACACATTGTGATGTGTCCTATTGCTTAAACAAAACGTCCTGAATCAATATGCATAGCTGGGAGAGTTGCAGTCGACGCTGAGGATGAGGAGCAAGCTGCAGCTGAGGAGCAAGCTGCAGCCGAAGAATTGGCCGCGGGCGATGATGATGATGATGATGAGGAGGCAATGGAGGTAGACGGCAAGACCGCTCCAACTGACATCCCCATGGAAGCCGACACCACCGGCGGAGAAAAGCATGTTGCCGCTAAAGAAGGAGCCACCTCTGAAGCCAAGAGGCCAGCGGATCCGAAGCCCTTCGTGGTCGCCAGCGGGCTGCCGCAGAGCACAGAGGAGCTGGAGACGCTGATCCGCGGCATCCACCAGACCGTCACCAACAGCGTGCTGCCTCGCCTGCACAAGTGTCTCACTGCAAAGGTGGGATGCGCCCACACAAATGCAATCTTAGTCCGTCGTGAAAGCTCTAAACAGCAGGATAATAGTGGAAGTGTGTTCGTTTCCTTTTTAGATAAAGCGTGACGATGAGCACAAGGCAGTGAAGTCGAAGGATGTGAAGGAGGAGGAGGTGGCGAGGATACCGATCGGCTTCGCCATGGTCAAACTGATGCAGACGCTGCCGCCTCACATCATGGAGGTCAACCTGCCTGGGTATGCAGCTGTGTGTACCGCGAACTGTGTAGTGTGTGTTTTAGTGATATGCGGAATTTGACTTTTTTTGTTAAATATTTGTGTGTGCTGTCCAGGATCCTGATGAAGGTGTGTGTGGTGCTGAGGAACCGCTTCCAGGAGGTCCGCGACGTGGCGAGGGGCACTCTGGTGAAGATCATCGAGACTTTAGGCTACAAGTACCTGCAGTACCTGCTCAAGGAGATGCAGGGGCTCCTGGTCAAGGGCTACCAGGTAGGAGCGCACACGGGGACACGGCCATTAAAGCATGTCAGACGTGTCTTTGCAAGTCCTAATACATCTGTTTATGGTCCCTTCTACCCAGGTCCACGTGCTAACATTCACAGTATACCAGCTGCTGTCAGTCCTCACGCCGACCCTGAAGAGTGGTGACCTGGACCCATGCATGAACATGCTGATCGATGTAAGAACGCTTCACGCCACAAAGAATTCATTATGTCAAATAATGGAGATGGCGTCGCAGTTATTCGGTCCAAATCTTTGGTCAAAGTGATCCAGATATATTTTTTGATGTTTACTCCGCATTTGTGTTTCTGGACATGCAGTCACTGTTTACGTATCTTTCTCTGCCTTCTTCCCTGTTGGTCAGATCTTCAACAACGAGCTGTTCGGGCCCGTTGCCGAGGAGAAGGAGGTGAAGGGGATCGTCTCCAAGCTGATGGAGGCTCGGCACAGCAAGAGCATGGACTCCTACGAGCTGCTGGCCCACTTTTGCAGCAAGGAGAGCGTCACCAAGTTCCTATTGCCACTGAAGGAGGTGAGGGGGGAGGATGAATAATTTAAAAAAGACTGAATAATCAATATGTGTTTAAACTCACATGATCGAGTCTTTCTTAAAACCAAAGCGACTTGACGTAAAGCATTGCGTTTGACTTTCAGCTCCTGGAGAATTCCTCCAGTCTGAAGGTGTGTAACCGGGTGGGTGCTGTGCTGAGGCGGCTGGTCCTGGGTCTGCTCGTCAATGACGGCATGACTTCTCAAGATATCTTACTGCTGTGCCACAGCCTGGTCAGCCAAAGTCTGCCGCTGCTTACCAAGAGAGACCGGTACACACGCACACACAAGCTCACTTCAATATACAGGAAATCAGTTTAATGCTTCTGTCCACCTGCCATGTTGACACTGTATATGTATGTGTATGTGTGTAGAGAGAGAGCCTCAGTCAAGCCTCCCCCAGACCCCAGACTGCCGCCTCCCAGCTGCCTGCTCCTGCCTCCAACTCCCAAGAGAGGCGGTCAGAAAGCTCCGGTCAGCAGCCGCACCAACATGCACATCCTCGTGGACGCTGGCCTCAAGGTGCACATTGGAAAAACTCCCCAAGCGACGATAATGTAATGGATTAGTTTTGCTTCTGAATAGTTGTTCATCACGTGTGTCCGCCTGTCTTCTCAGCTGCTCCACCTGAGTCTAAAGAAATCCAAAGTGACGTCGTCCGACGCCACGGCTCTGGAGATGCTGGATCCTTTCGTACTGCTGCTGCTCGACTGCCTCAACTCCATGCACGTCAAGGTACTCGCGTTTTATGGTTACGTGGTTGCTTTTATCCCCCCTAACTTTGAGCATTGGTTCAATCGGACCCATTCCCATGTAGATTGTAACTCGTCTCCACTGTCCTCCGCCCTCTTCCTCCGCCTCTCCTCCCTCCCAGGTGATCACAGAGGCCCTGCTTGCGTTCACTTGGCTGTTGAAGTTCCCTCTGCCAGCAGTGGAGCAGAACGCCAACCAGCTGACCATGCATCTCTTTGTCCTGCTGAAGGATTACTCCAAGGCCGGAGCCGCCCGCGGGGAGAACTTCCTCCTCGTCCAGAACTGCTTCAAGGTACCAGAAATGCTAAATGCACATGCATGCACACACCTGAAGAGAGACGGGTGAGACGCCCATCAGTTTGAGGAACACTACCTTTTTAGTTTTGAAGCTGACGGCATTAAGTATTTTGGTTCCTTTTGGTGTGTGTAAATTATGAAAAGTCAAGAAGAAACTGCTTCATGTTGATTCTGTCTGTTTGTCCCTCAGGCCATCACCATACTGGTGAAGAATGTCAAACACACCCAGATTTCAGAGACACAACTACAAGTGCTGCTGGGATACGCAGAGGAAGACATCTACGACCAGTCTCGCCAGGCCACGGCCTTCGGCCTGCTGAAGGTAGCCAGTCAGATGTTGACCTGAGTGCTTGTGCAAAAAGCTTCATGCCAAATCCTTCCAGGATGAACTGCCCCAGAGCTACGGATTTATATGTATTATCTAATTTTGTCTCTGTCTCCTTCAGGCAATTCTGTCCAGGAAGCTCATCGTTCCAGAGATGGAGCAGGTGATGACTAAAGTTGCCTCGCTTTCCGTAAACGGCAGCAACGGCATGATCAGAATCCACTGCCGACAGGTACGTAAAAAAAAAAGGCCACGTTACTTTTTCTGTTTGCTGCAAACCGAATGACGAAGCGATGTTTCAAAAGATCTTTTGTTCAGCCAGTGTCTATGTTTTGCAGATCTATCTGAAATACCTGCTGGACTACCCGCTGGGGAAGAAGATGCGAGGACACCTGGACTTTGTGGTGGCCCAGCTGGACTACGAGCACGACACGGGCAGGGAGTCTGTGCTGGAGATGCTGGCCTTCATCTTCCAGACGTTCCCTAAGGTACATCATGTGGTTAATGCATTTGTATGACGGCAACATTACCCACATGTAATGACAGGGTTCTTACGGTCATGGAAAACCTGAAAACGTGGTTATTTCCAGGCCTGGAAAAGTCCTTGGAAAACAAAGAAAATCCCAAATGTTTTAAAAAGTCATGTAAATGTGTTATATTCATGTGTTCATGACGTTCATTTACGCTGAGTTTGAAATAATTAATATGCTTTTAAAAGAAAGACGCTCAAAATATAAGCAGGCATACATACAGACATCTATATAAATGTTTATTCTTTTAATCAAACTATTGTCTCATTCATTTGTCATTTAAGGTTTACTGTGTGCTTTGTATTCTCATTGTTAGTTTAAATACTACATTTTCTCACTTTTTCATGTTTACACTGATTTCACAAAATGTTTGGTCATGGAAATTTGGTTTAAAGTCATGGAAAAGTCATGGAAATCCATTAGTCAAGTTGTGTATGAACCCTGTAAGGAATAATCATCCGTCCAATCACAGTGTTGCTAACCCTAAATACTTCTTTTCCGATCAGAACATGCTGGCGAAGCGCAGCGGCTTGTTCTTCGCGCCGCTGGCCCTGGTCGTGGTCAACGATGACTCGGCCCGCTGTAAGAGAATGGCCACCATGGCCATCAAGGCCCTGCTGGCCAAGCTGGACTTGAACCACCAGAACAACCTGTTCGCCCTCGTCACCACCTGGCTGAACGCAGAAAAGGTACACGTCCACTCACAACAAGTTCACACAGAGGGAATTCAAATGTCTGCTTTCCAGTCCTCGTGGTAGTTTTGGTATGTTGGTCTTACATTACTTTGAATAAGATGTGTTTTTAAAGCGCTAACCGCCCCACCTTGCCCTCCCAGGCCAGCCTGCGGCGTCTCGGGGCTCAGATGTGTGGTCTGTTCGTGGAGCTGGAGGAGGAGAACTTTGCCCGTCGCATGGGCGACCTGCTGCCCCTGCTGGAGAAGGAGATAAACCCCGACAAATACGAAGATGTGAGGCGACGCATTTGCACAATCTTTGGCCACGGGTTTTAAAGCCCGAGGGGGAAAAGGAAGCATCTTATCCCCTTCTGTGTCTTTCAGATCGAGAAGGAGGAGGACGAGAGAGGAGCAGACAGGCTGCTGTTCAGTTTTCTGACTCTCTTCACCAAACTGAGCAAACACTGCGGCCTGCTGGAGCTCAGCAAGCCTCACGACACCCTCTGTAGTATCTGGGGTAAAGGAACGACACACACAACCACTTACACCTACATAGTCCACACACACACACACACACACTCTCTTGGTTCATTTCTTTATGCCTTTGCGTCGGCGATAACTGTTTTTGAGTTGTCCGTCCTTACGTCTCTCTGTACAACCGTCCCTCCGTACACACACGTCTAACAGACGTGGGCCGTTTGTTCGGCAGAGGCGTGCGACCACGAGTCTGTAATGGTATTGTTCTCCTGCAGGTCACATCGAAGCCCACCTGCGGTACCCTCACTGCTGGGTGTGGCTGACCGCCTCGCAGCTTTTCGGTCAGCTGTTCGCAGCCCATCCGGCCGAGCAGCTGGTCGCTGCATGGAGAGGAGAGGGAGGCGCTTCACCGGAGTCTCCAGCCACAGCCTTCATCACCAGCAACCTGGACAAGAAGGTCAGGACTCTGTTTTCTTTCTTTTTTTTTTAACTGTGATCTGATTTTTGTTCTCATTATTTAAACTCTTTTTTTTGACAACAGATAAGAGAGTTGGCGTTATCTTTCTGCCATCAACTACAGTCCAAGTTCCTAGACGTAGCGTCAGGAGAGCAGGTACCCAGACGCCACCAAAACACACCTGAAATGTGTCAAAGATAAATTTGAATCGCACGAGAGTTGTTTGACGGAAATGTTCTGCTCCGCCCACAGGTGATCAAGAACCTGCTGTTCGTCGGCAAGGTGATCGACCTCATTTCTCCTGAGTCTGACGTCACCCCCCCTCAGGAAGAACCGAAAAAGGAGGAGGAGGAGCAGATCGCCGAGGGGGAGGAAGAGGAAGAAGCAGAGGGGGAAGATGAAGATGACAAGGAGAGAGAAAAGGACGACGAGGAGGAGGAGGAAGAGGAGAAGGAAGATGACAAGGATGATCGGCTTCCTTCCCTGCTGTGGTTGATAAAGAAATTGTCGCTGATGGCCAAGAGAGAGGCAGCATTCACTCCCAAAGTTCCCCTGAGGGTACGTACTTTTACTTATGCTATATTATCTTTGCTTCCTCACTCGTGTCTCTTCCTCACCCCTTAACTCCTCCCAGCGAGGATGTAAGGGACGGATGCCAGGAAGTGACACGAGCTCGGAGGAGCCAACAAATGCCAAATGATAAATCCTTGGTTCCATTGTGTGTGTCTTAAACAACGTCAGTTTCATGGAATTGCAGCATTTATACATCGCACCGCTTGTTAAAGCCCTGCCGCTTAGGATACACCTGTGTTTCCTCACTCTAAGCTCCTCTAGAAGCCTCTTCTCTCCTCGCTCCTTGTCTCCTCAAGGTGCATTTAAGAGATTGGGAAATATGATGCTAGAGGGAAGGGAAAATGTCCGGGTCATGGGAGGAGAGAGGACGCCTAATGATGGGCACTCATAGCAGCTAATAGTTTCTCTGGTTACCTTCAGTCTCTTCCCTCTAAACGCTATAAACCAAAGAGCCGTGTTCTCCTTTAAGTCCAATATCATTGCAGGGTACCAAAATGTATATCTCAAGTCCACAATTACTGTTTTACGAAGATAAACCAGGACCGGCACTTCAATTTATTCAAATTCTAACATCGAAAACTATCTGTCCATTGACTCGGTTGTAAAATAATAAAATGTTCTTTCCCTCCTCTCTCCACAGAGAACGTGTGTGTTCAAGTTCATTGGAGCGATAGCCATGGACCTGGGGAAGGAGCGACTGGGCCCCTATCTGACCACGCTCATCACTCCTCTCTACAGGGAGCTGGACAGCACCTATGCAGACCAAGGTACCTGCTCCGCACCCTGTAGATCAAACAAAAGCCGAGAAATGTCATGCAAGTGTCATGAAAAAGGCAGAACGGTGAAATAAACCTCAGACTTCCTACAAAAATGTCTCTATGTCCAGACCCCACCCTGAAGAACCTGGCACAGGAGCTGATCGAGCTGATGAAGAGAAGCGTGGGGCTGGAGAAGTTCTCTCTGGCTTTCTCTGCGGTCCAGAAGGAGTTTTCACAGAGGAGAGCGGCACGCAAACGACACAGGGCCATGCAGGTATGACGAGCAAAAGTAAAACGCACACATACGCAAAAAGGTCCAATTCACTCCTACCAATACATTTCGTTGTCTTCTCTTTTTTTTTTCTCCAGGCGGTGGCGAACCCAGAAATCGCAGCCAAGAAGAAACTCAAGAAGCACAAGAACAAGATAGAAGCCAAGAAGAGGAAGATCGAGTTCCTCCGGCCCGGATATAAAGCCAAGAGGCAACGGGGCCACGCGCTCAAAGACCTGGCCATGGTGCAGTGAGCCAAGATGGCGGCCACTTTGGGTTTATCAAAGACGCTCGGTGGGACCGAAAGCTGGCCGGTTGACCCAGGAAAGAGACTCCTGTGGTCTCGGGGCCGTGTTGTTGTTGTTGTTGGGTTAACTGGCTGCCGACTCAGAGACAAGTCTCACTTCATGTTCTCATAAGAACTCAAAATGAGATGTCATGTGACCGCTGTTACGCGGCAGGATGTCTCTGTATTGCTAACGACATCAGAACTCAATGTTTTTTCTTTTTCTCTGCGGCGAACAAAGTTTAGAGATGTCTTCAGATTTATATCCTGTGCAGTTAAAACGTACTTTTTGTAATTAAAAGGAGACATTTTTACTGATCATTCGTGTTCTGGTTTTAAAGTTCTCAAAATCAAACCATCTTTAACACAGACTGGTACAATCTTTACTGAGCCTCATCCTGACTACATGGTACAAACAGCACAGTAAAATCGGCAACATTCAACACATCTGTTAACGGGTGTTGAGGATTTCCTAAACTTATAAACGTGTCGATACGAGCAGCTCTCTGAAACCAGACCGGTCACAAGACTTGGTACTGTTTTCTTTTAATACACTACTCTTCGACACACTGAGCTTTCTCGACATGCATTACTATGTTTTAAAAATGTTTGACATGCATCACATTCCTTTAACGACTTCGTACTAGACTATGGCATCTTATATTTTTCGGCATACTATATTATGACTTTTGGACGTACTGTATATACAATGTACTTTTTGCTATGACTTTTTTTACATGCTATGAATTGTTACAAACAATACTATGACTTTGTGGCATTTTTATGTATTATACTATGACATCCTTATAAGATAACTATTATGTGTATGACAATACTGAGTTTCTTATAATGGCCTATACTATGACTTTTTAATTTGTATGCAATTTAATGTTTTACACTTTTTGGGGGGCATTTCATGACATACTTTACTGTGACATTGTTTCGGATGTCTTCATGCATCCAGTTTGACTCTAGGATTGAACAACTTATATTTGGTGCACCAAAATCAACTTTTAAGGTCACTGACCTCACAAAACATGCTTTTGGCAATTACATGTACGTGGTAATTATGACTTTCGCACTAGTGTCTAATAGGATAAATGATTTTGGACAGACATGACTGAAAGAGGCATACATGCTAGTTTCTCCTGCAGGTCACATTGAAGCCCACCTGCAGTACTCCCATTGCTGGGTGTGGCTGACCACCTTGCAGGATTTTGGTCAGCTGTTTGCATCCGGCAGAGCAGCTGGTCGCTGACAGGTGATCAAACAACGAGGAAGTGCCAACGACGCAGTTTTTCAAATGGCCACTTGAGGCTGGCTCCAAAAGCAACAAGGCAGGATGACTCGCTAATCAGCTGAACGCTACGTTTTAGTTCCCTGCTGTAAACAAAATGTAGAATTGTCCTCAGATGTAGATGCCGTGCAGTTGAATGTACAACATTTTGTTCTCAAAAAGATGTCAGATCAACACAGAATGGTACAATCACTGGTAGCAATCTTTACTGAGAATCATTTGCACTGTACAAGCAGATATAAATATGCAACCATAAAACTTTGAGCATACAATTAGTGTTCAGTAACTAAATGACTAATATGCCAAAGATGCATTCAAGAAGTTTAATGGAAAAAGGCTTTAACTACTAAATTATTATTTAAAAAAAAAGAACACAAAGAACAGGAGGAAGAAAAAAACCATAGAAATCCATGACATTGTATCTGCCTGACCATATAGTACAAAAACAGCCCAGGCTGCAGTAACACTTGGCCAGAGGACATTTAGTGGATGCGTAGCACTTTTTAGTTTTTCACTGATGGAGGCCAAATTTCCCAAAAAATAATTCGGAACACTTTCTACAAGCCGGCCGATTGTTCACACAGAGGTATGGCTAGTCCAGCATATGATACAAAACTGCCTATTGAGTTGGCAATCAAGCAGCGGCTCTTCTTAGTGAAGATGCCTCCTCATCTCTGGACGCTCACTGGAACCTCCATGACGAATGTGCCTTTATGGGAAAGCGCTGCCTCCCGGTGGATCATCCCTGCACCTCGCCCTCATGGTGCCCATCGACTACAGACCATCTTCTGGCTGCACTACATGAGAACTACTCAGAAGATGAAGCTAACTGATGCATTGTCCAGCAAAGACACCCGATCTCAAGAACGCTACGGAGGATTAGAGTGGACGGGCTTTTTAAGGAGCCTTATTTATAGATTCCTCGTAATCCATGATGACATATTTCAGTGTTGACACTTCAAATTGTAAAATTAGCAACATTTAACACGTCTTTTCACAGGCGTTGAGGATCTTTTGCATTTCCAAAACACAACAATGTAGATACTAACTTGTCCATCACTGACATCTTACAGCTCTCTAAAAGCCTCACTCGTGCCACCAGCATTGGGAGTGTGTGCCCGGTCCAGACGTTACTGCAGCCTTCACAAGTCGCAGGCTTGAAAGGCGTTAGGAATTGGGAGGGCTTGGCCAAGGCTTCAGGTGGGGAGGAGTGCAATCAGGGGTCCAGTGGGATGAAGGGAAAGGTCAGTCACGAGGCTTCATACCGAAGGGTCAAAGGTCAGGAGTATATACAGAGAAGGGGTGGGAGTCTTTACTGCCGACTCCTCAGGGATTCCACCAGCCTGCGAGGACAGAGAGCAAATATAATTCAGTACTGAAGAGCGTGCGTAATGTAATTAACTTCTTGATGAACCGCTCCACATTGTCTTGTGGCTTTAAAATGTCTGGTATGCAGGGCTGTAGTTCAGACAGACTTAATCCAGGCCAAGTCAAGACATATTGAGTCGAGACCAATAGCAAAAAGGCAGTTGAGATGTTAAGTCAAGGCTGAGTCCTCAAGATCAAAGGCAATAGTGTCTTTCCTATGCTAATATAGTGATTCAAAGGATTGTTCGTATGTGGTACTTATCCATATTCAGTGTATTGTTTCCTACAGATGACGATCGACACGCTCCCGGTTTAGAGAAGCAGAGAGGAGTTACCGCACAGGAGCAATGCGGGTGGTTGGGACGTCAGTATAACGTATTTAAGGCCACACCCAAAAATAAAACCAGTATCAGTTTAATTACTCTATATTTAAAATGTGTTGGCCAATTTACTTTGTCATTTCTTTTTAGCTGGCGGCACAATTTGCGCTCTGGGATATCTTTACCAGCAGAACCGCTAAGACCGGACTCGAGTCCCACAGCCCTGATGACTGAGCTTTTGAATGGAGGAAAATAAACGCAACTCATTTCTCTCACCACAGCAGACATCCAATAAGATGTTGAGTTATTCCTACTTTACACCTTTTTAAAAACAATTTACTGCCATTTCTATTACTTCTCTAGTATAGTGAAACTTCTAAGTTTAGTGCAGCCTACCACTCCATTGCCTCATCAAGGCCGGTGCCCTTTGTGGCCGAGGTCTTGAAGATCTGCCATTTTCTGTCTTTGAGGGCGGGGAGCCCCAAAGAGTTGGCCACCTCAGCAGGCGTCATGGCCTGGTCCATGTCCTGTTTATTTGCAAACACCACCAGGATAGCTTTCTTCAGCTCTTCCTCCTAAAAACACAAGGTAACACAATGATGTAGAGAGAGACAGATTTGACAAACATCAGCTAAAAGTATCTGTGTAATGGAAGCAAAAAAAACAAATATGTTGTGAAAGTTAACCACCTTAAGTGACTGTATGAATGTAACTACTACTCATTGTATAGCTGATTTTACGGAGTTTTAGTTTTGCTCTTTAAAAGTGTCAAGGATGTTCAAAAAACCCGAGCAACACAAACAAAATGTTATTATATTTTTGGACTATTGGAAAATGTTATTTTGTGAATATATTCAATATTCACATTAAAATATGTTTACTTGCTTACAGTTGGAGATGAAATTACAATACACACCAATTTTTATGGACATCTAACAATTACTTTAACAATATTTTGTTTTGGTCTATTCACAAATAGTCAAATAGACAATGTGACCTCATGGTGTGAGGGTATTCTCATAATGAATATAATTGATCTTTTGTGGACATTCAATGTCATTGAAATGTATCTAATAATTGTTGAATCATTTCCATCGGGGCAAATTGTTTGACCCTACAGCTCAGTCGTCAGCATGGTGGTTGGAGCTTGTAATGAAATATTCTCAATGTGTTTAGCTTATAGTTGAGAATAAGCCCACTTACCTCCAACATGGCCACCAACTCAGACTTTGAGATGCCCATCCTGTCGCGGTCGCTGCTGTCAACGACGTAGATGACGGCATCTGTGTTTGAGTAATAACATCGCCAGTAGGGCCTGGGAAGGAGAGAGGAACAAGAAGGTTGTAGGAAGAGACAGAGCAGAATGGAGAGGAAGAAGAGAAGGTCCATCAAAGAGCGAGGGAGCGAGATGCAAGAATGAGGAAAGAAGGCAAAATGTAAAAAGTCAGGTTAAGAGGTTACAAAATCCAGATGCTATGTCCGTGGTCGACATACATAGATGTTCACACAATCACTCCTGAGAACTCCACAGCAGAACCAACATCTTACAACCTACCTGATACTTGTCTGTCCACCCAGATCCCACACCTGGAACTTCAGATTTTTGTATGTGACCGTCTCGACATTGAAGCCGATCGCTGTGCGGAGAGAAATCCAAATGGATGCAGTCAGAGCAGAGAATATGAGCCTGGTTATTACCAGCATCCTGTCTGGACTACTGCGACTATGATGCGCACTTAAACACAGTGACGTGAGCAGGACAGCAGGAGAAGAAAATATGCTGTTTTTATAGAAAGAATTGGTACGTATAGTGAATAAACCTTTAAAAGCCTTCATGATTTTGATCTGGAAAAATTAACTACTGTAAAGTAGAACAAATATGTCTGTATACTTCCATTTCCATTTTTATAAAACACAAACTGACGTTACATTGTGCAAATATTCTTTCATTATGATGGCCTTTTATTCAAACTATTTGTTTTGGTTTTGGTATTTTGTTTGGTATCCTCCCTACTGCACATAATCTATCAGGTATAATCAATTCAATTCAGTCCTGTGAAGCGTGATTGTATTATTAATTTATCTCCAGTCAAAGCTTGTGTGTCAAAGAGAAGAATGTTGACTACACTGGTTGCCTGATGTTTGCCGAGCCTCTCTATGTACACACGTTCGCCGTTCACGATCTAATTACTGTTGAAAAACAGGTTGCTCTCATAACACTACTTTAAAAAAAATCAGCCCACAAAACTGAGTGTTAAGCTGATATGAATCCAAGGAAGATGTGTAAGGAGACCACCGACTAAGCATGAAAATAAAGAAACAAACCAGTACATACTGGGGATCGTGGTGACCACTTCTCCAACCTGCAGCCGGTACAAAATAGTCGTTTTTCCCGCGCCGTCCAAACCCAGGATCAGGATCCTCATCTCTCTGGTGCCAAACAGGCCCGAGAAGAGATTGGAGAAGAAACCACCTGCATAATAGTCAACCAGAAGAAGAAATTAGTGCTGAGAAAAGCAGCTTTTGATTAGCAGAGAGATAGAAAATGTATAAATAAAACAGCAAACATTGCTTCATATTCATTAAGAAATTAATTTGGTGTATCACATCACTTTGGGCTCCATGTATTCAATCTTTTTGACTTTGCATTAACTTAATAACTAAAATAATGAACATACAATAGTTAACTGATGGTAAATCACCTGCTAAATAGTGGTTACTTTATATTCAATATTAAAAACAGAGAGAAATGCGAGTCCCAAAAGATATGAAGGTGAATGATGTAGCTTTTCTATGCAGTCATTAGCATGCACATGTCAGTGGGCTGATCACTGTCAGTACTACTTGGGTGGTTAAACAAGTTAGCTATGGCTAGCTTAGCTTCAGGAACTGACGTGAAGGCATTATATAATTAACTGAGGACTGCAAGTTGACCTGCTTTTCTCGTATGTCCTTGTATAAATGATAAAACAGCTCGGCTGAATAGCTCGCAGACTATTCAGGAGCTGTCCTCCCTTAAACACACACCTTAAACACAGAAAGCTATCTGACGTGAGCGAGCTAGCAGGCAGCAGTCGCGCTGCTCGTTAAAGGAAGCAGGCAGACACAAAACAGATAAACAGGGATGTAATTGTTACTACGCTTGTAGACTACAGGTACTCAAAGGTCAATTATATATTGTGTTGGCCAGTAGTTAAAATACTGACCCATTTCGATAAGACTACGGCCCTTCAATCAGCGATTCTGTGGCAGGCTGGATGGGCACCTTCTTCCGTGTGGTTGACGTGTCGCTGAACTATGTCACCGACTCTCGCCTCGACTTCGTTTTGCTTCGCAACATTCGACCCATTTTAAAACGGGATGGTTAACTGTAAAATGTAGCAGGGAAAATTATAGGACATGTTTAAAAATAAATGTCACGATGTAGTTTAACACACGAACCGTGTTTTAAATTTAAACACTATAAAAACATTAATATTTTCATCGAAAGTGCTGCTTGTGACAAAAGCTTCATCGCGACGTTGTGGTAAACGGTGCGTTCAAGAAGCCAAAACGGTATCGCGTTCCCTAATGTTACTCAGCTATTCTCGGTAAAGGGAACGTGACGGTAACGGGTGAATTATTTTGAATGCAACTCGCATCAGACGAAGGAGTTGCCCTCTCCCAGCAGCATCACATTTATGATCACCTCAGACAAGAAAGATTATAAAGATATATGTGAACGCTTTCTACGCGCAACATTAATTTAATGCAAAAATGCAGTGAAGAATATACTTCACAATGCGGGAATCGCTTTAAGCTACAATTATCAGCGTATGGACCTGGTGGCCTGTCGGCTGAGATCATCATTTACAATCCGTGAGACAGGATGGTGGAGCGGTCGGACCGAGCCCCGCTGCTGGATTGGGAGGAGGTTCCGTCCGCGGAGAAGCCCGGTGGACCGGCACCGGCGGGCGCGCACGCGAAGGACCGACTGGCGAGCCCCTCCAACAGCCGCTCCTCCCCGCCGGGGCTCGGGTGGAGCAGCGGTCCAGGGGGTCCCGCTCCCAGCAGGGCTGCGGACGGCCGCGGCGCCGCACCCGCGACCTCCAGCACCCAGGATGAAGCCCTGCAGTCCGACGACGAGGACCACCTCTCGGATTCAGGGTCGATGGAGCTGTCGCTGGAAGACAGGATGGTGAAATGGGAGGAAAAGGACCAGATCGTGTCGGTCTTTGTGGTCGCGTTCAATACCAGATCAGGTGGGACATCAAACATGGAGTTATCATTGCTTTATTAAACACAGTGAAGGGAAAAGCGCGTGTTTTTTAGCCAGGGAGAGATAAAACAACAGATACAGCCTGACTCGTCTAAAGCACGCAACATTGTGTCTGACGCCCAAAATGAAGAGCGCGTGTTTGTAGCAGATCTGCAGAACCTTCGCCTACAGGTGTGGCCTTTTCTGACCTGGCAACACGTTTAGAGACGTTATGTGAGGCCATCTCGAGCCTAAGCAGACAATCCAGATGTCAGGATGAGTTCTGGGATGGAGATCAATCAGCCGGCTGTTTCTGCAGAGCTCTATACATTTTTAATGAGGGGGGGTATGTTGAAGACGAGCTGAACCCTGTGAAAGAAACAGACAATCGGGTTACTTGCTTGCAGTGCTAATCAATTTAAGAATACTGAGATTAAACGGTTCGACACGATGGGGAAACGTGACGTGATTGCGACAGAGGAGAGTCCCTGCAGGGTGGAGCTGCAGGTGCTTTTGCAGCACATTGACATGAGACCAGGAGAAGAGTTACATACTGGCTTAGTGGAAGGGTCACTGATGTTAGTACTCGACAACCAGCAGGTGACACGATCCAATAGTGCTTTGACAAATATGAAGGTAGATTTACTGGTTCAATTCCTGGTCCTTAAAGTTAAACATGTTCGTGGACTAATGAGTTTAGTTGATGCCACATCTTTCTTTAAAACCAGAGCCAGGATTCACAGGGTAACACATGATGAGGTAAAAGAGGACATGTTGTTGGTCACAAATACATCGGATATTTACAGAATATACAGAAGAAAGAAATATATATAATAGGAATATATATTGATATATTGAGAGAGTTGGCTGTGGTGCATAATTAGATGTGTGCCTGTGGAGAAAAACATTATTTTATTCAGTATATTATTCAATTCTACAAGATGAAACAGTGTGTGAAAAATAGCACAGATGGTATTTCCAGTGTTTACAGCAAAATATCTAGTTTGTGTAAACTAGTAGGACAGTTGTGTCTGAGTCTTGGCAAGATAAAACCCCCAAATTGCACCATTTCTACTAACAGATAGAACGCTCCACTTCTGCTTACTTGAACAGGTGCGATCCACCCAAAACACTGACAAGTCAGGTGTGGATTTGGTGCCTACTTACCTGGTGCAGGTGGGTTTTTAAGGGTTTTATTCTGGCAGAAAAAGTGTGATTCAAATGTCATATTTCTATTAGATAATGCAGCAGAGAAGTGACAGGAAATGAGGCAAGAAAAGAGGGTTAAACGTGCAACAATGTCTTGAAGACACCCCGACGTTTAAGTGAACAAATGAGCCCTCGAGATTTCCTCGACCATTTCTGGATTAGGATTAGGATTAACTTCTAGTACTTCACCTATAATAATGTGGCATGAAGCCGGAGGATTTTCTTACACTTACAGACTTCAGTGAAGCATCGAAGCCACGCGATATATCTCACAAAGCAAAGCATTCTGATGTGCTTCTAATGGGATGTAAAAATACATGATAACAAGATGGGATGTCTCCAGGGGGCTTTTAATACTGGTCTGTCCGCACAGGAAATAGCTTTGATGGAGCACTTTGCACTGCATGACACTTAAAGCTAAAGACTTTAAGTCAATAACCGCAGTCAAAGTGGTTCCAGAGCATCGTTGGTGTTCAGCTGCAGGTGGAGGAAACAGACCTGTAGGCTCGCTCTGATGAATCAACCCACGTTTTTGGCAGAACTTCCACTGACTGTTAAGTGTAGCTGATGTTTACATTTTTAAAAACAGCTCTTGAGCGCCACATAGTGAACCACAAGGAGTCCAGTGGCTCTGTGTCACCGTGGTTTCATGAGAGGAAATGGGTGAGAGTATATTTACCGTCTGGTCTGATACCAGTGCTTTGTGTTCTCATGCTATCGCTCTGTTGTGTGGGTGTGATAGGAAACATGCTGGAGTGGTGCCTGCCCAAAGACATGGACCTGGACGGAGTGGAGTTCAAAGCCATCGCCAGCGGCTCCCACCGGGTCACCACAGACTTCATGTAAGCGCCATCGGTCTGAGCATGAGTGGAGGAAGCTGTTCACCTTCTTGTTTGTACATCTTGAAGGACAAGACAAGACAAGACAAGGAAGCTCATTTCCAGTATTAGGATGCGGCCCCATGTCTTCCTCCTGGCAGGACAGAGCGACACCAAGTGTTGCCTGGCAAAAAGAAGGAAAAAAAGCCCAGCCTTCTGGCAGTGGCTTTGCTTTTCATGACTCATGGCTTCGCCTCTCTCCCTCTCTCCATCCACAGCTACTTCCGGAAGGGCAGCTACTTCGGCCTCGCCTGCTTTGCCAACATGGCGGTGGAGAGCGCAGTGGAGAGGGGGGCGAGGATGAAGTCGGTGGGGATCCTGTCTCCATCCTACACCCTGCTCTACCGCTACATGAGCTTCCTGGAGCACCAGGTTAGGTAAGGGGAGTCGGCTTGTTTCGTTCACTGAACTAAGGACTTCAGTGTCACAAAATAGTGAAACATGCACACAGTCCCAATTTCCAACAAAGTGACAACTTCAAACAACTTGGTTTGTTCAACTAACGTTTCAAATCCCAAAGATATTCAGTCAACATGAACAACCTCAACACAATTTCCAATTCCGGGGTTTTATCATACAACACAATCTTCCTCGGCAGGGAATGGAGTTGTAGATGTTTTCCATGTTTTCAGCACACGTTTAAGGGTTCCCATGTTGGGTTAGAAGTTGAGCTCTAAAGTGAAATACATTTAGTTAATAGAACAGAAGCAAAACCGGATTTTGAGAAGCTGGAACCAGTATTTCTTTATTTGATTTCTTTTGCATAATAAATTACTTTAAATGATTAATTGATTAACAAAGTCTCGTACAAGTTATAAATTTTTTTTACTCGAAGAGTACACTACTCTTCAAGTACTACTTTAAGTACTACTACTCCAAGACACTACTAACAGTACTATTACTAGTATTACCTGTAAAAGGTTTCACATTTGGTAATATGAGTCCACTGGTGAGTTCACATATGTCCACTAGGGGCCGCTGGTGGGTCTTTTTGACCCTCCTCCTCCTCGTTCCTCTTCCTCTCTCGTCTCAAATAGACCACTCTCACACTTTCCCTGACTACTGTTTCCTCTTCGATGGCGCTACACTTCCATTATCCTGAAACCCCATTCATAATTTTGCTGGTGCGGACGGGGCCGTGAACCTCTGTGTTTCCTCCCGAGATTTGTCACCCCGCTCGTCACCCTGTTGTCTTTGAACACAGCCCTCCCTGTATCCAGGCCCCCTTTTCTCTGGGCCCTCTGTCCTCTCCGGTTCCCACAGTCCCAGCCTGGCCCCCAGTCAGGCTGCGGTCACGCTCCTTACTCATCATTCCCCACGTCGCTCGCTCCAGATTCCCCATCTGCTGACTGCCGTTATATAAAGGGCTCACTGTTGGTCATGAGGTGGTTAAGATATACAAGAATTTGTGGATACTCACCCTCCCTTTTTTTTTCTTCTCCTCCCCTCTATTTCTGATCTGTTTTGTGTCCTCTCTTGGCTCTCACAGCTAAATGAGCTCATTAGCTTTGCAGGGACATGCTACGGATGCTAACAAGGACAGGAATGATACGATGGAGATGTTTCTGGGGAGAAAATAATTGCAGCCTAAGATGTGTGTGTACCCGTTGGTTTAGTAGCTGACACTTTCTTTTTTTTTAACTGCTGACATGCAGACCGAAAGCTTGTTTACATTACTTTTGATAAGCAATTAATTTAAGTAATTTATCAAGCAAACAAATCAAACTTTAGCTGGTTCTATTTTCTCAAATGTGAGGATTTTTATATTATTGTAAATTAGTTTTTTATCTGAAATCAAAGCAATGAGATGAACAGAATCATTTATAATTTGATAATGTATTGTATCATAACAGACTGCTGCAAGAATGGTCTTTTCTAATCTTTTTCTTTTTAGCTCCTTCTTTTTGTGTATTTTATATCACTTTCCTTCTTTTTTTAGGTGAGGAAATAGATGGGTATCAGGATGTAGGGTTTTGTTTTTATGATTGTCTTGGTTTATGACAAGATGGGGAAACTATAATTACAAAATGATTAAAAAGTGATTTCTTAAATTGATTGCATTTAGGATTAACAACTAATTAATTACATAATAATGATGGATTAATCACAGATGAATATAATAGAGGAATCCACGAGCAGATCCTATTTTACTTTAAGAGAAGTTGAGTCTTTAAAAAGTTGACCAGATTCAGGTGCCAATAAACCCACATACTCTTCTTGACTATTTATGATGAGTCTATAAAATCAAACTGCTGAACAAGGAAAAGATCACAGAATGTCTTTTATTTATTTTTCGTCCCTGGCTGCAGGCTCCAGCTTCAGTCCCCCGGCCACTACTCTCCCCTGGAGGCCTTCTATGAGGACAAGAGAGCACTTCTGCCCCCTAGTGGTGATGGGGTTGTTACTGTATGTCCAGCCAATGCCTGGGGAGCTGCAATCAACCACTGCATGCACCCTGAGATGAAGGTAGGGAGGACGTTCACACTTCTAGAGCTGCGTCAGCTGCTGTCTGTCCCACTGTATCACTCGGTAACCTTGGGCTGCTGTGTGTTTGAACAGATCACCCACCCTGCAGGCTGTATGTCCCAGTTCATCCGCTTCTTTGGGGAGCAGATCATGGTGCTGTGGAAACTGGCTCTGCTCCGCAGACGCATCCTCATCTTCTCCCCTCCACCTGTGGGCGTGGTCTGCTACAGAGGTGAGTGGATTTATTTCAGTAGAAGTTTCAATGAATAGTTAAGGCATTTTGGGAGTTCTTGCCTGGAGTCAGATGAGAGGAGTGATGCCACTCTTGTGTTCGTCTGGTCAATAGGAAGCTGGAGCCAGCAGCTGTGTAGTAGGTTTATGGCCTCACCTTATTGCCTCTGCCGACTGCGTTCACGTTTCAAAGATCATAAAAGTGGTCTTCATTTATGAAGATTATCTTGGTGAACAAAACATGTAAGACTCATGAACTTGTGTTTTGCCACAGACACAGCCTATTTTCTACAATAATCCAAAATCCAATGGAAAAGTCCCATTGGCTTTTTGCTGGGGGAGCCAGTGCGATGCTAGCTTCTGGGATTGGCTTACAAAAATACAGGACTATTATCATCCATCTCCTGCCAAGAAAGCAAAATAGTGTATTTCACAACATTTCTAAATATTCCCCCATTTAAAAAAATCAGTATTTTCATGTTTTTACTTTTCGAAAAGTTCACACAATCTGCGGAAACTGTCTTTAATTATTTGTATTGTGTTGAGTCTGGGGATTTTACATCAGCGCGCATGCAGTTTCTCTCCAGCCGCATCGGTGTCGAACTGTGTTCTCCATCTCTCCCACACTCGTGCATCATTTTGCTAATCTGACCCCCTCTTCCCTCTCAGTGTACTGCTGCTGCTGCCTGGCAAACATCTCCCTCCCCGGCATCGGCGAGGCCGTGCCCGAGTTCCGCCCCTTCTTCTACGTTAACGTGGCCGACATCAGCGCCCTGGAGAACGAGCTCTCCTACGTGGCGTGTGAGTGGAGTTGGTCTAATACGCATCTGTAGCAGGTACGAGTGGTATCTCAAATCTTAGAGATCCTGTGTGTTTGTGTGCTTAGGTACAACTGAGAAGATCTTTGAGGAGAAGAAGGACCTGTATGATGTGTATGTGGACAATCAGAATGTAAAGACCTACAGGGACGGCCTGAAGCCTCTGCTCCGCCTCAGCACCGCCGACAGGGAGAAGTATCGCAAACTCACTGAACAGAGGTAGCTGGTTTTGCTTCATTAACAGGGTGGGAATTGAAGGCTGGTGTTGTGTATCTATATATATTATTTATTGTCAAGAAAGCCTATAAAAGGCCAGCGCAATAGATTCATTTAATCTATTAGAATGCATTGATGCATCCTGATGACTTGTTCCCTCATTCCGATGAACAGTCATTTATTTTGAGTCAATCCCACTGTACCCCGTCTCGTCATGTTACGTAAGATTTGATTATAACTACAGTGCACAGCTGTTTTAGTCCATTATTTAAGACTTAAAGAAGACAAATCATACATTTGTGAGCTGCTTGCACAACGTGTAACAAAAGCATGCATGTGCTGGTTTAGACCACAGATTGTGCACAGTCTCTAAAGTGTGTGTGTGTGTGTGTGTCTGTGTCTGTGTGTGCAGGCAGATGTTGCTGTACTCCCAGGAGGAGAATGGTGACTGTGTGTCCAGTGAAGAGGATCTCTTTATCCTGTAAGTCCAACATGATTCACTTAACCAGCCAGTGGCGTGAAAACTCTGATTAACCACAGTAAGCAGAGCCGATCTCTTCGTGATAACAGTCAGCACAGGGGCAGCTTAGAGAAATTGAATCAAAAAGGTAATGAGCCCGACAGAATCTCCCGACCTTTCTCCCTCTCTTGCAGCAACTGTAGTTATTAAATCTCACAAAGGGCAGATTTGTGTAGTTTTTTTGTGTGTGTTTTTTTTCTTCTCCATCTAATCGCTGCTACTGTTCAGTATAAAGACATGGAAGGAAAACTAGAGGGACGTGGGAGGAAAGCATACAGGACAAGGGGGACAAAACAAAGGGAACAGTGAGCTGTGTAGATGTTTTCTAAACTGCAAAAAAAAAAGAGTATATTTTAGTTGTGCAGCTGGGTGAAGAGCCATGTAAAACTGCTCACCCTTCTCTCTAAATGTTGACTCTTCCAGGTTTTTCCTGGAGCAGAACAACAGGATTTTCCAGACCCTCGGCGAGGTGGCAGGGAGCCCCGACCCCACGCTGACCCAGGAGAGCGTGAGGGCCATGGGTCTGGACCCTCATGGAGACCGGCTCTTCCTGCTCCACCTGCTGGAGATCTATGGCTACGACACCCTGCTGGTGTCGGAGCAGCTGTGCTGCAGTTGAGAGATCCCGGACAGCTGGCTTTTCCAGCGTTCATCAGTGCTGGTTTTAAAAGGGGGTCGATTTGCCTCGAGCTAACGTCAAGTGCTGCACTACTGGCTTCTTGGAGTCTTCAGGACTGCTTGGAATTTCTCTGGAATAACTTTTTTGTTGTTGTGTATATACCCCTGTGCTCCCTCACAACCTGCTGGAAAGAGCAACAATCATCTTTGTGTGTTATCACCGAGAGTGATGTTGTCAATTCTACTTGGCGCAGCCTCACGGAGGCTTAGGATGGATTACTTACCCGTGGCTGATTAAAAGTGACTCTCTGGATCGAATACAGCAGCAGGATTTTAGCACTGAGCCATGGATGGCAGGTCCATGATGATTAATGAATACTAAAGTGGCCTGAACTGTTCTCGGACATCAAATTGAATTTGAGAGCAAGAGACTTCTTCCAAGATGGAGCCAGCGACTAATGGATTTTCAGTGTACAAAACTGATATATGAAAGAAAAAAGAGAGGTAGCCGTTCTGTAAATAATGACCCTCCCCCTTTATGTGTAGTGTGTCAGTGTATGTGTGATATGGGGTCCTTTGCCAGTGTTGCTTTCCAAGTGCTGGATTTAAACATCTCATTTTAAAGCCTCTATGTCTGAATCAGGGCCTCCTTTCTTGAACTAACTGCTACGAGCACATCAGACCACCTTTGTCTTCAAGATGCCCGTAAGCTTTGTTGTTTAACTGGCACTTGGTGCGACAAATTGAGGAGTTTGTTGTTTAATGTTGAGATAAATTACTTTTTGACCTAAACCAAGACCAAATCAGATTTTTTTTAAATGATGTCGAACAGGAAAAGAGTGACGTCCTAGTGGACACGGAGGCTACGTAAAATGGCTCATTTGCCCCGGCGCTGTCCGCTGCTGCTGTAGTTCAGAGGAAGTCACGGTTACACAAAGAGCAGTTTGGTCTCCAATGCTGCTCTCAAATGTCCCGTTGTGTTTGCAGCTCCAGCATCAAGACAAAGACGGGCCTTCAGTGGGCGAGTTCACAACTTCAGATGATTCTCTCAGTTCAGACACTGAGTTGGTTATTTAACAGCTATCAGCTGCAGCGTAGATAATCGGTTAAGACACAACACTATAGCTATTTAGGCTCTGTACATTTTGAAGCACAGCACAGCAGCGTATGCTTTCAGCTTCGTCAATAGAGAAGTAATATTATGTAGTGCATAAGTGACATAAAAGAAACAAGGTTCTCAGTTTTTCCGACAAAGTGAGAACATCAGAGCTGCATTAATCAGATTTAGGATCGTTACAATTTTAATGGCTAATGAATTAGCAAACAATGGCCTAATTGAAAAAAAGAAAAAGGCACATCAGTGTTCAAATGGAGTCATGTTTTTTTGCTTTGTTTCTTTTAGCTCTTTGACCTTCACCACACGCTTAAAAAAAGAAGAAGCTTTAAGCTGCTATCTGCGCGACTTTTTCACCAGATAGCGGCTAACGTTGCAAGTGGCTAACCGTTTAGCGCTGAATAGGTAGCACACAGTCTATGGTCTATCAAAATGTTTGCCGCAAAAAATAAACCCCAATCTGCTGGAAACATGATTGGTTGGAGTAGTGAGTTTGAACCGTACAGTTAAATGTTCCATAAAACCGTAACTAGCTAAGAAGCTTGAAAAGCTCCACAGAGATTAGCGATAATTCTCTGAAAGTTAGTCAGCGACCTCCTTCACATGCCACGACTACTGATGAATGCAGCTTCTAGTTATTATTCCCTTTGGTGGAACATTTATAATTTCAGCCTGCATACCTCAATCGATCAGGTATAGTTTAACAACGTGGGTAGAACAGCGAGGTCACGGTTTTGGGGATATTTATTTTGGACTGACCATCATTTCATTACTGCAGAAATACATGTGCTGAAAAGACACATTTTATTAAAATAACATGAAGTCAATTATTTAGTTAATTTGCATCTGAATGCCTTTTCTTTCCCATTGAAACATATCACAGAAGCTAACCCGGTGCTTCGGTTGCTGCACACTTACAAGAGACAATGTTATGCTGTCATTTTATGTTTTACAATGATCATTTTGATCGCTTTTATTTTTTAAATGTGTTCTGGTCATTTAGATTTCCTTTAGCTGTTTATAGTCTTGAGTGTAAATATTCAATTGCTGTATCTGTGAAGAAATGGGGTCAGCTGAATGTGTTTTATAAGACAAATATGATCCCACAGAGCCTCTGTGGGTCACTGAATCCCTCATGAAAGTATGTGTCGGCTGTGCAAAAACAACCTCAAGCTTTTTTTCCACGCCACATCGCACCTTAGACTACTACGTGTACAAAGCTGAAGCAGCCATCTTTGTAGGTGAAGGGATAACCCGACTCGTGTTAAAACACCTTCACTTTATTTATTTTACCGTAAAACCATTTCACAAATAAAGTGCATCACCGCTGTTAAGTGAAACACCGTTTTCAGTCAGAACATTGTTAATAACAACCTTTACATTCCTGAATTGCACTTTTGTTTTATTTATTCATTTTATTAAATGTTTATTTCAACGCTAAGGACTTTGGTCTGTTGTCGTGTACTTTCTATCGTGCCCGATCTCGAACGTTCACGAGTCATTTTCCTCGTTGCCGATGATGATAAATTCCTCACCAGTGCACACGTTTCCGTCACTGAAACTACCAATCATGCTCCATCTGGAGCCATTGGTGTTGATGTCACACTTCCTGCCCGCCGCAGCGGCTTTCAGGACAGTCAGCCAGCTTTGTTTGAGGTCCAGGCCATCGCAGGAGAAAGTGTGGGTGGTTTTGGATTGCCTTAAACAGAAACAAGGCTGCCCCCGGAGCTCCTGAGGGGAATCCTCCACACTGCAGCCCAGGAGTGGGATACTGGAGAGGGGCTTCACATCCTGGACGAAAGGGACAGAAAAGCAGGTGGTGGATACAAAAGGCTTAAACTGTGCGTGGCACAATTTGGTTTAAAAACAGCATTATGTTTTTTTGTCATTAATAATAATCCCATGGCTCAGAATAATATTTATCAGAGTGTTTGTGAGGTCAAAGTTTCCACATGACTCTGAACGAGCCAGTCAGGGCTTTATTGATGCTTAGCCTTGTGCCCCACTTTAAATAATATGCTCTGATGTCCTTAGCGGACAAAAAAGTACAGAATGTAACCCTTTGTCAGTTTACACAATGCCACCGTTTTGTTTTATGAAGAAAATAAACATTTAATTTGTTTCTGTGTCCCACCTACTTGGGGGATTTGTTTTCACATTCTGGGATATGTCAATGATTTGCAACAACATTGATTTTGATGCATTTAAATTTTTTTGCACAGGAAACCAGGAACACAGCATGTACTTGCTCCATAGAGCAAACATGAGTCAGAGCTCTAGATTGAAAACCTGATATAATCGAATGCATGATCCTATGCTGTAATGGGTTGGGGATAAAAATAATAATAATTGTGGTTTCAATCGGGACATTTGTGTATTTTGGTTATACAGTTTATTATAGTCGTATTATAGGAGCTGAGGTTGAACTTCCAAGAACCCAACTCTTGCCAAAATGTATGCCATATACATTAACATTAGTTTGTCACCTACAGTATCTGTACATGTAGCAATACATTTGGGAAAGTAATCCAACACTAAACAAACAGAGTAAAATTTAGTTTTATTAAGTTTCATTCATAAAAGCAGCATGAGTGGCATAACTAACATAAAAAAATAAAAATCAGAATCCGTTTCTGCAGTCGATTGCACAACAGCTCTTTCCAATTTTAGCAGTATTTTCCTTTTTCCACCATGTGAGCGCATGGCTGCAGATGGTGACTGCAGTGTTGTGTGTTTGAGGCGGAGTGACTGTGGACAACACTGCATGCATGTTGTATAGAGACCGTCTCTTCCTAATAACAGTGGCATACAAACAGAAACGAGTATATGTCATAATAACGACCAAGTTTGGAAATAAAATGCAATAGTCACATTGACATTAGTCTTCGTCACAGAGATCCCTACCTGTGGATCTGTGTACAGGAGGAGGGCCGCGGGTTCAGACCGGGTCACGACAGACCACGTCCGTTGCCAGGTCTTTGGGAGGTCCACATACAGCAGGAACCCACTCATTACATAGTCACTGGAGACTGGAGATGACTGGGAGAAAATACATTGCTTAAAGACTTAGATCCATGTTAAGTTGTAGCTGATGCTCCTAAAAAGAGAAAAACTCACCTCCAGTATCCTTCTCTTCTTTCCCTCCACCCTCTCCTCTCTCTGGCCCGTCAGGATGGAGAAGCAGGCTTTGCACACTTTGTTCAGCTTGTTGCCGTCATACTCTAAAGCCACTTTGTTGTCTGAACACTTCCAGCAAACCACCTGGGGGAGAAGAGAAACCATCACTGCTATCGTGTCCTAAAAAGAGCGTTTGGCCTGTGCAGTGAGTTCGGTACAAGGCGTCACTCACGCAGCCGCAGGCTCTGCAGTGATGCCTTCTCCTGGTGAGCGCGTTGAAAGCTTCCTGGCATTTCATGCACACGGTCACCTCGTTGTCCCGGATCCAGCGAGGGGCACGTCGGCCGAGTTCCTCCATCTGTAAAACACATCAGCTGGATGAGTTTCTGAATACAGCATTGTTACTATTATGATAATATTTCTGAAATATCAAACTTACAGATTCTTCTACATGTAGCTCCTTACAAGCCAATTTGAAGGTTTCATGTTTCTTCAGGAACACGTCAATGGCTTCCTGAATTACCTGGAAATAAAACTTGTGTTAAAAAAAAAAAAAAAAGTTCTATTCCAGTTCAAGATATGTTTATTGTGTTGCACCAAACCCTACATGAAAATACCCCAGTACCTGTATCCACTCATCTCGGTCTTGTTCAGAGCTTGAACAAACAACAAAAAAACATAAACATTTTAATAACACAGTAGTATTTTCACAGACTACAATATGTAGGTAAATTAACATTCAATCCAATGCATCAACTTTCCGACTATGATACTTTCTACCAATGCTGCACAATCAAATACAAATTTGTTGTTGGACAATAAATTTACATGCAGATGAGTTTACGGTCAACAAAAAAACAAAAGCAGCTCAACTGGTATGAAACACTTTTACCGCACACACACCTGGCCTGCAGCTCGAGGGTCTTCTCCTTTCCAGAGACCTGGAAGGTGTGTGGGTGGTCTTCATTGGTGGTCAGCTGCACCTGCATGCCATCCACTCCGATCCTGCAGCGGACAGTGAAGCGCTGCCCGACGAGGCTGAACTTAGGAGTGCAGCACAGCAGAAAGTTGTTGAACTGTGGAGGAAAGTTAGACGGCATGATCTACAATGCTCCTTTTGTGAACCGTGATCCAAATGACAATTCAGAAAAGTGAAGTCTCAAAATAAAACTCTATAAAAACAGAAGTTTGAGGGGTAGATACAAACAGTCAAAAGGTTCTCTGCAGATTTTGGAACGTTGTCGGTACAAAAAAAGCCCGGAGATGTAGTTTGACTGTTTCTAACCAGGAATAGGTGCCTGTCCATGGCAGATGTGTTCCTGGCAGCGAGCTTGAGCAGACGTCCTTCCCTGAGGAACTCGTTAGTCGGGTTGACCACCTCCTCCTCGCCAACCATCTCATAGATCTCCAGCAGCCGCTTCCGGCTCTCCTACGGGGAAACAAAGAGAAACCCTGAAACACATCTGTCAGCCATAGTGATTATACCTAATTTCATTTATTTCTGTCTAACTATAAATTACACATGACAGCAATATAAATCTTAGCGATACAGCTGTGGCATTCCAAATTATATAATCCATAGATTCAAATACACAATAATAGATGGATATACAAATCACGATATCAGGATCACTTTTTGCCAATATTATGTGTTGTCTGACCGTGATGATATCTAATTTAGCACAACGCTACATGATGTGTGTGTAATTGTAACATACAGCTTTGTGGATGGCGCTGTTTGAGTGGGTGGCTGCCATGGAAATCATCTGCAAGGATTCTGCAGGAGGAGACAAAAGGAATTCTGCTCATTACAGACATAACGACCCATCAGAGACAGACTGCACCTTTATGAGGGAAAAGATGAACCATTAGAAAAAAGAAATCTAACACAAGCACTCTCAGAGCAGGGATAGTGGATGGTAATAATGCTCCAGCATACGTACTGTGAGCCAGATCATAGTCTGGGTTATCCCTGGGCAGTTTCTTCAGGTAATCCCTGAGCAGCATCTCGTAACGTGGAACCCGCTGGACCGGTTCCAACATGTGGTGCTGCAGGGTCAGGCTGCCACACACCTCCCGACTCTAAACACAGGACCGCACATGCTCAGACCGCCGTACTTTCAGATGCTTTGGGATGAACTTATACCGAGTCGGCTTTACCTGGATGTCCTGGACGATGGTCCTGAAGACAGAGGAGCGTTCACTCCAGGTCCTCACCAGCTCCATGGCCTGGTCAAAGTTCCTGACGTAGTCCGCATACATCCTCAGGAAGGGTGCGTGTTGAAGCAGAACACTTCCCAGGCCGGGGCTCTCACACCTAGAAGTGGTGGAAATGGGAAGGTTCACATTTTATTCTTTAATAAGCAATGACTTAGAGGGTAGAAATGTAAACCTTCATATTTTATGCTTTGGCAGAAAGTCCCGATGTCTACTACGAGCCTTGCTTGTTGCCTTCAGTATGGTAAATTGAGGTCAGGTGATTGTTCTCAGTCAGTAAGAACAGTCTTAATCTTTATCTTGACAGCTGTGGTATTATCAGTAAATCCCAGCCGCCACATTTAAACAACGAGACCGTGTACCTTGGAGGAGTTGACATTCATGACGTAGTTTGTAGAAGTGTACCAAATAACTTCAGTTGTCACGTAGCCAGTTGACTTTCAATAGCAACGTTTACTCTATTGTAATGGGTATAATGGGCCTTAATCTTGCAGTGTCTACGAGGTGAACACCCACCAGTGGCCGATGCACTTTTCCAGGTCGGGTAGCAGGAACTGGCTGTGGAAGGAGTAGATCAAGGAAATGTTGGAGAAGATATTTCTTATCACGTCGAGGGGAAACGAGCCGCGACCTGCCTCCTCCGTTAGGCTTGAGCAGAACACCTGTGGAGGGAGTTAGAGACGCATGACATACTCAAATAAAAAGGTGACACTTCAGCCTAAAAGGGATGTACATTAAAAAGACACTGGTTTGTTGAGAACTTGGCGATTAAAGGATGTCAATGAAATCTTTCTTTATATCAACAAGAACTATGCAAACCTAAAAAAAGGAGCACGTTGTAGCCAACAATACAATGAAGTCTGCATCCAAGAAAGTGTCTCGGGTTCATTTTTGTGGAAAAAGCCACAAAGAAATGTAGCACACTGACCTGGTCGAGCAGGTGGAGACGAGCTACGTAGGCTCTCTCCGTCTGCAGGAGTTCATTGGCTAGCTGGTACAACTTGTGCTCTTTGTTCTCTTCCTCTTTTGGCTCGTTTCCTCCTCCCTCTTTGCTCGTTTCCTCGTCATTTTGTTCCCCTTGAGGCTCCTTCGGAGTCATGCAATCTTCTGTAGTTCTCGTCGTAGCCTCATTCCACTGGCAGAAAGACTTGGAGCCATACCCGACTGGTATCTTGCCTTCTTCCATGTTATCATTGAGTCCCTTTCCATTTACTGCTGTGCAAACTCTGCCAGTCACTTGCCCTGGGGAATGCTCTTTGCCGTTGCTTGATAGCTGGGCTTCGCTTTTGGCATGACTGAGTCTATGGTGAACTGGTACTTCGATGGTGAGGGCTGACCCGGTGCAGTTGGGGGATTGCAGCGGTTTCAGTGGAGAGCGTTCGACTTTTTCAGTGGGAATCCTGCAGAAATAAAATACATCTGTAATTGGAAGTAATTGGAAGTGTTTAAGTCATATTCATATCTGATTGGATTATATATACACTGCAATTCATGCTACAGGAAGTTATTCGGGTATAAAATATAAAACCTGCTCTCAGCCAAGTAAACGATCAAGTCAGGCACGCTCAAAGATTTTCCCGCTCTCTTCTCTTTTCCTTCCATCTTGCTGCTTGGGATTCTGTGTAGTCCAAGCCAGGATTTAGACTTACTGCGGGGGCTGCAGCGCTCGCTCTTCACATGCAAAGGGCTGGGGGTACGCAGCAATCTACTAAGAGGGCTGCGCTTCCTCTGGGACAAGTTAGGACTGTGCCCTTCTCCTCTCGATGGGGTACAGCTCTGAACGCCTATGTTGCCCGGACTTGGAGATCCTAAAAGTGGACTGCTTGTCATATGTGGAGTCCCCTGAGTGTGTCCGGCAGGGTTGATATGTGCTACGTTCAACAAAGAGTCAGAGCCTCCTCTGAGTGGACTTGTGGAGCGGAGACAATCCGGTTCTGGGCTGACACAGGAAACAGAAACTCCAGGACCTCTTTTCGGACTGAGGTGTTGCTCGATGGCGTCAACGTGTTGACTGTGGGCGTGAGCGCGTCCTGGCCTGCTTTGGTGAGCTGGTTTAGGAGACACTGCAAAGAGATACACAGCACCGTTGGCAATTTAGGATTTGAGAACAATGGCATGCAGTGTATGCATTTAGGATACAGGACTCCAGCCTACCTTGTAGTTTGGAAGGCGACCCTTTAGCCGGGCTTCTATCGTCGTCTTCCTCTGCGCAAGGTCTAATGTTTGGTTCTGATCCACAGACTCTGTCACAAGCGCTGCCACAGCTGTACGAGCCGCACACTCCACCGCTCCCCGCTAGAAGAAACGCACACTTACTATTTTAACCAGTTAGACTTAAGCCTTTTTGAGCGTATGATTCAGAGGTCTTGTTCCTCCTGAGCCGTCAACTACGAACAAACATCATACATGCTCATGGAAAAAGGGCCTCACTCTCGCCTTACTGTTGCTAATCTCTTGGGAGCATTGCTCAAGCGTTTCCTCGGCTCTCGTACAAACATTATTATCTTGTATTCTATCAACACTGTGTTACTGTACAGCATTATGCCCTGTATATTCCTGCAATGTTTTTTTTCTGCCTGTATAGTTTGAAATCATGTATGCTGTATATTAAATCTGTTTTTAATGTGAGTGTTTTATTTAGAACAATCGTTCAATCCTGGACTGAAGACTAAATTTAGTTTAAATACATATTCGTCCAAAAGTACAGAATGTTCCAAGGTAAGGATGACTTTTTGTCCAGAATCAAAAATAAAAATTACACTTCATTTACACTGTTTTTTTTATTTGATCCAACACATTTTCTTAAGAAAAAATAAATAGTATGCATGTTTCATTGCTCTTTACATCTGTGCACTGACTGTTTGACTGGCCTCCTTACTTCACAACAACTTAGTACTGGTTAATAGTGTAACTCTTTGTGTTCTTACCTGCAGTGCACGACCAGACTTATGCAGGAGTATCCATAACTTGTATGACAAAGTAAAGCTGTGCTGTTCACTCCTGGCTTCTCTGAAGTGGAACAGATTTGTCGATCATGTGTTGAGGGCAAGAAGCCGACTTTCTCAACACTGCATCACTTCTGCTTTCTCACTTCTCTCTTTCCCCCTAACTTTAAGTCATTACAGGGTCTCAGAGACACTGGGCACTTTTTAAATTCTTAATAAATAGAGAACTTTCACTCCCAGATAATCTGGAAGTTGTTAGACAGCACCGATGTCGAGGTGGAGCGCAAAACTTGGAGAGAACCCTACAAAGAGAAAGATGCATATTGAAAGCTATAGGTGATGGCTTTGAAAAATATTCAAAAGTCTCTAACATTTGATTAAGATCGAGGGAAGAGATATTGTTAAATAAAGCCGTTGTGTGCATTGATTAAGTTTCCATGGTAGCCAGATGATTAAAAAAGCATAATTCTTTCAGGAATAGTTCAACAACACACCTTTTTGTTTTTTGCATCTAGTATTTGTGCTAAGCTAAGCTAACCAGCTGCTGGCTGGAGCTTTAGATATAAACAGACAAAAGTAAGAGTGGTGCCAATCGTCTAATTTGTCTCTCAGTTAAATATTGATCTTGGTCTTTCCCAAAATATGGAACTATTCCTTCAATGGTTTTAACTATCTTTGAACTGAACGCAAAAGGCACAACTAGGTGCATTTGCAGCCTCTCAGTTATTTATAAAAAGCCAATGTTATGTTCATCTTAAAAATGCATTAATGGCCATTTGTCCATTTCGTATGGGCGCTTGTTTGAAGCCTCACACCGAGCCAAAGAATAGATTGCATTAAAAAAGGTCAGAGGATGGCACTGTTGAATCCCGCATCTGACAGTACCATTGGTGCAAACATACTTTTCTAATCCAAACAGTTAGCTTGGCTTCAATGGGGGAACAGAGTGGCTTTGTGTGTGTGTGTGCGTGTGCGTGTGTGTGTGTTGCAAAGTCCAGATTGAATCAGGGGAAAGAGATTTCATTGCAGTAATCCAACAAGTAAGAGGCTAATGGACCAACTGTGCCGATCAAACAAAAAAGCATGCATACACACAAGTACTTAACTTAATTAAAATAGCATATACTGATGTAAGACAGTATTTAGTTAGAACCTTAATAATCTGCTTCATCTGGCTGGTGTGAACACAGGCAATTTCCTGATATATTATGAATTCATTTCTTTTTTTTGCCACAAACTCCACTAAATCTAACAAGCCCATCTATGGTAATAGCAATTTGGACTGCAGCTCAGAATGTATAACTATTTCTGGTCACTTTTGGTGATGATACATTGAATGGAGACAATATTAGAGCCAGTGTCTGAAAGGTACTTCACCTGTGTGTGCAGTGGGGCAGTCCACCGCAGCACCTCTGACCTTCCGCCTGACCGCCACTCGTCTGAACTCCTCCGTCTCCGCGCTGCAGTTCAGGGTCAAACTGTTCCTCTTCTTCAGGTCAAACATTGTGACAAAGAGGCCTCTGGTCCACCTTGAGCCCGCTGTTTGCTCAAAATACGCTCACTTGTACTGGAAGGAGAGAGAGAGAGAGAAGGGGAGCGACACGCCACTGTGTTCAATACTTCACGTGCTCAATCATCGCATATCTCTCCAGCTGTTTGACAAGCCCCGCCCCTCCCCGACGAGCCCACCGAGACTCTGACCAATCAGCGGGCGCACAGTTAGCGTTCCCACTGTGACGTCATCTATGAAATCACTCTGACGAGTTCAGAGCAGTTTACGCTTTAGCAGGTCACTTTGACCTGTTTGAGAACAAACACTGACAACTTTACATGAGCATGCTCAATGTTTATGTTCATATTACCGTTTACTTTAATTTGACATTTAGACTATTTTAGGGTCAAGTAAAAGTCTAAAAATGTCTCTATGAAAAATGTCTCGGTAGATTTTGAATCAGCTTCTTACTTTACCTTTAAAGTTGTTGTTTTATCAGAGATTGAACTACTCGCAGATAACAATTAGAGTAGAGGGTTATGGAAAGGGAAACACGATTAATTCCTGAATGAATAAATGAATAAAAGATTAAAAACTCTCAAATACTAGCTACATTATAGTTTAGGTGTCGTGAATTCATACTATTCGTGTTGTGGCGTCATAATTAAAACACAGGTCCCACCGAGATTTGAACTCGGATCGCTGGATTCAGAGTCCAGAGTGCTAACCATTACACCATGGCACCTAATGTACACAATTATCAATAAAAATGAAATCGGATATCATCTTTGACAAACTAGACACCTTATAGTTAAAGCAAATGTTTTATTGAGTGTGCCTGTCAGGGACATCTTGGGACATCTTGCATAAACAATACCAGAGCGGAGGCTCGAGCCGCCGCCTGAGCTTCTCTCTCTCTCTCTCTCTCTCTCTCTCTCTCTCTCCATGTGGCTGAAGTAAAACACATAGATAACAAAATATGATATATATATATATATATATATATATATATATATATATATATATATATATATATATATATATATATATATATATATATATATACATATATATATATATATATACATGCATTAAAGCTGAAGACTACATTACAGTGCATTATGTAACATGAATGAGTTGTTGAAATTATATTCTATATACAACAACAACAACAACAACAACAAAAACAACCAGTGAGCAAACAATGTCATCTGGTGGTAAACATCTGCTAGTGCGAGAGGTGTCAAGAGCAGCACCAATATAAAGTACTCAACTCAGCCGGCTACGGAAAAGAAAGGAGTAGCCCGAGCAGGAAGAGGAAGAATGAAAATGAAGGCGAGGGAGATAACGGTAGATGGGACCGGAGGCTCAGGCCAACATATTATCAAGCGTTAAAGCTTAATGCTAAATTACAGAGCATTATATAACATGAATGAGTTGTTGAAATTCTATTCTGGAAATACACAACAACAAGACACAAAACTAATCACAGCAAAGAAACATAAATACTTTCTTAAGTTCGGAACCGGTGAGCAAACGATGTCATCTAGTGGTAAACATCTGCTGGTGCGAGAGTCGTCCAGACTTAGGACCTGTGTTGTCACCTGGATCGGGCAAGGTCAGCAAAAATCAAACATTCAAATATGTAAAGGTATTAATGAATAAAATAATAAGTAAATGCTGAAAGACATAAATGAGTCCACAAATAAATAAAAGTTGATTATTAAACAGGACATAAATAAATATGACGCCTCACAGCAAGAGGGGCCGGGTCTTGGATCTCGGTCTGGGTAGGCCTGATGTGTATTTAATGACATTGTAATTGTTGTTGCATCAGTGATGGAGATGAAGAGAGTGATGCTGAGTATCTCTCCTTGCAGGCAGCATGTGCAGAACCGTGAGTAAACATGTGTTGTCTTTTATTTCTCTGTTTCTAGCTGAAGATTCTAAATCATTTACAGTTCAACCCGTTTGCTATTGATCGTGTGTTCTATTCAGCATATGATGTTGTTTTGTGTGTGTTTAACAGGTGTTTTGCATCATCGTCATCGTCTGCCAGACAACAGCGGCCCGAAGAGGTTTTTAACCCAAAACTGGACCATGAGCTCTTCTCCCACACGAAGCATGACTTCATCGTCCCGTCTCATGTTGACATGTTCTGGTCATGTGTGTGTTCTGGTGCTCTACCTCTCGTCCTCGTGACTATGACTTGATCCCAGCCGTGATGAGGGTACGTATCAGTCTGTGTTTTCCTTATGTAATAACAAATATACATGTGAAACTACTGTGTTACTAACACCTGATGGTATGTCTTTAAGTGTGTTCATAAGTAGGAAAACTAAAATAAATTAGTCCACAAATAAAAGTGGAAAATCAAACCCATAAATATATTTTGCAATTATTTTTCTACATTTTCATTCATTTTTATTAATTTCTGAATTGTAATGAGGTAGCTTATTTACTTTAACATTTATTATTTCATCTTGTCTTTATACTTTATTAGTACATGACACATTCTCCGCGGAAATAACAGACTGCTTTATTTGTGTCTTCACCTGTGAAAAATGTTACTTGTCAGAAGTGGGATTCGAACCCACGCCTCCAGGGGAGACTGCGACCTGAACGCAGCGCCTTAGACCGCTCGGCCATCCTGACTGTTTGTGGACTATTACGTCATCTAAAAACAATCAAAACAGACGTCTACAATACCTTAATACCAAAGCAGCGACCTTCTTCATATAGACCAATTAGTTTGCAATGCGTTGAAAACAAAATATTGGCCAAGCTTTTAGCTAAAAGACTCAACACTATCCTCCCCACCATCACTGGGCTTGATCAGACAAGATTTATGCAAGGTCGTCATTCTTATACTAATGTGAGGCGCTTATTGGGGGTCATTCAATATGCCAAAAGCAATTCTATATCTATGGTGGTCTCCTTAGATGCTGAGAAAGTGTTCGATCGAATCGAATGGAAATATATGTTTAACGTTTTGGAAAATGATTCCCTGGGCATTACATTCTAGCAGAACCAAACTTTCAATATTATTTCTGGTCCATATAACTGAAACATGTATCAGAATGGGTGGCACAAAACCCTAAATCAATATGGTTAGACTTTGAAATGCAAGGGTTTAACTCATTATCAAATGCACCTTTCTTAAATAATGGTAAACAAGCACCAGGCACTAGGAACAACTTTATTGTGAGTAAAATTCTGAACACATGGATTAGTGTAAAGAACGTGTTCTCTATCAATAGAAAATACTCTTTTTATGCACCGATTGTTAATAACCCCAATTGTATTTCTTCCTGTGTTGACCTTGGTTTTAAAGAGTGGAACACATATGTTCACAGCTGTGAAATTATGTATTTGTCAGAAGTGGGATTCGAACAAAAGCCTCCAGGGGAGACGGCACCTGGATCAGGCGAGGCCAGCAAAAATCCATTGTCAGCGGCCAATCGCTGTGCTCGCTCAACAATGATTTGGGCCAATGGGGCTTGGCGTCACATTGAATATTATTTTGCTCACATTCATAACAGCAAAACAGTCCACCTGAAAGACCTTGCTGGTCTTTCAGGTGGACTGGATAACATCATGACCAAGTGGCCGCAGGTGAGCACAAGAAACATGGCTTACAAACAGAAGAGATTCAGTATAAAGCCAAATACTTCTCGAAAAAAAATAAAAGAACGAATTAATTGTGAAATAAATACATAAATACATGAAGGTATTGATGAAAATAATTATAAATAAATGCTGAAATACATAAATTAGTCCACAAATAAAAGTGGAAAATCAAACCCATAAATATATTTTGCAATTATTTTTCTACATTTTCATTCATTTTTATTAATTTCTGAATTGTAATGAGGTAACTTATTTACTTTAACATTTATTATTTCATTCTGTCTTTATACTTTATTAGTACATGACACATTCTCCGCGTAAATAAGAGACTGCTTTATTTGTGTCTTCAGCTGTGAAAAATATTGCTTGTCAGAAGTGGGATTCGAACCCACGCCTCCAGGGGAGACTGCGACCTGAACGCAGCGCCTTAGACCGCTCGGCCATCCTGACTGTTTGTGGACTATTACGTCATCTAAAAACAATCAAAACAGACGTCTACAATACCTTAATACCAAAGCAGCGACCTTCTTCATATAGACCAATTAGTTTGCAATGCGTTGAAAACAAAATATTGGCCAAGCTTTTAGCTAAAAGACTCAACACTATCCTCCCCACCATCACTGGGCTTGATCAGACAGGATTTATGCAAGGTCGTCATTCTTATACTAATGTGAGGCGCTTATTGGGGGTCATTCAATATGCCAAAAGCAATTCTATATCTATGGTGGTCTCCTTAGATGCTGAGAAAGTGTTCGATCGAGTCGAATGGAAATATATGTTTAACGTTTTGGAAAATGATTCCCTGGGCATTAGATTCTAGCAGAACCAAACTTTCAATATTATTTCTGGTCCATATAACTGAAACATGTATCAGAATGGGTGGCACAAAACCCTAAATCAATATGGTTAGACTTTGAAATGCAAGGGTTTAACTCATTATCAAATGCACCTTTCTTAAATAATGGTAAACAAGCACCAGGCACTAGGAACAACTTTATTGTGAGTAAAATTCTGAACACATGGATTAGTGTAAAGAACGTGTTCTCTATCAATAGAAAATACTCTTTTTATGCACCGATTGTTAATAACCCCAATTGTATTTCTTCCTGTGTTGACCTTGGTTTTAAAGAGTGGAACACATATGTTCACAGCTGTGAAATTATGTATTTGTCAGAAGTGGGATTCGAACAAAAGCCTCCAGGGGAGACGGCACCTGGATCAGGCGAGGCCAGCAAAAATCCATTGTCAGCGGCCAATCGCTGTGCTCGCTCAACAATGATTTGGGCCAATGGGGCTTGGCGTCACATTGAATATTATTTTGCTCACATTCATAACAGCAAAACAGTCCACCTGAAAGACCTTGCTGGTCTTTCAGGTGGACTGGATAACATCATGACCAAGTGGCCGCAGGTGAGCACAAGAAACATGGCTTACAAACAGAAGAGATTCAGTATAAAGCCAAATACTTCTTGAAAAAAAATAAAAGAACGAATTAATTGTGAAATAAATACATAAATACATGAAGGTATTGATGAAAATAATTATAAATAAATGCTGAAATACATAAATTAGTCCACAAATAAAAGTGGAAAATCAAACCCATAAATATATTTTGCAATTATTTTTCTACATTTTCATTCATTTCTGAATTGTAATGAGGTAACTTATTTACTTTAACATTTATTATTTCATTCTGTCTTTATACTTTATTAGTACATGACACATTCTCCGCGGAAATAAGAGACTGCTTTATTTGTGTATCCAGCTGTGAAAAATGTTGCTTGTCAGAAGTGGGATTCGAACCCACGCCTCCAGGGGAGACTGCGACCTGAACGCAGCGCCTTAGACCGCTCGGCCATCCTGACTGTTTGTGGACTATTACGTCATCTAAAAACAATCAAAACAGACGTCTACAATACCTTAATACCAAAGCAGCGACCTTCTTCATATAGACCAATTAGTTTGCAATGCGTTTGCAAAACACTGCAGCAGACTGATTATCATACACGACTGCACATATTTTGCATTGGTGAATTGGAAGATCTGAAAAGAGTCTGACTGGGCCATCTTTGCAAGCCGCCTGCTTATAATAGCAAACAGCTCTCTTTATCCAAGTCACCAAAGTTCACTGGAGGATCAATGTGTTTTCTCCTACTTGACTAAGTGAGATAACTAGACTGTGTTCAGGTTATATTCTCTGTGTGTTTTCTCTAAGTTTACTCTTTAATTACCCGCCGGCTTAGGCAGCGAAACGTCCCCGAGCCCGTGGCTGATCAATAGTGCCGGGGCGCGATGTTAAAAGCTGGATAGCGACTGATCCTGCCTCGGCCCGCCGCCGTCTAATGAGTGTGATGCGCAACGAAGATACGGGGTCAGAGCCGTCCTCACCCTCCTGAATAATGAACCCCAGGCTGAGCTCGCGCTGACGCAGGTTAACTCGGGGGAGAAGATAATTAGACAGATTGCTGCAAGAGTTCAAGATGCATTCTCGTTTAGATTTTTAAAGTCCTGCTCTGATGATCAATGGCAACACTGGGACATTAGTTTGTGAACGTTCTTGCTTCTCCCAGCACCCGAACACTAGCTTGGTACCGTGAATCAAATGTGGCTTGATCAACGCCGCAAAGCTGTCCAATCAACCATCTGCTTGTGCGTCATGTGACCTTTTGTTTATAACTTGGTTCTGGACGGGACCGAAAATGCACTCAACTAAAAATGTCACCAGAAAATGGAACGTGGGTTTAATTGTGGCCAAGTCTTCACATCTGTGTTGTTAAAGGATACCCTGGCAGTTTAAGGGACCAAACCCTTGACCTTTCAGTTACAGGACAGTTGGGCTATTTCTACTCTACTGTCCCAGTTCCTTTCAAATGTCAGCAGAATATGGCATCAATCCTCCCCTCGCACAGGTCCTCAGTGAAGACGCGGTAATCCCTCCGGTTGTGGGCGTTCAGGTTCAGCCGCTCTGCCGCTGACGGAACTCAAGCGTGACAAAGCCGCCAGATTGGAGGACCGTTATCTGGACTCGCGGCGCAGGAGACGGGACGAGAGGTCAAAGCAAATTGGCTCACCAGAGAGGGGAGTCGACCCTTCAGGCAATCTGCCGCTCCTCCCTTCAATGAATTGGAAGTCCCACCGGCCGCCCCGCTCAGCTCGGAGAAAAGGCCGGACGCATCTCGCAAATGGGGCGGAGAGGAGGATGAGGTGATCCTCTGATGTCCTTGGAGTTTTGAATGATAAGGAATTGAAAGGCAGGAGAGATTTCGGTCTTCACAGGGCTGCAGTCCGATATTCTCGCCACTTCTCTGACCTCTTGGACTATTAAAAACTGGTTCATTCTTGGTAGTGTGGGGGTAATCTAACTGTTTATGATTCTTACGATAGAGGATACAGTTCTGGATCAGATCCATCTCGATCTATGTTAGAGCCCTTTTCTCAAAGCTGCACCAGGGCTCTCAAGTGTCACGCATTGAGCGTGACTGTCACGCATTTCGGTCTTAAGTCACGCCCTCCCGCCACACATCGTATTTCTCACGCTGAAAAAAAACTCTAGGCTATTTAATGTGCCGCAGCGCACAAACATGACCTGGTCGCGCTGCCCTCACCATGGAGGAATCAAGCACGTCTCCCCCGAATCCCCTGCCAATCAATAAAAAGAAATGGCCAAAAATCTGCCAAACTCGGCAGATTCCCCTCCCCTCTACGGAACTTTTTTAGCGTCTTTCATCTCATTGTTTCGGTGTTACGGCCCACAACTTTACTGTTTCGGTTCAGTCTGACAGTTCTCATCGACCTTATTTCCTGCCGCAGCAAACAAACAGACCAGTTAGCAAGTTGCCGGTGAATGGGTCAAACAAGTAGCAGCTTAAAAGACAAACGTTTTCTTCAGGAGTTGGTGGACAAAACCAAGCTAAAGGGAGCAAGAATGCATTTATCAAGCGGCAGCATTAATGCTAATGTTGCTCCATGGCTGCTGGATGAGTAAACACAGGCAATTGTTAGCTAACGCGTGTGCCATCAACGCAGTGTTACATTTGTTGTGCGCCTCCCAAGTGGCTAAGAGTTCAGTTAATTCAGGTTTAAGCGCTCCAGATCTGTTGCGTGAACCGGGGGCATTTTGTATAAGCAGTAGCACAAAATGCTAATCACTTGAGGGAGAAACCAACGTTAGTCAAGGTTTATTAGCCACAGATTCACTCCTAAACACAGGTTAACACTGGATTGGTGATTTCTCAAACCCATTAACTCTATGTTGTGCTCTGCTCTCTATTTTTCCTCGTGTCCAGGTGTGTGTTATGGTCTGTTGTGTTCTGCAATCTCCCAAAGCTCGCTGCACTTTATTCTTTTCTTCCCCGTTGTGTTGCTTCATTTATTTTTAGCCTCTGTTCATTTCTATTCCATCTCTTCTCCTTGCTTCACAGTTTACTTGTGTTTGTGTCCTTACCGTCTTGACATGTCCCTCAGCTTTCAATTCAGTCTGCAGAGTTTTATTAAATTGTACTTCTAAATGACTTGTCAAGGTTAGCAGAGCTGGCTGTTACAATTTATTAATGAGGCCGCACCTTCAGGGAGAGTTAATAAAAGGAAAATCAGCGCTGCTCTTACCCCAGGACATTGTCCAGCGGTTGTTATGTTAATCACTTAGGCCTAATTAATACCATGCATATCATTAGCAAAATGGAGATTCAAATGCCAGCATGCGTTAATTACTGTTGTAGAAGTCATCTACATATCTGCAGTGAAAGGTAACCGTCTGCCAGTGCAATTTAACTTGAACCCTTCTCATCGGTGCTGGAAAATGAGAAAATGACATGTAGAAGTTTCCAGAAATAGAGGAGAAACCAACATATTACAGCAAATATAGCAGCTTTGTAGTGTAATCTTATTAAACAACACCTGATTGTCATCCGTGTGTTTCAGAGATTTTATGAACATTTCTCTGTTTTCTGCTGTTTGACTGACGAGCAAAACCTGCTCTTACACAGGATGTTTAGCAGTATCAAGATGATCCACTGTCTGTGTCTGTGTGTGTGTGTGTGTGTGTGTCCTTTCATTCCTAATAAACGTAATTCAGTGTGCCACCAGCAAATCCCCGGACTTACTGTTGTTATTGAGACAACGTGGGAAAAGGGCACACAACTAACTCACTCACCTTTTTCTGTTTGACTTTAACCTTTTTAGCACCATGCTGTTTCTGCTCGAAAATGTCATACCCAAACTAAAAAGGGTGTATCTCTGCAACCACTAGGACTATTTGAATAATCTTGGTGTTATAATAAAAATGTATAATTTGAGATTTTGTTCAGATGTGTAATTATCAGTCTATATGTTACTGGATAAGAGTAAATGAAGATGGCACACAGCAAAACATTGAGGTCCGCCTAGAAAAAAAGCACTTTCAGGATGATTATTTCTTTGAAATGAGGCATTCCTAAGGTCTGAACTTCTCCCAAATAATAACACAATATGTGAACATTCTCTCTGCAAAGGTTGACTTTGAAAAAGTGAAGCAGAACAAAGTTAGAGAGGGTTTAGAACAGTGAAAATTCAGGCGAGGATTCAAATGAGCATTTGGGCACATTTTGGCACCATCTGTGCCATTTGAATTTTATCATGTACCAAACCATATATTGCACTTGTATATTACTAATGGTGATCAATACATCCAAATGCAGCATTTTCTTATGATTTTTTTTTATTTTTTATTGATTATGATTCTTTTATATTCATAAAACAACCTATATTTTCCCATTAAAATAAAACAAGCACACAAATTAACTGAATTAACAGATTTTATTTTTATCAAAAAAATAATCGCAAGTATCTCGTCGTTGGTCAGGTACCGTCTGTATCTGGCCGCCATTGTGATCAAATAATTGCAAAAAGCAAAAAAACAAAGCTCCTGCTGTAATCTACTGTACTGCTGCGCGCTGTGGTCCTCGTGCGTAATGGCCAGGGTCTTCTAGCCAGTGTTGCCAACTCCTCAGCAAGAAAAATAGCTATTGGCTGTCTTAAAAGTAGCTAGAAGTCGCTAAATGACGTCATCGCATAATTCGCATGATTGTAATGGACGCTGTAGGAGACAGGAATATAGTGATATAGCAATTGTTTTACTCATTAATGACAGCTTGCTTTGGGTGCAACTGTTATAAGGTTGCTTTGCCTTTTGAGTGTTTTTTAGTTGTCATGTGTTTATTTATAACACAAAGTTTGACATAAATCTGCTTCACAATACAGGCAGTATGGCCATGTAGCATCTCCAATAAACGGCTATATATAACCAGCCTTTGAATTCAGGGTTTGATTCCCATTCCTTCTGTATTTTTGAGCGTACACTGATACTACTACCGTAGACTGAGACATGATGACTATATGTTTAGCTGATGTCACAGAGAGGCACACAAAGTGGACGAGGTGACTGAGGTCATTTATTTTAGTGTAATAGTGAGGAAACATTTACATCCAGCCAGGGCGGGATCAGCGGCGGCTTTGCGCGATTCATTTTGAGTCTGAACGCGGAGACGTGTGCGTCTCTCCTCTCTGCCGCTACCGCTGCGCGACTCGCTCGGCTCCTGTGAGGCTTTGAGTGCTTTGGGACGGCGCAGGGGGCGGGGCTCATTGCGGAGGGGCGGGGCTTATGGAGGAGGGGGCGGGGCTCACGGCAGCACCCGCTGTTCGCTGAGGACAGTAACTGCAGAACGATACGTGCGGCACTTTCTCGTCAGTCTCCAAGACACCAGGAAGTCTCCAATTAATCACAAAAAAAGTCTCCAAGAGGGTTTAGAAAGTCCCCAGATATGGCGAGAAAGTCTCCAAGTTGGCAACACTGCTTCTAGCAGGCTGCTCCTGCCGGGACCTGACGGGTGCGCGCGGCTCTAGCTCAGTAGGGGATGGGCCGATTTCAGAAAACGACACCTCTTTGGAAAGGTCAGAGCCAGTAGAATTGAGGGCTGCTACCGAAAACAAGATTGACAGCACTGGCAGCCAATAGAATCCAGAAAGGCGTCGTCATTTGTGAAAAGTGAAATCGGAGAAGTTGAACGTAGCTTCCCTGGACCTGGTCACATGTTGCCTCTCCATGTCCAGGAGGGTTTTTTATGAGACCCAGGGTAGAGGAGGAGCATATATCAGTGTGGATTTACCAGGGAAAATGCGTTTTCATCTCCTAAATCAACAAAGGTAAGCAGCATTTGCTAATTGTAAAGCGATAAAGCGATTCATGATGCTGTGTTATTTTGCTCATATCTCCCTGATGCTTTGGTGTAGAGGGATTTGGAAGGTATGTCTGGAATCTGTGTGGAATTGTCTGCTTTTAGCCATCAGGCTTTTTCTGATAGCACCTAGCTAAGGGTCGCTGGGTCCTGAAACGTGCTGAGTGGTCTGACTTCTGACATTTTTTTTGTATATACTTTTATGATTATCTTTCTTTCTGTTTGAGTTTTTTGTTAAATGGCTTACTGATTCTTGTAGCAAAGGCTTTGGGGTTTAATTTGATGTGCAACATCAATATATTTTCTTGTGATTTATATGTTTTTTTTGCAATCCAAAATCAAAAGAACCTTTATCAGGGCTACGGATTAAATGACTGAAAACACGACGACCCCGAATGACAATACATTAACCTTGAACCTGAGAAATGAAGAAGTTCCAATAAGTGGCCGAGACAGTATTATAGATTATGTCAAACAGGGAGTCACAGCTGATGTGAATATACAAATGAATATATCATTATAATCGCTGTTTGGTTATTAAGAATTCAATTTAAGTTAAAATAGTTAAATCTGGGGAATGCTGGTGCTTTTTGACTCATTTGAGATGGAAATTGCAGATGTTTCGACCAGTGGTGTATGTCCTAAATGTGTGTTTAAGTTAATTCATATGTTGTTATTCCAATGTTTGAGAACATTGATTACCTGTACACATACTGACTGAAGGAAAGACAGCATTGTATTGACCCTGTAAAGAGAGCGCTGTCTCTTTAAGAGAGGAGCTGGAAGACGTGCAGTATGCAGGCTGGAGACAAAACGTGTGGGACGTGTTTAACCTGGGACTTGTTTTAATAAAAGTTCAAACCGAAGAAGGACGTGTTTGTGGACAGTTCGTTTTAAGGGTGCAACACTGACATAAGGTCAGATTCATGCTAATGCGTGGTAATTCTTAACAAAACGCCATGAAGACCTCACCTGAAGCCTGATGGTCCAGCTGCTGCTTCCTCGTCCTGCGCTGCAGCTTCGACCAAACGAAATACTAATATGAGGCTTTGTTATTTCCTGGCGTATTTACTTAAGGTGTCAGACTACTGCCGGCTCTCTTTCTGCAAGTCAAGATGCACGTAGAGTTTCTGCCTCGCTTCTTCAGCCGATTACATGACAGCATCTTGTCTCGCAGGCTCGGAGGCGCATTGGGAAACGTGGAAATGTATTTTTCACTCTTCTGGGCGACGAACATATAGTATATAGATAATAATACGAATGAGTTCTCAAATATATTGTGCAAAATATGTTTTTAATATTTAACATTTATTCCAACACTTTGACATAATAAGGACATCTTATTAAGTCAAGTCAACTTTATTTATCGTATGACCCACGACATCAAAGATAAATATATCCGTTGACCTATACATTACATACTAAGGTGGTGGTGCGGTGCTCTAGGCAGGTGACTTTCACACCGGAGTTCCGGGTTCGAAACTGGTCGGCTTCGCAAACCACAGGAATCTCCTCACGGTCCTCCTTGGGTGAAATGAGGCGCCCTCGGCAGGAGTAAGGCCCCTTGTAACTGCAATTGCGGGTATGCTCTCCTGTGCTGGGAGCACCTGGGCTAGTTCACTCTCCACAATTTTTGTCCTGTTTGGGTTTTTTTCTTTTTCTTTTTTTAAATCCTTTAATTTAGCCTTTCTTTTATTATTTATTTATGTATCCTTTATCCTTTTTTTGTATCTATTTTTAATTATATTTATCTATCTATATATATATATATTTTTTTTTAAATCTATTTTATTTATTTATCTATTTTGTTTTCTTTCAAAACCGATATCCGGATGCTCAGTTGAGGAGAATTTCTCAATAATTGATATATACATACACATGTAACAATTGCAACTTCAAAATTAAAGATAAATATATACACTTATACACATGTAACAATTGCAACTTCAAAACTAAAGATAAATATAAATATCCATCTCTTTAGCTGCTAAACGCTCAACTATACTCACCAGCTAGTCACCGGCTGCTGGCCAGATACACACACATATATATATATATATATATATATATATATATATATATATATATATATATGCAGTGGGTCTATACAAATGATGATGTGTCCGAAAAAAGCCCTTTAACTTTACCCCTTTAACATTGTATATGGTATTTTCATCTACTGTTAGGATACAAATATAGAGTAGAGCAGATTGCATTTCATCAATTTTTTTACTGGATCTACTGGCTCAATTTATTATAATACATAAGAGTAATTTTGGTCCAAATAAAATATAATTTGTTAAATATTATATGAGAGAAAAGCTCTTTTTTCCCCAATCCACCAGTACCGGGCGGAATGAGCACACTTATAAACGTTACAACTCCTTCATAGTGTTATATTGCTTTTTAGAGAATTATGATGATAAGTTGCTCCTGGATGGATCACAGCCAACCCAATTATTTTCAACACAACTCCTTGTCCTTGGTCATGGTGGCCACAGCACTTAAAAGAATAAACTTCATAATTCTCAAAATTCTGCTTTTTTATTAACAGCATTTACTTGTACTTTTACTTTCAATACTTAAGTACATTTAGTATCCGAAAATTACTTTTGATACTTAAACTTTTACACCCCAGAGCTGTGCTTTCTGGGGTTCCCTGTACACATTCAAGTAGTCGTATGAACCCCCTACACTGTAAATGCAAACATGGTATTTAATTAAAAATAGTAAATCGACTTAAATCAGTTTCATCAAATTACTATTAACACTCGATTTTAGTAAGTTACTTGTAATTAGTGGTTGGAAAATCTCACCAGCTCAGTCTGCTTGAGCTGGATTCATTTAGAAAAAGTAAGTTTTTGATAATTGTGCTTTTTTTTCTGTGTTGGAATGTAGCTAAATACATTTACTCAATACTGCACTCAAGTACAAAGTACAAAGTACTTTTCATATTACTTTCTACTTTTACTCCACTACATTTCAGAGGGAAGCATTATATGTTTTACATCACTGCATATGTAATAATATATGTGATATATAATAATAACCACAAGCCATTTACCTCTATTGAGTATGCTACTTTTTACTTTCAATACTTATTTTTTTTACTTAATTGAAATGTTCACTCCATGACATGTACTTGTATTGTAACAGAGTAATTTCACGGAGTGGTATCAGTACTTTTGCTTCGCCCGCTTTTTTTTTTTTTTTTTTCCGACCTATCTGCATCGTCCGCTCTACCGTTGACTGTACATGCTGCACTGTATGGAGCTGCACCGCATTGAGCTGCACCGCATTGAGCTGCACCTAATCGCTGCAACTGCTCTCGTGTTCATCAGCATTCTTGTGCTTGGCACACTCATTTGGTGAGTAATATTTTACCCTTGTTTTGCTTGCTAGTAGCCTAATGATGATGTGTGTAGTAATCAGTGTTGGGGTAGCGAGTTACAAAGTAACGGATTACAGTAACGATATTACTATTATAGGTAGCAAAGTAAAGTAACGCACTACACTCAAAATATTGGTAACTACACTACTTTACTAGACCTCAGTAACGCGCGTTCCTACGTTACTCAAGACATTTGTACCAGTCCGAAAAGTTCTCTTTTAGCGGCGCGCGAGTCACACGACACTTCCTGCATGAACAACCTATCACAGAACTCCATCTGAGTGATTTGAGTGACGTAGCTGCTGCTGCGTAGAAGGGAAGCGGGGAATGGATGAGACGGAGACGGAGAGCCCGGATCCAACTGGGAGGTTCTCTCCAGGTTCCCTAGGATTAAGGATATTGCAAAGCAATACAACACTCAATACCATCAAGTGCACCTGTCTGTAATGACGTGGAGCTTCTAATGAGGACAAGACACGTCTGTATGAACGGAATCCCTCTACTGGTGAACTGCAGTATTACAACTGTTAAAGCATTGAGAACGCGCTCTTGCACCAGACATGTTTATATTTTCCACACGTAACATCAACATTAGTTAGCGTCAACAAGCACGTATCACTGTACTTTATGCCTTCAAAGTAAAATCACTTCCTGTTTATATGCTCTTCACAATAAGAGTAAATCATGTAATAAAACAAGTTACAACACTGTGGAAAGGCTTTTCAGCCTGGGCAGTATTGTTCTGACCCCAAGGAGGAACAGGCTGTCGGATAAAAGATTCAAGAGACTTTTACTCATGCGATACAATCGCTATTTTGAAGAATATAGAAAAATTATGAACTTCATAGGATATAGTGCACTTTCTGTTTATTTAGGCAATGATGAAGTGGATTTTCTGTTTATTTAATTGCATTTTCTGTTTCTATTTTTTAGGTTAAGTGCATTTCTATTTCTATTTTATGGGAAAAAGTGCCATTAATTTTTCTATTTTTCTTAAACCACTACAATGATTCCTATAACAAGCTGGTTTTGTTCTTAGGAGTCGGCCCCATTTGGTTTAGTGGGGTCTCATGTTTCCAAACGCCTGTTTTCAATGTGTGATGCTGTTTGACCTGAATGTCCCCACCATACACAGCCTCTTGGATCCTGTTGTTTGTGGATTTTAAAGTGAGGCATATTTCTTTGGTCAGACAGTGTGAACAGGGTTAATGTTCGTTCAAGTTAATGGCTGAGTTTTATATGCCATTTTGTTTTACATGTTTACAATTACAATACATGTGGAAAGGCTAAGAGTTGCCCTTTATTGAAAATAAAGTGATGAAAGGGCCATGATGTTTGTCCATGTATCTTTGTGGTTAATTTGGACATTTGCTTAAAAAAATGGAAAGTAAAGTAAGTAGTAGTGAAGTTACTTTTCAAATGCAGTAACTAGTAAAGTAATCTAGTTACAATTTTCAGAAGTAACTTGTAACTAGTTAATTTTTCTAAGTAACTACCCCAACACTAGTAGTAATGTCGGCTAACGCTAGCTGAACTATATTAAACATAACGTGGGTCGTAACATTGGATGAAGCTTGGTCAATGCTTTAATCTGGTTTCTATATTTCTTCATCAGTGTTGTGAGTAGGGAATGCACGTAATGCAGGTAAACGTAAGATACCGTTTCCAAAACTTGTAAGGGCGTAATAACTGTCAATGATGCAATTATTAATTTATTTGAATAAATGTTGTAATGCAGCTGAATCAACCCAATGAGTGTTCTTTTAAAGTATATCTTTGTGGTGTTTTTGAGAGAGAGAGAGAGAGAGAGAGAGAGAGAGAGAGAGAGAGAGAGAGAGAGAGAGAGAGAGAGAGAGAGAGGACGGACCTATTCAAGGAAATTAGTTTGTTTAATTTAAGTGGACTCGAAAAATTAGTGAGTAGTAAGTTGTAGTTATTTAGTTCCGATAAAACTCTTCCCACAAGGCTTTACTGTATTTCAGCCATTTAAGTTAAGTTAATCAACGTTGTGGTTCCGGAGATACTTTAAGAAACGTCACTTGCCTTTTTTTTCTTCTCCTGTCTGCTAATGGGCGCCGCGGGGGTCTGGGGTGTAAGAGGTTTTAAGTACAGTAAATATCAGATACTGTGTGTGTGTGTGTGTGTGTGTGTGTGTGTGTGTGTGTGTGTGTGTGTGTGTGTGTGTGTGTGTGTGTGTGTTTGTGTGTGTGTGTTTTTGTGTCAAACATCTTTTCCCGGAAGCTCATACTGTACGATACTTCTCGAAAATAAATAAAAGAACAAATTAATTGTGAAATAAATACATGAAGGTATTGATCAAATGAATAATACGTATATGCTGAAATACATAAGTTAGTCCACAAATAAAAGTGGAAAATCAAACCCATAAATATATTTTGCAATTATTTTTCTACATTTTCATTCATTTCAATGAGGTAACTTATTTACTTGAACATTTATTATTTCATCTTGTATTTATACTTTATTAGTACATGACACATTCTCAGCGGAGAATACAGACTGCTTTATTTGTGGCTTCAGCTGTGAAAAATGTTGCTTGTCAGAAGTGGGATTCGAACCCACGCCTCCAGGGGAGACTGCGACCTGAACGCAGCGCCTTAGACCGCTCGGCCATCCTGACTGTGCTGTTAATATCCTGGATACCTTTTGGAGTAGCAGACGTTTACCACTAGATGATGTGGTTTGCTTACCGGTTCCGAACTTAAGAAAGTATTTATATTTATTCTGCTGTGATTAGTTTCGTGTCTTGTTGTTATGTATTAAATACAATAATTTCAACAACTTATTCATGTGACATAATGCACTGTAATTTAGCCTTAAGCTTTAATATAATGTGTTGTTATCTCTGTTACTTACTTCCGCCACATGGAGAGAGAGAGAGAACGGAAGAGAGCGAGAGAGAGAGAGAGAGAGAGAGAGAGAGAGAGAGAGAGAGAGAGAGAGAGAGAGAGAGAGAGAGAGAGCTCGGCTGTGTGAGCTGCAGCAGCTCGGCTCAGGCAGCAGACGGCGGCCCGAGCCTCCGGTCCCATCTACCGTTATCTCTCCGCCGCCTTCATTTCCATTCTTCCTCTTCCTGCTCTCTCCTTTCTTTCCGCTCCGCAGCCGGAGAAATGTCCGCCAGACCGGGATTCTACCGGCAGGAGCTGAACAAGACTGTGTGGGAGGTTCCGGAGCGGTACCAGAACCTGACGCCGGTGGGCTCCGGAGCCTACGGCTCGGTGTGGTGAGTGTGTGTGTGTGTGTGTGTGTGTGTGTGTGTGTGTGTGTGTGTGTGTGTGTGTGTGTGTGTGTGTGTGTGTGTGTGTGTGCGTGCAGGGCGGGCGGAGGGGCGAGGCTGCTCAGCCACAACATTGTGACCGTCCATCGGGCATGATGCATCAGCATAGCGATGCGTACGTGTATATGTATGTATATATATATATATATATATATATATATATATATATATATATATATATATATATATATATATATATATATATATATATATATATATATATAGGAAGAGATGAAGCACCTTATGGAAACGAATTGTTTGGGTGGTTTGTTGTTAATTGTTGTTATTACCGGTATTATTATTATTATTATTATAATTATTGTTAATATCCCATTTCCTTTGTTGCTCCGGGATCAACATTATAGAAAAATACAGAATAATATTATTATTTCTGTGTTTCAGTATGCAAATGAACATGACTTATTTATGTGTTGCCTTCTGCTGTCAGACATATATTAAGACACACACACACACACACGCCTCTAAATATGAGCCTGCAGAGGCTGCTGTCCTGGGACTCTAAAGATGATATGCCACATCTGGAAAGAGAGGACCTGGGCCCAGCTGCTGCCAGTGCATATAGCAGGATGCCAGTCTGACACCTTGACGCGTCCTGCTGGTTTCACACATATCAAACACATGTCTCCTCTCTGCATGACACTGTGTCGTGGTGGGCATGCAGACATTTCCACTCTTGCAACCATTGCAATGGCTTCAATTTTTGAGCTTCAATTCCGTATCAGCCGGTGGGATTGCGTTGCCATGGCGATGTGTCATGGTGATAACCTCCTCCTTGACTGTCAATACTAATTAAGCTGTAATAGCTGGCAGATGGGTTATATACCTATGAGGAAATGTGGAGAGAACGGTTCGGGTGGCTGATCCGAGTGGGATAATCACATTTTTCCAAACGTGAATTGAGATGTTTGGATGTTGGCAGCTCCCTGAAGGACGGCAGTAAGCGGTAACTGAAGTGGTCTGACAATCTTTGCGGGAGAAGAAGTGATCGAGACGCAGCCAAACAATTTATAAGACGCTTCGTATCGATGTAAAACGAAGAATCCTTGAAATGGCCCCGAATGTGAAAACTGCTTAAAAGCTTTGTCCTGTCAGTAAATTCAGTCTTTTGACGACACCCCTGACTCAATGTGCCCAATTGAGCCTTTCCAGTCGATGAGAGAGGGAAAAAGAAATGTGGGCCAGCTCTGCTACGCTTGTGTGAAGTCCAAATCCTGTGATGCTTTGTACCAGGAGGATGAGAGAGGAGATTTCTCCATATGGAGCACTCTGTTTAGGAGGCACTCATAGGTTGTAAAGTTTAGATTTCATTCTCACTTTGGACAAGACGTGCTCAGCCCCAACCTCTCGCTGCCATTGGCTGTATCCTCAGAAAGGAGCTTTTATCTTCGCAGCTGACTTCCTGTCAAGTCAGATGTCAATTAAGACTTTCTGAATGCGCCTGCCTGCTGGGGCCCCACTTTAGCATTCAGGCTCCCACAGGGGGTTTTGTGGGTAAACATCTTGCCGATATTGCAGCTCCGAAACTCAAAATAGCGCAGATTAAAATAGAAAATAGAAAAGGTAGGTAGCCAGATGACGACTTTGCCTGGTGGTGATTATGTGAGCTGTGTCCTGCCACACAGGAAGTGATGTTTTCTCTGTGTCTGGTGTCTTTGGAATCGCCAGAAGATCAGGTGTTTCTCTCCTCCCGTTTTGAGCCGCCACACGGCGATCCCTGGCGAAATGCGTCAACCTTACCAAAACTCTTTCTTAAATGATATACACAGACACACACACACACACACACACACACACACAAAGGGCATTCCTCCACACCCACACACAGCACCATTGCCCTGCATTGTTAATGTCGATCTCAGCCATTGTCAGGAACTTTTCTCAAGCGGCCGGGGGATGGGGGTTCAGAACGCTGCATATGTATGCGTGTGGCGTTATGGGGGGTTAGGATCGTCCCCCTCGAGACGCACAGTAAAACGGCTCCCATCATTTATCTCCCCGCAAACCCTCTTGAGGCCTGAGGTCAAGGATCCGGCAAGCTCATATAATCCATTAGAGCCGAAGAGATGAAGAGTTTACACCCAAAGACGTAGAGTTTAGAAAGAGGACAGCGCAGCAGGTGCAAGGGAGTATATTAGGGAGTAAGGCGCAGACACAAGGGAGAGACGAGTCGGAAACACAAAGCCTGTTTAATAATTTAACACGCAGTGCCTCTGGAATTTTGATAAATTATGAGTCAAAAAGTTTGGAGGACTGAGCTGTGATATCCCCAGCCTAACCCAGACTCATTGTCTTCTCAGCTCTCCGCCGTCAAATCCTAATCCCTTCCCAAATATTCTCTTTTCCGCTTCTGGAGACAGAGAAAGTGGGCCAATTTTGGACCGGTCGAGATCATGGCTGCTTTCATCTCATGTCACCATATGTAACATCTGTTCAGCAAACCCAAACTCTGGCATGCTGCTTCTCATTTGGACAGCTGTGAATAAAACATGACTGCTTCATTTTGTCCAGACAAAACTGCTATGTCTGTGCTGATTGTCGCAGATCGGGGTTGCGATTAAATACACAGATGTATGCTGGCTTTAATGATGAGTTTCATGTATGTGATATTAAATGTCTGTGTATACTTGGCAGCATAGGGCGTAAAGACATTGTTACACATTTTGGGAAATACGATCATTTGTTTTCTTGCAGATCGATTAAAAGATTGATGCCACGCTCAAGTCACTGCATGTGGCCAAGAAATAGTATCCCCCGTAAACCCACACCGTGTCAATCTTTAAATATCTTTTTTTGTATGAATCAAACGCACAATATATAATTTGTGAGCTTTAGAGGTGCTGAAAGGTGGATTTAGCCCTTATTTCCAGTCTTTATGCTAAGCTAAGCTAACCGGCTGCTGGCCCATAGCTTTATAGTCAGCATAGATATATATGATATATATATAAATGGTAATGCATACAATTGGATGCAAGAAACCAACCCTGTGGACAATAATTTATAGAATAAGTGATGATTTCCTCTCTGTACTTGCAAGAGTCAACATCCTCCCCCGTTTAAATAGATGCAACCGTGTAGGTTGTTACTCTTGATTTAATCAGAACAAATCACATTAACTGATAAGACCAGAACATGTACATGAAAAGCATTTTCCCCTCAGGGTAAACAATGTACTTGAATGATCTCACATTGGATATTAGCTGCCCCTCCCCCTCTTCCTTTCCAAAACTGTCAGTGCGTTAAGAGCTCGGATGTAAAAAAACAAAAAAAAACAAGACAAAAGAAGATGAGTGAAATCGATGCCGTGGCTGGGGCGCCTGCGCTGACAGCAGTGCAGTCAGGCCCATGTACGGGAGATGGCGGGGAGGAAGGTATGCGAGGCAGAGAGGCCTGGTTCATGTCAGAGACGGAGGAAAACTGGCTGCCGTCCTGGTTTCAGCCCGGCGGTGACATCCGGACTGGCAGCAGGCGAGCAAGACACATGGATGCACATGGACGCAAGAGTGTTGTTTACTCGTGCGCGTAGGCATCACAGGTCACCGTGATATGATACCGTGGTATTTACAGGGAGTGCAGGAGACACGCATCATTAGGTGGGCTGTGTCTAACCAAGGGCACATCCTGGTCCTGCTGTGAACTGAGCTTCTTTCCAGGTTTTTTAGGAATAAAATAAATTGAAGGTGAGTCAGAAATGGCCCCACAGTAGAGTAAATGTCCTGTGTAGCAAGACGAGGTGGGTTTTGAGGAAGCAGTTGGGGCTTACAGATTGTTTTTTTCCACACAAAGAAAAGTGTCACTGTCTGCCCTCAACTAAAACTGACAACTGAATACAACATGTCAAGTATTTTGCTGCAGATTGTTGTGCAAAAATGCTGTCAAACAAGTTAGTCCAGGGATAAGGGAAACTTAAGTTTAAGATGATCAGGTGGGTAAGCTCAACGTATTGCTGAGAAATACCTGAAGCCCATTCAGAGGAACTTCAAGCGAAAGAAGGAGGTTGTTTTCCTTTGTGATCAAAGAGTTTAAACCCACGCATCAAGTCAGTTCTACATAAATGGACAGTATACATCTTCATTCCTCAGTGTTTCACTTCTTGCTCTATTTCTGCAGAGCTGCGCAGTATTTCACAATTCTCGCCCATGTTTCCTTCCTGTTTGTCTGTCTGCCTGTCTCTCTGCCGGCTGTGTTATTATACTACTGAAGGTGTTGAAAAGCCGGGCAGGACTGACAAGGCGTTGGCACCACAAAGGCAGCGGCATCAGAAGCAGCGGCATGGAAAGACATTTACATTTCAAAAGAGCCAGATGAAATAAAACCACCGCACTTTTACAATATCTGACATCCGCATCTCTCTTGTTCCACCACATCCTCTTTCACCATATCCCTCTCTTTCTGCATTCGGCGGTCGGTCTGTCTCTTTCCCTCAATCTTTTATCACTAATATACGCTCTCAGTTTCATCAGCTGATACCAGGGTTGAAGAACAGTCTGCTGTTTTGGGAATGATAGGGAATAAATACTGGAGACACGGGGAAACAACGGGCCTGGCCATGTCCAAAAGAAGCAAAATCACTTATAATTAACACATTATATCATATGTTTTTTGTTTCTGTGGGAAAACGACAATTTGACAATGTGCATAACTTAGCTTGTGACAGGAAACGGCGAAACAGCTAGCCTAGCTCTTTTCCGAAAGTAACCAAATTTAAGGATCCCTTAGCTTCATTTTCGCCATACCGTTGTGAGAGCGGTGTCAAACTGAATATCTAACTCTTCCTTTCTCCCTGTTTCCTCTCGCCAGCTCGGCGTATGACGTCGTCTCGCGGCAGAAGGTGGCGGTGAAGAAGCTGTCCAGGCCTTTTCAGTCCCTGATCCACAGCCGGCGCTCGTACCGGGAACTCAGGCTGCTCAAGCACATGAAACACGAGAACGTCAGTCGGCGCTCCTCATGAAAATACCCGGAGACGGGCAGACTCTTTGCATGCTTCCGCTCTGTTATTGATCAGCTCTGTCTCTGTCTCCGCAGGTAATAGGACTGCTGGACGTCTTCACGCCTGCCGCCGCATTAGAGGACTTCAATGAACTGTAAATCATGTTTACTGCAAGGCATACGCAGCTGTCCACCTTTCACCAACAAACATGCAATGATTCTGTTATTAGAGGGCAGGCTGGCGATGGTGCAGACGATCCCGGGGGGATTATGGGCTTGTCTTACGGTTGCCATGGGTACTAGTATTACTGTGCTCTCCTCCCATGCCCCCATTCACTCATGCTCTCTTACCGTTTTCCAGCTACCTGGTGACTAACCTGATGGGCGCAGACCTCAACAACATCGTTAAATTTCAGAGGCTGTCAGACGAGCATGTGCAGTTCCTAATTTACCAGCTTCTACGCGGCCTGAAGGTAATTTGCAGCATCACGATGCACCTGCTGTGTGCCAGACGTGCATGGTACGTGAGTTAGCATGCAGATATAGTGCACCGGGGACTCCTGACCTTTTGTCTGGTGTACCACACGGCTCTGGCAGAACAGGCTTTACTTGACATGTTCCAATTAACTGATTTTAAACGGGATGTTTTTTCAACGAGCATTTACCTTTTCATTGGTTCAAAATTAGCTGTAAACTGGCTACATATGATTCAGTCTGGTCTCTCAAGTTGCTAATCGAACTGTAAACGATAGCTGGCGCACGTAAGAGGAATTCCTGGTCCCGTCCCCAGAGGCTAAATCCTCGTCAGACCGATAGCCGATGGGTTGCGAGATGTTGCTATAGTCAAGTTTGCCATCTGCCTACTAATTTGGAAGCCATGTATCCAATACTTTGAGCTAACTGTTTGAACAATGATCCATTACTTTGAGCAAACCGTCTAGACGTCTCTGCTCCCTTGCTTACTAGTTTTCACACACTCTCAATCACAACAATGCCCATGTGTTACAGCAGACTCTATATCAAATAGTTTTTTAATATTTGTTGCTCCAATTTTTCCATATATCACATGGCATTTCTGTGGTACATCATGCTTAAAGTGAATGCAGCCTGTCAGCAGCCTTTCTGCCACATCTATGTTGCACCAACACTTGCTATATTTATATTGAGTTTGACATTCTGTTATTCTTTGTGGATTCTGTCCAAAGCTTGCATGTTCACACTGAATCAATCCAGCAGCCGGTAGGGCCGGCTGTTCGGCCTTCACGGTTACCATGGAAGAGACAAAAGCAGTCTCCCTTTAGGCCGGGGCTAATATGGTGAACTGCACTGCTGACCCCTGTCTCCCTTTATGCCCTCTCTCTCCTCTCTCCTCCCCCATGCTCCTGCTCCACCCCTCCGCCTGTCGAACAGTACATCCATTCAGCGGGATTGATTCACAGAGTGAGTGCCTTCTCTTTGCCCTTCTTGTCGTTTTTGGCCAGCAAGTTTAAAAAAGAAGGAACATACAGCGTTCCCCTTGTATGCCCCCTAACGTAGTTATGAGGTTGGAAAAGTCTTGTTCCAACTCTTACTTGAGTTTACGCTGGAGCTCAGTACTGCAGGTTTTAGACGGCTGAAACATTGGAAATATTCTAGAGGCCGTATGGATATTTTCATACACATTTCTACACAGTTCAGCCATCTTTGCTGTTCTTTGGGAAACCTTTTTTGGGGAAACTCTGAGATCTGCCCTAGATATTAAGTGACACGTTTGACAACGTTTGGCAGCACAGCATGCTTGTGAATGGGTTGAATGCATTTTAGTTGATAAAGAATAGTGTAGCCTTCAATAAGATATTAATGACGAACAGCTGTGTCTGAATTGTAAATCCAAAAGTGAGGTTGTAGAAGATAATTAGACATTGAAACTTTAAAAAGTGTGTCTTTCATGGTTCTTAGTTGGTCCAGTTGGATGGAATCCAGTTGCCTGGACAGAGGGAGTCAATGTTTACTATTTGGACACAAATAGAAAAGTGCAGCGATATCAGAAAAGTACAGCAATGACTATTTTCATTTAATTAATAATTAATATAATGATTCATGTGTCCTTCTTTTGTCTGCTCTACTATCTTTCTTAGGACCTCAAGCCAAGTAATGTGGCAGTAAACGAGGACTGTGAGCTGAGGGTAAGACTGATCTTCAGTTTAAACCTGCGAATCCTTCACCCCAACCTGTGAACGCCTAAAAAACTGCCTTCATGTCCTGCAGATCCTTGACTTTGGATTGGCCAGACAGACAGACGACGAGATGACAGGGTACGTGGCGACTCGCTGGTATCGAGCGCCGGAGATCATGCTGAACTGGATGCACTACAATCAGAATGGTAAAATGCCACCAAACTATAGACATGTAATACGCTTTTATTTTTAAACGCAAACTCAATTAAAGGATTAAACATCTGGTGTTTCTGTTCCAGTGGATATTTGGTCAGTGGGATGCATCATGGGAGAGCTGCTGAAGGGAAAAGTTCTTTTTCCTGGCACCGACTGTATCCTTTATCAGCATGGCGAAAGACCCACGGCAATTTGCAGCTTGTTTTCCCCTCTTAGCATCAACCTTCCATTACCTCTTTAATGTGCCCTGTGGGCGTGGACCTCTTGTAGATTTGCATCACAATCCAGAGCCTTTCTGCAGGGGAGGTGTGTCAACAGAGAGAAGTGGAGAATGAATGGGAGCGATCACAAAAGGCTGAATTATCTTGATTCTTGTATTCGGTGTCTGAGAGTAGAGCTAAAACACATTTGATTTACTGATCTTTGTGGGTTGTGGGACGCTGACTAGAAAAGAATCTCAGCGGCGCTCAGCAAGTAGAGTTTCTGCATTTTCCTCCGAGACGAGATAATACGACGGGTCAAGTCCTGACAGCCCTTAACTCCTCCTGCACTAAGATATTGACCAGCTGAAGAGAATCATGGAGGTGGTTGGGACTCCGACACCCGACCTGTTGAAGAAGATCTGCTCTGAACATGTGAGAGAGGGAAGAAGGAATAGATGGTTGGGGGAAAATAAATCTGTTGTGATATTGCTTCCACTGACAACCTGTTCTGATTGATTAGTCACTCCATTGACAAGCCGGTTGATTGACTACTCAATACGTGTGAGTGTTGGGGTGATAGATCAATAGCAAATCACCCACATTGTCACAAGAGTTGAACGCCGGTCTCTATTTGCAGGCACAGAAGTACATCCAATCTCTGCCCTTCATGCCCCAGCAGGACCTGGAGAAGATCTTCAGAGGAGCAAATCCACTGGGTGGGTGATGCACCGCAGATTGGGTTATCAACTTCTGAAATTCAATTGAAAGGCTTCGAGAGGCTCAAGTGGTTCTCTGCATATTGCAAATGAGTAATTCAGTTATACGGGTTTGGCCCTTTGGGTCACACCTCTCTGTCTGTTTCTGTCTCTGCTAGCTGTCGATCTACTGAAGCGTATGCTGGTTCTGGACTGTGATGGGAGGATCTCGGCCAGCGAGGCCTTGTCCCACCCTTACTTCTCACAGTACCACGACCCGGACGACGAGCCAGAGGCCCCGCCTTACGACCAAACGCTGGAGAGTAAAGACCGAACTCTCGAAGAATGGAAAGGTGATATATGATTTGAAACATGCATGTAACGAGTGGAAACGTACACGCCATCCCTGCTAGAGTGGCACATAAAGCGCCATAGTTGGAAGCCTAGGGTCACTGCATCACGAGCATCGGTATTTGACGAGTTGGGAGTGATAGTGTGTTGTACAGATATGATCTGCTTCTCTATTTATTTAAAAGTAATGCACTCACTTCGTTTGATTAAAATTTTTAGAAGGGCAGTTTTTGATTTGCAGAAAAAGGAAGTTGCACAACTGGATGCCACAGATCCAAAGTGAGCTTCGAGCCGCAGAGCTTTTGAGGATTTTAGGCTTGCATGGCTGTTGCAAGAATGTGTACTACACCACCAAAGTAATATTTGAGATATTTAAAGATGACATTTCCAACATCATGAATATGATTACGTTTCATTTACACAGGGAGTTTTTACGGTTTGTGAAATGGCTCAGAGCTGTGTGAGTCATGGTGGATATTTTCCACATGCTTTGCATCCTTATTTTGAGTTTCTTTGATAGACCAGTGTACCAAGCTGAACAAGCACGACTTTAAGGCATCGAATCAAAGCTCGCGCCAGAGGACTCTTGGTTTATATTTGAAAGTATCCTGTGTTGTGACAATGAAACTTGAAGGAAGTGTCTCATTCTACCTTCAGCGGGTTTAAAATATCCATCCAGTGCGACCTCGCTTAAACAAATCGTAAACAGGACCCTAACATGTTTTCTTTCGCTTTATTTCTCTCTCATGTGTGTACTTAGAGTTGGTATTTGAAGAGGTGAACTGCGTGAAAGCATCCGGCAGCAAGACCGATAGCCTTCAGGTGGAGCAGTAAGCCTCTTTCTGCTCTGCCTCAACCCTCACCCTGCAAAAGGACCAACTACTCAATGATTGGGAGAAGGAAGAAAACTCTGCATTCCCTCTGCTCAGCGTGACTGTGTTTGCTTGCCTGTCATGGGTGCATTTGAGCAGCGGGGCTGGACGATCTCCCCGGGATCAGATGCACACATTGCAACGTACAGGGAGAAATTTAAAATCCGATAGAAGAAGCTTTCCAGTTCGGAAAGTTGCTTCCTCTTTATGTTTCCGCTCTGTGAGGATAAAATGAGGAACCATTCAGCGTCAGGGATCGCAGAGGGCGTGATGATTCATACGGGGAAGCAACTTCACGGAACTGAACTGTGTTTACAGACTGATAGAAAGGTATCGAAGGAAGAAAAAAAAAAAAAAACGCACACTAGAATTTCCAAAGCAACGACATCTGGTCCCTCGACATGACAAATGCCATAAGCAGTCAGTGCTTCATATATGGAATTCATGTCTAAAAGCTTGCGGCGATGCCTCGTCATGTCACAAGAGCAGCTTAGCATTTAGCTTGCATACTACTGCATGATTTTTGAGCATTTTTATTATTACAAAATATTACTGGTATTGCATTATATAACCATCAAGACTGCTTATTGCATATGCCACACTGCTATAAAAGCAGCCAGAGGGTCAGAGAGAGGCATTACCAAGAAATGTGACCAACGTTTATTCTGTTCTATCTTTATAATTAAAGTGGAGTTAAAAAACAATTAGCAATTGTTCTTCCTCAGATGAGTCATCCTCTGCTGCTAACAGAGTAGTAAACACCAACTGTGCTATTAATTATCACGGTGATTAATACATGCAAAAACTGGAGCAGCATGACTGTGTTTCAGGTCTGTGTTTACAGTGCGACCTCGCTTGTCATATACAGTTTCGTCCGATGGCTGATATCTGGTCACCTGTTTGGCTTTGGCAGCGCCCATCAGGTTTCCATAGCTCTCTGTTGTGTCTTTTAAAGCCCCGGTTTGTGTTTACAATTATACAAGTTTATAAGCATTTTGTAAGCTGTTGGATGATATCACACCACCCAGCTCCCATAAAAGCTAATTTCCTCTTCTTCTTTTTTGTTTTCATGATGCTTGAGTGTTGTTAATAATTAAACCGGTGTGTGTACATTCATTAGTGACCGTAGTAAAAAAGCACTGGGGATGTTCTTTACCTCACTTGTGGGTATTTCAGTAACACTGAACTTCATAGCTTATTGCAACATTTGGACGCCCTTGCAGGTAACATTTGTATAAGCAGCATGAGCTCAATGCATATTCAAATTATCACAACGAATGGCTGGCTTTCTCACCGACATTGTGTTACTCATCTTGCAGCAGACTGGAGTTTAATTCCACACGTTCTGCTGAGGGAGGAATACTCTGCTTGTGTTAACCCACAGTGTGCAGAGCCAACAGGTTTTACAGCTTAACACTGAAGGTCAGGGAAAATGTCGAGAGAACAAAGAGGTTAACGCTGAGTTATACTATCTAGAACTGAATACAAACATATGAAAAAAAATACAGTGCATTAATGCATTTAGTGTTATCAGATAGCTATCTGAGCATTTGAACTTTGAGTTAAGTGAAGGTTCATTCATTCTTCGTTCATTCACTGATGCCGGTTGACATTTTTGGGAGATAAACATGGACTGTATGTATTAGGAGCTGAAGGGTTCATAATTCAGGAGCACATAAAGGTGTTAAGCAGGTAAAGGTTTTCTAGAAACTGGCCTTCGAATGCCAAAAAAGCAGCACAAGTATCTCTTTAGGTTAGCTAAAGAGCTACAAGCTAGCTTTGATTGTAACCTAGGATGGCTAAAGTACTAACTATACGGTGTATAAGCTACACATGGTTGGCAATCAAGCCCATCTGAGGTTTTGTTTCACTGCAGATATGAGATGAACAACGGAATAAGAAGAAACCCTAGCTCACTAGTCGAGCTAGCTTTGTTAGCCATTTAGGTTATGAGATCAATTGTATTTTATACGTTTTGTGTGTTCCTTCATGCAAGTTAAACTGTGGTTCTATGGTTTGTCCCACTCAAGTCTAACCAAACCAATGAGATTATGTCTGCCTAAAAGAAACATTAGTACAAATAGAATATCATTTTTGAAGAACACAAGAAGGGAAACCCACTTTGAGATATTTTTCCCCTGGAATGGTTCTCACTGGAGTCGTTGATTACACTGGATGCAAAATGTTGGAAATCAAACCTGTCTGTCTCAGTCATGTCAGTGTGTTGGAGCTCTGGATGTTAAAGTGTCATGTGCTTATGTGGATGTTGTATATGGGGTGGATTTGAATAGCAAACTGCAAATCGAATGTATATGTATATGTGTGTTTGTTACAAGTTAGGTGTGTCTTTTGAATACATGGCATGTGATTCAACGGTAGCCATGAGTTTCAAACCACTAAACTGAATGTCAACTGTCAGTTTTCAAATGATTTAGATGATTTTCTCATTCATCATCAACAGGTAACATGTTTTCAACAGAATAAACACCATCAGTTCCGATAACTCTGTTTGTCAGTACGTTTCTTATCGGATACTTTCTCTGCAACATTCAGTCTTTCTTATCTCCAACTAGGACAAAGGTTATGTGACACCCCCGTCCACATAGGCCTACTTTTAGGATGGAAATGATTATTTAGCCTATTTTCTGTTGTTCCAATTAAGGAAATTGTGTCAAGTGTGAATTGTGTGTTTCCACCTTTATGGCAACACTTTGGGAAAGGCACTTTCCTGTAGCTTGAAGCAAGTTTCATGAACAGTTATTCCAGTCTGGTGAGGATGAACATGACTGCCCTTCAAAGAGCCCTGACCTCAACCCCATCAAATATCTACGGGATCAATTGGAACGCCAACTGTGAACCAAGCCAACGGTCAGCCATGCTCGGAAAACTTGTAGATAAGCCTTCGTAGAAAAGGGGAGGCTGTTGTAGCAGCATATTGATAGCCATGGCTTTGGGGTGAGATGTTCAACAATTACATATGAGCACATACAGTGGCTTGTCCACATAATAGCATAGTATAGTGTAAATAGTATATAAAACAATCAAATACTATAGACTAGAACAGGATGGTATACAGTAGTATGGTAAAACACAGCATACTATACAAAGAAAGGAAGAATATAGTCTATACCAGTGGTTCTTAACCTGGGTTCTGGAGTCACTCTCAGGGGTTTGGCAGGGGTCAAGACACACACAGTATAGCCCGGTTTACACTAGCAATGTCGGGCCACAAGGCACTGTTTTTCTTCTTTTCGTCACATTGATTTTCAGTAAATATTCATTGAGTTATGTTTTTGTGTGAAATTCATGTTTTGTTGATTTTGTTCTTTCAACAACAGTGATTTTGTGTGCAACTGATGCATGGTTCATTTTGTGCACTAACAAAATATATACCTATGTTTTGAAGAAATCATGTTTTATTTTTCCAATTACAAAGGGTTCGGTGAATGCACTGATGAAGCTTGCAGGCTTCAGTACCTCCAATAAGGTTAAGAACCACTGGTCTATACAATAGTCCAGTCAGTATAGTACAGCATTATAGAATAGTATAGTACAGCATGGTATAATCTAGAATATAATCATATAGAATACTAATATAATAATATATATATATATGAATCATAGCATAGCATATAGTCTATGATAATATAGTAAAGTGCAATATAGAATAACATTGTGTGGAATGAGATAGAATAGTATAGCACAGAATAATGTAAAAAGATTAGTATGGAATAGAATAGTATATATACAATCCATAGTACCACATAGAAGAGAATAGTATTTTACAGTATAGCATGGCAAAATATAATACATAGTATAGTACCGTATAGTATAGTAACATTGTGATGACACCAAAGGAAATCAATCAATCAATTTAAACAGATTATTGAGCAACTTGGACACATTTTTACTGCCATTCTATGATGATCATTAATGCAAAGTTACAGGCTACTTTGCCAACTCAGCATGCATATAATTATAGGGATGTGACAGCAGTATTATAGGGTAGGCCTATAACGTGGACCTTGGGGTGGGCAGATGTTTTGTGGCTTTTTCCCCCCACATTGTAGACACACCCATATACTGCCCTGGCGACCAGGACCCATGACTAACAATGTGTGTGTGTGTGTGTGTGTGTGTGTGTGTGTGTGTGTGTGTGTGTGTGTGTGTGTGTGTGTGTGTGTGTGTGTGTGTGTGTGTGTGTGTTGGGGGTGGTCAAACCCCGCAAAGCGCTCAAGTGGTCCGCTGGTTCATCTGGAGGAATTTGCACCAAGACTCTCCTCTGCCGGACGGACAGCGCGTCTTGGGCGCTTTGAAATAAAATAAAACAAAGTAAAACGTGAGTTTGTTTACATGCGCGGATCCACATCCGGACCTCAGCCTCGTCTAGTCGGTACGGTATGTCTGTGCGGTCCAGGACGGGATACTACCGACAGGAGGTAAACAGAACCGCGTGGGAGGTTCCGGAGAGGTACCGGGACCTGAAGCAGGTCGGGACAGGAGCCTACGGGACGGTGTGGTAAGTGGAACATCGGCTTTTAAAAGTCTTGCTTGAATTTCGATGGCAGCTGATTGACCACAGGGTTTGTGCCATGTCGGACTATCCAATGAATTTACCCAAAACAGCTCATTTAGTATTTTCAACTTTTTAATCTGCATTTAGCACTGATGTATACTGCAGTGGCTCTGTCGAAGTATTATCTAGTAGTATTTTAAGTATTGCACATAAATAAACCACAAGAAACTGACCCTCTGCCCAATGCATGAGAAACAAACAATGCACATAAAGTAATAATAATAATACAAGTGCCATGTTAGATCATTTAATGAGCTATACCCTTCCCTCATTTTATTCAACAGACTTTTACCTCAATACTTTTACTTCTACTCGAGTAATCTATTCCTATTCTTGCAGCAGCAGTACTGCTGGTGTGGGTTATTTCGGTCAGCAGTATCACCACACAGCGGGCTCTGCAGGGCCTGTGCATTGTGTGGTATGGATGAGGGTCAACAAAGAGAACCCCCTCTCCAGTCTCATTGTAGGAAGAAGTCAAAGAGCTTGAGTTAAGTGTATATAGAAAGCACCACTGCATTGTCTTCAGTCACAAACAGTCAGCAGATAGTGTCTTGTCATCGCACACACAAAAAAGCACAGGTGTAATTAATATCCTTAATGGGGTACTGTTCTATTTAGATGCTATTAATTACACTTGGTAGATTTCCTTATAGACATGAAAAAACGTCCTCGTCGATGGAATTTGGACACAACAGTTGAGTTTCTGGAGGTGAAATTGAATCTGTGCAGGCTGTCCTTTGAATGACATGAGGTACCTGTGTGTGTGTGTGTGTGTGTGTGTGTTTCAGCTCAGCATGGGACCGCCGGATGGGGACGCAGGTTGCCATCAAGAAACTCCAACGGCCCTTCCAGTCCAAACTTTTTGCCAAAAGGGCGTTCAGGGAGTTGCGACTTCTCAAACACATGAAGCACGAAAACGTAAGAGGGACACGTATTTGTGTTGATGTTTTTTTTTAAACAAGGAGAATAGGACTACAGCGTGAAGCTTATTTTTTTTGCTTTCATTTCTCCTGATCAGGTAATTGGGCTGATGGATGTTTTCACCGCTGAGATCGCGTTGGACCGCTTGCGTGACTTGTAAGTTGCCGAGTGCTGCCGAGTATAAAACGGGTCGCTCTTCCCCAGGAGTGATCCGACTCCTCCTCTCTCGTCCCTGCAGTTACCTGGTGATGCCGTTCATGGGCACTGACCTCGGCAAGCTGATGAAGCTGGAGAGATTATCAGAGGACCGGGTGCAGTTCCTCGTCTATCAGATGCTGAAGGGACTCAAGGTGAAAAGCACTACCTGACTGGTAGAGCAGCGTAAATATGTGACCACGTCTCGTACACTTGTTTCTGCGAGTTGAGCTCAAGTTGCTGATCTGTGTCTCCTCTCTCCTCAGTATATCCACTCGGCAGGGATCATCCACAGGGTGCGTGACCTTTGACCTTTCAGACTATGAGCTTTGGGGGTGGGGCTCTTGCTCTTTTTCACACTCGATCCCATTCATCCGGATTCCCACACAGGGAGCTTTGCTCTGTGCGCTTATTTCCATGTCTTTCTAAACCTAAGCCAGTGATACGCTGTCTGGTTTCAATTTATGATATATATATATGATATATATATATATATATATATATATATATATATATATATATATATATATATATATATATATATATATGATTTCATTATAAAACATTTATGGATTCATTTCCTGGCATATTTCGTGACGTTAAAGTCTCTAGGTGTTAACATATAACGGATTCTGCGTTCTGACTCACTGTCTATCTGTTCTCTTGATCTTCTTCTCCAGGACCTTAAACCTGGAAATCTAGCCATCAACCAGGACTGTGAACTCAAGGTACTCTCGCTTACCATCAAGCCGTTTTAATAGGAACATCCCATACACGTATACATTTCAAAGCAACAGCTCTGCTTTTTTGTCCTTCCTGCTTCAGATCCTTGATTTTGGCCTGGCGAGGCAGGCCGACGCAGAAATGACCGGCTATGTCGTGACGCGCTGGTACCGAGCGCCCGAGGTGATCCTCAACTGGATGCACTACACACAAACTGGTAAACCCTCGTCAGGTTTTGTGTCATCGGGGTGGAGGAAATAACTAAGAGAACCGTTTCACAGCGAGAAAGCTGACGTTTTCCTCTCTTGTTGCAGTGGATATTTGGTCGGCAGGTTGCATCATGGCAGAGATGGTGCTGGGGAAGCCGCTGTTCAAAGGGAGCGATCGTATCCTTGACTGTCATTAAGTCATTTAATTACCTATTTTCCTGTTTTCACTGCACATGTTTACGCCAAAGCATTATAAATGGAAAAGAAAGCTCATGTTTGAAAAAGCAAAACTGCATGCAACAGATGATTCTTGACCACAGCTACTGCCAGACCTGGACCAGCTCCGAGAAATCATGAAGATTACAGGAACCCCAGCGGCTGACTTTGTTTTGAAGCTTCAGAGCCAAGATGTAAGTCGTACTGGGGTTGGACTGACACGTTGAAGACACACTGGATGCACTCACTGGCTGTACAGTTGAAAGCTGGTTGTTCAGAGTTTGTTGAGTCAGAGAGAAGAGTCAGTTTGCTTTCATTGCTGTTACAATGCTTTCTGATTGTTCAATACCCGACTTCTAAAAGTCCCTTGGCCCACCAACCTTTGTCATCCTTCTCTCCACTTCCTCTCTCGACAGGCCAAAAACTACATCAGAAGTCTGGCAAAAGTGCCAAAAAAAGACTTGCACTCCCTTTTCTCCAAAGCTAGCTCAAATGGTACGTACAGCTCTCTGCTCTCCAGCTTAGCCAGGTGTCGGGTGGCACTAAACCCAGTTTAGCTGACCTTGACATTTATGTGTGCAACGCAGCGGTGTGCGTCCTGGAAAAGATGCTGCTCCTGGACCCGGAGCGGAGGGTCAGCGCCTCGGAGGCGCTCGACCTGGCGTTCTTCAGCGAGTACGTCGATGCTGAGGAGGAGAGCGAGGCGCTGCCTTATGATCAGACCATGGACAACACAGACCTGCCGCTGGACCAGTGGAAACGTAAGCGAGGGGCGGGGCAATGGGTCAAGAGACTCTGTTTAATGTGAAAAATTATTCTGCAGTTCCCCTCAGCTGTACGGAGCACTTTGCCTATTTTAGCGCATTGTTTTGTATTTTTTAAGGCATGCATTTTAAATGTTTTAGTTCATCATCACTGCTCTCACCAACCTTACTTTCAGCCACACCGGCTGATTTTCGTGAAAATGTTCTGATAAACTCATTGAACTTTACCTCCACCAAACAGCAGACAGACACAGTTAGCAGCTAGCTGGTGAACAGAGTGGACATGTCCAAGGGTGTAGGTTTGCATGGGGTCCAAAGGGATTAGTCACGACCAAAGTTTGGGAATGACACAATTGTCCCCACCAATACGAAAAAATATCTTGCACAATATATTTGAACATGTATTTGTATTATTATCTTTATACTATGTCCGTCGCCGTAAACTCCAGTACTGCTGCTGGTTGTGTGGCAGCTCATGAGACACTGAGGCGTCCGCTAGTAAAAACGGTGCTCTAAAAGTCCGGCGTAGTGTGGACGCTCAGTGTAAACGTAGCAAAAGATATGCGTTTAAAATGTAACCCTCACGTGGGGATCGAACCTGCCACCTAGCAGTCTAAGGACGAGCACCCTACCAGATTAGACACACATATTGATAAGACTTTGGGTCCACATAGTTTTGTCTAGTCTCATAGTCGACACATGACAGTATTTTTGTTCTCCTCTTTATAAGAGTTTGATAGTTATAACAGGTAAAATAGTAATGCAATGTCAATAATTGTCTTTATTCTTGTTCTATGATTTCATAAATACAACAAACTAGAGTTTTTGTATATATAATATGACTATATATACAATTTTATAAGCTGTGATATCAAATAGCTTTTGTGGCTCCGGACACATTTTTGGGGTGGAAAAAGGGGGGTATATACACCCTTGGATATGTCAGAATAAAGGAGAGAGGAGAGTGAATATTGGACAGGTTTAAAGCTTTCCTCTCCTTTAAGGGAAACTTAGTTTTGTGCGTTCAGTGTTGTTACAGTACCTTCTGTTTGCCAGTAGAGGTCACTGTAAATCTTTAATGGTACTGGATGCTTCTTTTAACTCTAACGATATATACAGTATATACAACAAAAAAAATGATTTTTTTTTCCATATGTGTTGAACTCTGATGTGAAAGTAGGACGAAGACGTGATTTAAACCTGATTTGCAATCCTCTCTTTTGTGTTTGTGCAGGTCACACTTTCACAGAGATACTGACCTTCAGGCCGCCCAGGGACTCCAGAGAGACGTCACTTTAAGAGCACACACACATACGCACACGTACACACACCTGCACCCCCAAAAATGTCTTGTTGACTTAATGGATATGATTAGTTTGTTAACGTTTCAATAAATGTGATATGCTCATTTGTTAAGAGTGTGTTTGTGCGTCAGATTATTTATCCATCAACCGTAGACAACATGCTCAAATTCATAACGCCACTGCTCCTTAAAGTCAGTCTACCCATTATGTGGCAGGGCTTTTTTGTTGTCTGTTTGCATTTTGATAACTTATTCTGATAATGGATGCATTTCGGGAACAAAGGGCGAGGCCACGCATTGTACAGGAACAAGGTAAAGGCTGGGAACACTGCAGCCAATAATGATGTCACACACATCATATTAACCAATGCAGGTAGCGTAACCAAGATCTCTTCATGTGAGGATGTTTAAAATAGTCAATGAAAATGACTAATTCCCACATTTGATTTTCGGTGTAGCTGAGTTCAGATGATTCTATGTTACATTTTGTTGTACATAATGTGTTTTCCAATATGAAATCACCTATTTGTCTGGGACATGCTCCCTTTTACAGAGATCAGACCTGTAACATTTCCTTATTTGGTCAGTCTCCTCACCATTAATCCATCCCACAATCTCCCAAGCACTCCCCTTAACTGACTCTGAGTCAGAAGCCCGAAGGCGGGAGGAGGGCAGCTCTGTATCCCCTGTCCTATCTGGAAAACTGACTCAAGATCCACCAGTAAATAGATCTAAATTGGTCATTTGTTGATGAGGAAAATCTGCTAAATAGCGCCGTATACAGAGTTTGTTCTGCCATAAATGAATGAGCCATGGGTTTCTCATTAGAATGACTAAGAAGGCAAACATGTTTTTTCTCGGCTCTCCCTGATAAGAGCTGTTTGCCTGCTGATGTTGACTGACTGTGCAGTGCTAGCTGTATATTTCCTGGATGCTGTACATTTTACATTTTTACAGGGGACAATGGATAATACCGGCATATCTAAACAATACGGAGGACACTCAATTCTCAAAAGACTTCTGTTGCTGCTGTTTCTGGCAGGTAATACAAGGATCTTTCTAACAAAAATACCAGTGGAAGAGTTGATTTCTAGTTGTGATAATTTAACCATTGAATCAGTGTAAGAGCTGAATTTAATGGCAGTTGGGAACACATTTGTTACTGTATTTTTATTGGGGAACACTCTTCACTTTGTGTATAGTACCTTTTATAAATGTAATGGATCATGAACTACAGTAAACCTTTCAGGCACTTTACTTAAGTTTTCCATTTCAAGTTGCTTTATGCTTCTGGTCCTCGACATTTCAGAAGTAAATATTATACTTTCTACTCCATTTCCTATATTCGAAAGCTATAGTTACTAGTTACTTACCTAGTTAGATGAAGATTTAAAAAAAAAGATCAGCTTTTAAAACATGATGTATTGCTGTATATTAAACTACACAACACTATTTAAAGTAGTCACAATAGCTCCACCTCAACCGGCTCGAGTAACAACCAACCAGCTCAACCAAGAGTAAAATGCTACTTATAACATAATAGTATAATACACACACGTTCTTTCGGTATAATAGGTGCCCATGTTTTACATGCTAGCTTCATGCTAGCACAAATATAGAAGAGTTGTACAGTTAGCAAACTATCAAAACCTGATTTATGTTAGTTTTTCAAGTAAGCAAACGTTAGCTAACATTAGCCATATTATGCTACTGCTCAGAACATGTAGAGGTGTAGCAGCAAAATGCTGGAGCGTATTAAACTGAGGATGCGTTTTATTGCTTGTAAATTTAACGTTTCATTTAAAACATATAATTTGAGTTTTCAATGATATCACACCATCTGCTGAGGAAGAATGTGTAAGATGGCCGCTGTCATCGGGATGAACGTGCAGCTAATAACTTCTTCCACAGCCCTTTAATGACTTTGTGTCCTCGTTAGGCTAAAATCAAGCTTCAAAGTTCATCCTTGACCTTCGCAAACAGCAGTTTGATAAATCAATCCCAAACTCAAGGTCCCTTTAGTGGCTTTTAGCCAACTATTTCTGCTAATGAAGACTATGTGATAAGATTGAAAGCTTTGGGGGGAAAAAAGCTGGAAGTGGACTTGAGTTTGGATTGTTTCGTCAAAGTAGAATTTCCAAAGCCAACATCGGACAATGATACTTAACACTAATGTTTTGGATAACAGTGAATATGTTTCCATTGGCCGTGTAGGCCTTCAGCCAGCACTGTCTACAGACGGAGAGGAACCAAAACTAGAGGACGACAATGAGAGTGAGTTACATTCAAACAGACAATACAACATACATCAATGATGCGATCTGTATCAATTCTAACCTCCAGATACAATACATAAATATCACTACAATATATGAATCCCCCATCATCGGGGTTATTGTGACTGTCGCCATTTTCAGAGGCAGAGAAAATCAACTGTACGATTGTCGGTCCGGCCTACGTGACTGTGGGTGTGCCGAGCAGCGTTGAATGTGCCACCGACTGCCAAGAATGCACCTTTTCTCTGTCTCTGGATGGACAGAGTGCCCAGGGCCAGGGGAACACGTTAGCCTTCACTTTGAACAGCTGGGTGGAGGCCCTCACAGTGACGTGCACAGTAAGGAGCGATACTGGGCCGACTGCCACGGCAACAAAGCGACTGCAAGTCTTAGGTAAGTGATACCTGACTTCTTTATTTTTTTGAATGAGCTATTGTTAGAGTTGGCGTATGTATAATTGTCCGACAGTATATTCACAGCTTCTGCGCTTTGTGAACACCTTTGCTGTTTCATGACTCATGTATTTGTCTTGGGCACCTCAGTCGGACCCGCCAATGTTTCCGTCGCAGGGCCCGATTTGATGAATCCGTCTGTGAGCCACACCTACAGCTGCCACTCCTACTGTCGGCCATCTTGCACCTACGGTTGGAAGATAGATGAAGGCCCATGGATAAGTGGTCAGGGGAATGTTATTTCCATCACTCCTCAGGAGACCGACAACTCCAAAATTCTCATCTGCAAAGCCACCAACAGCGTGTCGGGGCTGTTTGCCGCCGCCACTCAAAACATAGCTGTGATATGTAAGTCAACTAATAGGCGTGAAAGAGAGAACAGCTTTCCAGTAAAAGTATTTCATGAATAAACACAGAGTATATTACATTTGCAGTTTTTATTAGCTATTTTCTGATCTCTCCTCGCTATCTTACTTTCAGCTGGTCCATCACAGGTTCAGATCAAAGGGCCCGACGTGATCGAAATTGCGAAAACGTACAAGTTTGTGTGCACCGCCGAATGCCTGCCCTCGTGTCGCTACGTGTCGTCTGTAAACAGTCAGACCGTGAGGGGCAACGTGGTCGAGGTGACAGTGGATCATCCGCTGAAATCGGTCAGTCTCAAGTGCGAGGCTCAGAACACGGCTTCAAAGAGGACGGCCACAGCCTTAAAGACCGTGCAGATAACACGTGGGTTCAACAGGTTTTCCTCTTGCATCCTCTCAATGCCGTACACGCCGCCTTGACGGTTGTTCTTCTTGTGCTCAGGGTCAGATCGGAGCCCGTCCACTCGTCCTGAAGAGGCCTCAGCTGTGCTGCTGCTGGCCTTCATCTTTTCTGCTGCCTTCTCACTGTGACAGGTGAGGCTTACTGATGTAGCAATTATGATCCGAGCGACAGGTTTCTTTTTCTTGCTTTTAATTCAATAATAATAGTTTCATTTCATATTATTTGGTAGAATTATTTTATCTGCATTGGCATTTACAGACCCTTTGTTCCCACCATCATAAAAACATTTTCTCTCTCTCTCTCTTTGTCTCTGTCCGTCAGATCTTTCTCGCTGTGAATGAGTTTGTGATGAAGAAGGGCATTTGACCTGTGAGAGCTATTGACTCATGGACCGGTGGCTTTACGCTGCATTCGTCTCCATTGGTGTGGCAGGTTGACAGGAGGCCGAACCCTGTTTGCAATTTCTCGTAAGAGGCGTGGAAAAGCACTTCAATATCCAAGTGTGGACATGTGATGGATTAGTTGGCTTTGTAATATTCTTCCACCGATACATTTGAAATGTTGATGTCTATAAATTAATAAAATGACTTGAAACACAATATAGAGACCTTTTCTTCAGTAACCACATATGTACAATTTTGGGCAAGATTAACATAAACATCACAAAATCTGTTTTTATACTTCAGTATCTCCCACTTTATATCAGAGTAAATACTGTACATTGATGTAGAGATTGTGTCATGTCAATTATTTTCTTGAAAAAGAGCTTAATCTTGTCTTCTCCCCCAAAGTTTTAAGTGGCATTAATTCACATAAAAAGGCAGTATCCATAACGCCAATTAATTTAGAAAACATCACCAACACAGCCTCATCATCCCTTGATTGGTCTGAAATTGTCGTAAGAAAAAGGGGGAAACATTTTCATGAAGGAAAAAGGGCCTCATGCCTTAAATGATTAACTGATTATCCAAATAATTGTTGATTCCTTTTCTGGATCAACTTATCTAATCGGCATTCTGTTGTAAGTCACAACTCACTAAACAACCAGATTTAGGGATGGGTTCTAACTTTAGCTGGTATTAGCTAAATACCTCCACCTGCATCTTCCAAATAAAAGTGTGTAAAACTAATTGTATTACATTTTCAAACGTTTACGCTCTGATAACCACTTCAGCAACACACCTTCAAGCCAACATGTCCTCCTCCTGGTTCGCTCCAGTTGCTCAACGGCAACTTGAAACCAATACCATAGGGAGAGGGGTGTGTGACTTACTGAGGGTCAATGGCACAAATAACAGAATGTGTTAGAATCATACACATATTCATTAAAACGAAAGACTATCATGAAATAGAAATATGAAATAAAATAGGAATAGAACCCTCCACCAGCATGAATATGTCATGACCCTTTTAACATCAGGATCAGACTCTGGAGTTTTTGCTGGAAATGACCTGCACCTAATGACCTCATAACGACCATAAAGCTGTCATTAGTTTAAATCTAACAACATTAGGGTGAGGGAGGTCACAGTTTGCACGTCACCACAGACCCGAGAAGAGGTCTGATAACGCAATAAGTGAAAAAACAAACACCTGTGATGCTGTTGATTCAGCCTGGAGGCAGAATCACACCTGCAGGTTGGATGGTGATGAAATACTTCTGAGCTCCGTGGTGAGAAGTGCCGTAATCACACATGTCCAACCAGGTGAGGTGCATTTCATTTACATGGAAACGTGTGCGTGTCGAAATGTAATCTAAATGGAAGGTCAGTTCAAAACCGTCATGTTTTCCTGTAATCTCAAAGAAGGAGAACTAGCAGTGACAGTTTAAAGACACACCCAGGGTTCATATCGGTCCACTGACAAACACTGAGAAGTGATTTACAGTGTGTACTCTTTAAGTGCTTTGATAAAACAAAGATGATTTGTAAATCATCTGAGATTTCATTTCTAAAGTTAGATTTGCACTTGCATCACTGCTGTTAATGAGGTCATGGTAGTCAGAAAGGTAAAGGGACTCTTGGGGAACCTTTTCTCTAAGCTTGGGAGGTACAATTAAAAGTTGTGTTTCTAATAGATGAGAAAATTGTAATGCAACTATCACTGGCATGTATATATTTAGGTGCAACTCGTCATCTCCTGAATTAAACAATTTCAGTTAAAGGTTTTTAAAAAATGACGTAATGCCACGATTTCTTTTACACACATTAAGAGAACCCCAAAGAACAAAACTAAAACATATCAGATCTGGCAGGCAGCTGGAGTGCTATTCTATTGTATCCTATCACGGCGCTGTGATTAATTGAGTTTAGAGTCTTTACCTCCGCAACCACAGACCGATATGAAAAAGGGAACAAGCGGCATGGTCAAGCGTGCAACGTACAATAGAAACCGCCGCCCGCTGAAGCCAAAAGCAGACAACAGGTCGCCTGCTTGCATGCACGCCCTCAGCAGAGAATAGAGCCAGCTGATAACCAGTAACATTAAAGCCATGTGTGGTCTGTGTTTCGTAATTAGCGGTGAGATAACAGTGGGCAAGGCCTCCCCCTGCATGCGTTATAAGAGTGTGGATGGTTTTTAAGAGCGTGGATAGCTGTTTGGACTTTCTGCAGCAGCATGGATCCTCACTCCGCCGGTCTGCTGCTGCTGCTGCAGCTCACCTGTCTGGCAGGTAAGAGAGGGCGCCCGGCTCGCGTCGATCAGCATTTCAGCAGAGTTATCAGTTAAATACTGACATTGTCTTCTTTCTTTAGTGTTAATTATTAATGTCAATGCATTCTCTTCTCTCATAACCAAGGTGTTTCTACTACCAGTGAAACTTGGGAGGGTGGAGCCATGGGGGAAACCTCATGTAAGATCATTTAAATTCTGAATTCCATGATAAAATGTTTTTTTTAAATGCATCAAAGCAATCTTCACACAGAGGTGCCCTTGAATAGTTTTGAATCTGTCCTATTGCAGACGGGCCGTCCTTACTGAAGATCGATGGGGTCAGTGTGGTGACAGTGGGAATCCCATATTATTTCCAGTGCGAGGCCCTGTGCTTCCCGGCCTGCGAGTTCAGCTGGACGCGGGGCAACGTGACCACTAAGGGTCCCGTGCTGAGCCTGCAGCTCCTGCACACGAAGCCGACGGAGACGCTGACCTGCACGGTGAACAACCCGGCAACAGGGAAGTCAGCATCTGTGCAAAAGACGATGCAAGTGACGGGTAAGAGTGAAGACTGAAGGGATGTTAAATGCATGAGTTCCCTCAGCTTCGCACTTCCTTCAACCAAATCTATTTCCAAACTTTGCAGCTGGGCCATCGAACATACGGATCGTCGGTCCAACCTATCTGACTGCAGGAGTTGTATCCAACTTCAGCTGCTTGGCCAGCTGCTACCCGTCCTGCAGCTACACGTGGACGGTTACCTGGGATAGTCAGACGCTGCAGACTCACGAGGGCGACACCCTTTCCTTAAGTCCATACACCAGCACCGTGATCTCTGAAACTGTGACGTGTGTGGCCGAGGACACCATCTCGCATCTCTTCATCTCTACGACTCAGTCGCTGATGGTGGCAAGTATGTGAAAGAAGTTAAGGGAAATCAACCTCATTGCATGGTGGAAAAGAATGTATGCGCTTACTGTTAAAGGAGTTTGGTGAAACATGATGGAAGTCAGTCCAATTGTTTGATTCTGTTTACCATTTCTGGAACTATGTTACAATATTACACTGTGATTCGCGTCTGGTCGCCTCTGATTACAACGGACTGCATTTCTGTTTTACAACCCTTTTTGACTCGCTGATGCAGTCTCAAAACTTTTTAAAAACTAGCACACACACCTTGAGACAAGATAATTTTTGATGCTTTGATTTCAGGATCCAATGTAACTTTGTGAAATGAGCCCCATACATTCAAACTCCTTGTTCTTAAACTCTTTCTTTAGGCACGTCTAGCATCAGCATCCAAGGTCCCAGCACAGTGACGATGGGACAAAGGTATTCCTTCACCTGCTATACGGCGTGCGTCCCGACCTGCAGCTTTACGTGGAAGTACATGGGCAAGACTTTCCAGGGTGACCGGACCGAGATCCCCATCTTGCATAAGGGAGACAAGAAAACGTTTGCCAGTCACTTTAAGATCACGCTTAACGACTACTCGAAAATTGAGCCGCTGACCTGTGTGGCAACAAACTCTCTATCCTATGTTAGTATCAACGCCACGATGAACCTAACTGTCATTGGTGAGTCTGCGGCATTGCTCCCACTTTGATTTGTTTTAGGTAATCACATCATGTCTTAGGTACTCACATCGTCTTTCATGTTCATTGTCCTCGCGCAGACCCCATCTCGGTGCGTCCCACCTCCCAGGCCCTGCCAGTGGCGGACAAGGCGTTCTCCCTGCAGTGCGTTGGCTCCCAGAACCCAGCCTCCATCACATGGCTGAAGAACAAACAGCCAATGCCGGCCTCCAAAAGAGTGCATTTCACCCCCGACAACGTCACGATGACCTTCAGTCCTCTCCTGCCAGCAGATGAGGGTGTATACCAATGTGTGGTGGCAGAGGGGGGGCCCCCCATCCAGTCTATGGACTACGCGATACAAGTCAACTGTAAGTACGCGCGTATGCTTCAACATGGGCATTGTTAAGGATGGTCCATGAATACGTCCAACGCCAAGTCCAACTATTGACCTCCCACACTAGCTTGAGCTCCTATCCATCAAGAAAGGTCAATTCCACATCCACCTCTGGCAAAGAAATAATGAAACCGTTCCCTATTGCAATTCATCCACAGTCCATCTGAACTGTACTGTAACTGAAGTCTGTCTGTCCATCTGTCTTACCTCCAACCGCAGACGGGCCGTCCTCAGTGGTGATCAGCGGGGTGGACACAATGACTTTTGGAATGTCGTATGACTTCAATTGCTCGGCCAGCTGCTACCCAGCATGCAACTTCACCTGGACCTGGGACGATGACACCGCTCATGGCCCGGAGCTGAGCCTGCGGCTGGTGGAACCAGTGCGAACGCTCAACCTGACCTGCACGGCAGTCAATCCCACAACGGAGCTATCAGTCAGCGTTCGAAAGACGCTGAAAGTGAAAGGTAATTAAAAATGAATTCAAGCTCATATGTTTAGTTTTTTTTAAGAGGAATGCCTTAAACCAATTTCCATTGTTTCAGCCGGACCAACAAATGTACAGGTCAGCGGCCCGACCTTTCTGACTGCAGGAGTTGCATCCAACTTCACCTGCTCCGCTAACTGCCACCCCTCCTGCAACTTCTTCTGGACCGTCACCTGGGAGCGGGAAACGTTAATTTCCGCAGAAGGCAGCGCAATTTCTGTCAATCTGCCGGCGAGCACTAGCCTCTCAAATGTAGTTCTGATGTGCAAGGCCGAGGACGCAGTCTCGCATCTCTACATCGATAAGGCCCGGCAGCTGCAATTGGCGAGTATGTGAAAGAACTCGCCCACGTGTTGCTTTGTTAAGAAACATCAAGGATAATGTTTAAAGATCAAATTGAAACTAAAGAATGGGGAGGTTCAGAAGCCATTATGATACATTGCTTTACTCCTAAATTGCATTTTGACTGCTGGATCATTTGAATTAGATGACTGAGCATGATGCATTCAAATGTCTTTTGGTCATCTCCATCTGTAGAGGTATTCAACCTTACCATCACCGGAGACAGCGCGGTGGCGATAGGAGAACGCTACACATACAAATGCTCCGCCGAGTGCACTCCGTCCTGCGATTTCACTTGGATGTTCCTGGGGAAGCCTTTCAAGAGCGATTGGCTGGATATCACCGTTAGCGACGACTCGAAAATTGAGACCCTGACCTGTGAGGCGACAAACACTCTATCCAACGTCACAATCACCGGCACCATGAACCTCACCGTCACCGGTGAGTCTGCGATATTGCTCCCAGATTTATATTCCCCGGTAAAATATCATCACTTTCCTAAAGTAATGGTCTATGTCAAGAGTGTGACTTCAGCCATTTTATTTTTGCCTAAGTCAAAAGACAATGTGACTTAGGCAATTTTACATGTTTTTCAGCCATTTCAGCCAAAAAGCCATTTTGAAGCTAGCATTTAAGCTAGCAATTTACTTAGCATTTTCGTCAATGAAAATCTCACTCGAACATAATATTAGTAATCATAACATAATTTGACCAGTATTACAGGATGCCTGTTGTGCAGTGTCTAGAGTCAGCTTGTGCACCCCTATTACATTTGGTCAAGTTTTCTGTGTTTTCTGAAAAAATGACTTGGGCCATTATTTTAGGAAGGTGACGATATGATAAAGTGCCCCCCGGCATGTTGCTGGAGCCCTTTCTATTTCCCCCCTGGCCCTGAGATATACTGTGGGAACATTGTGGCCATAGTTATGTTCATCACTTTTTGCTGTCACTTGACATTTTGATATTCTCTCTTCGCAGATCCATTCTCAGTGCAGCCCTCCTCCCAGGCCCCGCCCGTTGATGGCAAGCCTTTCACTCTGCAGTGCGTTGGCCCCCAGGAACCAGCCTCCATCGTATGGCTCAAGAACAAATTGCAAATACAAAATGTAAACGAGAGGGTGCATTACTCCCCTGACAACGCCACAATCACCTTCAGTTTCCTCTTGCGGGAGGATGACGGGTTATACCAGTGTGTGGTAGTGGAGAGCAAGAACTGCACCATCCACGACAACACGCTGGTGGTAGCAGTCCAGGGAGGAATCCCCATCCTGTCTGTTGGCTACCTGATGAAAGTAAACTGTGAGTACACCGGGGTCAGGGATCTCAGTGTACTTGTAGCATTATTCACTGATGTTTCTTGGCTGGGAAGCAGTCGCTCGCCTGCTGCAGGCAAGCACGATAACACCGAGGCAAAAGCAGAGGGTACAGATTGCATGCATGACGTTTTAATGTGCAAGTTTCAGAGATACTGATGGGCAGATTTTTTTTTATGAGAAGCTAAGCTATTCTTTTCTATACGGCTGCGGGCCATAGCTTCATATACAGCATACAAACATGAAAGTGGTATGTCAAATGTCATATTTATTTAAAAGGAAGTGTCAATTGAATATGTTGACAACCCAATCAGTACCAAGTATTCAATAAGTTGTCTTGTATCATCCAGACGGGCCAAATGAGGTGCTGATTACAAAATCCGACGATGGGGTGGTGGGTGCGGTGATCCTGGCTGAGCCCGGATCCACAAAAGAGCTGCGCTGCTTAGCCGACTGCTTCCCCGTCTGCCTCATCACCTGGTTCTACGAAGGCAGCGTCCTGTCTACCAACGCCTCCATATCCTTCACACCTGTAATACCTCCGTACACGACCGCCCTCTCCTGCAAGGCATCCAACCCGGTGACGGGGAAAAACGGATCTGCCGTGACCACAGTGGTGGTGCCTGGTAGTAAGTAAAGAAATTATTCCACTTGGAAAGATTGATGGACTTCTTCTGCATACCTGTTCGAGGAGGTTTACGTGGCTCTTCTCTTACAGACGGACCAACGGACGTGGTCATCGCCGGACCAAAGGCTCTTGAAATCGGGGTCACGGCGCACTTCGTTTGCTCGGCCGAGTGCTCGCCTCCCTGCCGCTTCACGTGGACCTTGTACGGGCAGACGATGGCGGGGAGTGGGGTCGACATCACCGTGAACAGCCACGTGTCCAAAGAGTCCATCAGTTGCCAGGCCGAGAACCCATACACTGGGAAGACGGCCACGGTCAACGAGACGCTCAGTGTCTCAGGTATAGGCCGCCGCCGGAGGTTTGAGAGGATTTAGACCAAGTTTAAAAGCCGTCATCTCACTCTGATTTATGCTCTTTTCCCCTGTAGATCCTCAATGGTGTGGATGTTGAAACACTGGAAGAACTGCACTCATTCTTCAACTTTGTGCTAAATGCTCAGCACACTGCGGTGCACAAAGTTGTCGTTTGGTAATCTTCTTATGAATGACAATTACCGTACCCATACAGCTGTATTTGCTCAAGCATTGTGTACTCTGACTGTGATGGACAGGCGACCTTACTAGGGCGTTCCACCAACAGGCTCTAACCTCTTTGTGACCCTGAACAAGATTAAACACCTCTCGAGAAATGATGTTATGTGCTTGAGTAATAACGTTTTGGGGGTTTAATTACACAAAGCTAATCTTATATTCCTTCATGATATGACTTGCCAAACAATATACACTATTATGCTTAATAAAAAATGAACTTCTGCACTTTTTCTGATAACCCAGTGCTGATTCATCACCCATGTGACATATATGCGATTATGCATTACAAAATACACCTTTAATTGTTGTTCAGCTTCGGAAAAGAGACTTAGTAGTCGACAGTCAAGCTCAGCCGGACCGATCCAGACATTCAAAAAGTATCGGGAAGTTGGAAATTCCCACTTTGTGTTTAGGGACTATCCCTTCTGGTCGCCGTATGATCACATAGTTTTTTCAGGTTTGCATGCTAATACATTTATGAAAACAGTGAAGTAAATGGTTAAACATCTACAGAGTAACTTTACAGATGTTTTAATGACAGTACCCTTTGCATTAAAGAACAGGATTCTGCACCAGAGATCTCTGCCTTTATCAACTTTAACTCTAAAATGCACCACAGTCAGAACTAAGATCATCAATTTGTGAATTTCTGACTATAGATCAAATCCGTGTTATGAAGAGAGGAAGTCGATCACATTGTATTTCCACAAGGTGATAACACAGCAGTCCAACTGAATGAAAGTGAATTGAATTTATGTTTATTCAGGAGTAGAATATACCTACATTGTTCCTTTGGTTTTGAAAATAATGTAGTACTGCAGGTTTAAAATGTAAAGTCTCTAGATCCCGCAGTGTCACACACCGTACTTCTTCTGCAAGGCCGTGACTGATGAGTCCTCCGGCGCCGCTTGGTGAAGGAAGTCAAACAGTTCCTTAAGCACTGAGGGAGAGAAAAGTAATACGGCACATTATCAACATGGCTGAGTGTGTGGTGGGGAAAGTACGAGTCAACTGTAAGGGCACACCAAGGAGACTCCCACCTTTCTTCTCCGGAGACGACAGGAACATGACAGCCATGTCGAAGCGCCTCACACTCGCCAGGCTCCTGAGGATCTCCAGCGTGACGGCCGGTGCTTCGTTCCTGCAGGAGAGCGGTGTTAAAGCACAGGAACAACACCAGGCCGGGCCAGAAAGACAGTTCTTCCAGAAGCATCTTTTCAAACTCACTTTATATAGAAACCGTGCAGTGCCCTCAGGAGCTGATTGAGAATGTCCGGTTCAAGGGAGTTGCGGAAAATGTTTGTGAACGCCTCGGGTTTGATTTGCTGCAAGACGAGAAGAAAAACAAAAAGGTGACTTTTAACTTTGGCTCAAAGTAAATGATGAGGGATGATCTGGACATGCAGTCTGACTTGTTTGTTGAATTCATCATAGATATTGTATTTTGTAATAATCTGAAATCTCTCAGAATTTGAAGTTATTCAATAAAGCTTTTCCATCAAATTTAAGATTTCAGATTCAAAATGATATAAAAAGAGACATAGATCTGTGGAAATCATCATCATCAAAATCATAAAAGACTTATCAATAAACATCTATTCCACCGCACTCTCTTAGACAGGAAACTAATCTGCATATGTCAATACCGACGCTGTGCTGACGGCATATAATTAAACTGTCCGAACACACAAACATGAACTTGTCACCAGTAAAGCATTTCTTTTTGATTCTACAAACACAAACTCACCCTCAGATATCTGTAAATCACTTCGGGCTGGTTTCCGACCCGGCGGAGGTCGGCCTCCAGCTGAAAGCTGTTGGCGGGTGGAGGAGGCAGCTGACAGTCCCCTACTGTCGGCGAGGGACTCGCTGCCGGGTCAGCAGGGGGAGCGATTTCCCTCTGCGATGGCTGTTTGGTCGGCTTGCTCGCTGGGACTCTGGGGAACAGAGGCAAAACAACTGTTACAGGGCGGGAATAATCAATACCACAGTCCACAGATGACTGCAACATTTAGGGCTTTGTAGAAAGAAATTCAATATCAAAGCGGCGCCACTCACGGGTCAGATCTGTGCGAGGGGACTTCTGCCATCTCCTCAATCTTGAACATCTTGGCGCTGGGTGACGACGACAGCGAAGACGATTCATCCTCAGTCTCCCTCGAGGCTTCCTGGACGAAGAACGTGGACCCACCGGACTCCACCTCAGACAACGTCGCCTCGCCGCTCACTTCCTCGATATCAATCCTTCTCAGGGGTTTCTGAAGAACAGCGGATGTTCAGAATCAGTCAAAGATGCCAGATCAAGATGCCACAAAATTAACAGTAGGGAATCCAGATGTTCACTCAACATGCCACCTGCTGGACCAATAATGCTAACGCATGTGGTATACATGAGGAATAAAATACTGACAATGTGTATGTTACCGTCATAAATGCATTTGCTTTTCACAAGTACAAACTGTAAGAAGGTAAAACTATCAGGTTTTGTTCAATAACAATTAACAATCAACAAATTGATTTATCTATTACACTCACTGTTGACTGCAGATGTGTTGGTTTGTCTACCGGCTGGACGGTTCTCCTCTGTGTGCCGTCTGGTGTCTGGAGAAGGCCGCTGCTCGCCACGTTCTGACACTACAGAATGACATCAAGAAAACAGAAGTGAAGTCTCTGGAAGATCAAACCTAAAAAAGTCAGACTTTGCTATTTAAACATTTATTCTTCTGTTCTCATAACAGGAGGGACTTAAAACACAGAAGGGGAATAAACATACAGCATGCATTTTCTCCAGCTCATTTAGAGCCTGCTTGTTCCCCGGCTCCAGTTTCAAAAGCTCTTGAAAATCTGTAAGACACAGACACACACAAAGACAATATGTTTATATGCAACTAACCAGTCAACACCAGATAATAAATGATCTGTGTTCATATTATTTCAGTGCAATTTGCTGGCAAATCACTTTGGGGTTTTCCAGACGTTAAAGAAAACAGACTACATGTAGTTGCTGCCGTTTGCCTTTAGAGGACAGTGTTGTTCCACCCATCACCTTGTCTGGCCGCCTCCAGTTTCCCTAAAGCCACTCTGGCGGTGCCACGCCGGGCGAAAGCCTTGGAGTAAGTTCTGTCCAGACAAAGGGCTTCGGTACAGTCCCCCTCTGCTTCCATATACCTGCAGCAAACAGAGAGAAAATAAAACAATGGTAAGTTTGATCTCCTTTTTCCAGACGCATCACTCTGATAAACTAAAATGTGCAGGAGAAATAAAAGTTAGGCTTACCTCTCCAGCTTGAGGAAGGCCATGGCTCTGTTGGCGGGCAGCAGGGCGTTCATGCTGTCCACCTCCATGCCTCTGCTGTAGCACTCGACAGCCGCTTCATACTTCCCCTCTTTGAAATAGGCGTTCCCCTGGAAAGGCACATTTAGAAAACTAAAGAAAACTATTTCCAAACAATGAATATCAGAATCCAAACATTTCCTTTTGGGCTAAACAGTTTTGCAACTGTATCTTTAGTTCATATTATGAACAGCTCACTCTTTTGCATGTTCTCAAATATTGCCCATGTAGGCCACCATGCACGCTTCCTAACTAGAGCTAGAAAAGGAAAAAAAGGCAAACACAAGACCACAGCTTACTCTGTCCTTTTGTACAGCCGCCTCCTGTCGTCTCTGCTGCTCCTCTATCAGCCTCTGTTGCTCAGGGTCCACTGCGGGAGCCTCCTGTGGCTGTGGGGCCACACTCTGGGTGGCTGGTGCTCGATGACCGATAGTCTGAAACCAGCCAGAGAAAGAGAGGAAATAAAAGTGTAGACGACTTGGGAAAAGAGGCTAAACCCCAACCCAAACCGTTCCCACTCACCTCTGTGATTTTTCCCACTTCCTTCTGTGCCTCCACGTTCCCGGGGTCAAGCTTGAGAACCATCTCATAATCTATTCAGAAACAGATGTGTGTTGTTATCTCAGTGTGCTCAAGTTGAATCAACGAGCGAACCCGTTGGACAGTTAGTTTGTCACCTTCTAATGCAGATTCGTATTTCTTCAGCGCAAACCGTGCCGCTCCTCTCCGTGCATACGCTTTGAAGTAGTTGCTGTCCAGAGCGATCGCCAAGTTGCAGTCGGACTCTGCCACAGCATACCTGCAAAGGAAAAGGTTGTCAATCATTTACAGGCGAACAAACCCTTCTTTGAAAAAACACATATCCTCCTTCATGTTGTTAAATCTATTCAAAATCAAATACATCTTTTAAAGTGCAAGACAGTAGCCTTTTAACCCTATGCCGTTTACTTTTTGAGTCTGAAGAAGGAGGTGGCTCGGTTTGTGGGAAGCACAGGGTTGTGAGGATCTGCACCCATCCCTCTGGTGTAACACTCGACAGCATCGTCATACTTCCCATCTTTGAAAAACGCGTTGCCCTAAAAAAAAAGAAGAATAATCTGCTTTAGGAAAAGGTGACTTTTTCTTCCCTTTAGTTTGTTGTATTGCAGTACTGCTCATACCTTTTCTCTCTCAGACAGCGCTTTCTCGTGATCAGCTGTCGCTTCCTCAGAGTCTGACTCATTTGACTCAGCTGGACTTTCTCCCTTATCCATCTCTGACAGAGCTTTGTCCTGCGACCACAGGAGCAGACATCTTTAGTCAATGACTTCACAGATCATATTCAGTGTGTTCTTTTATTTAGACCTACCACGTCAAACTTGTCCCATGATCTATAGTCGTATGCTTTTATCCTTGATGGTTCTTTGGCCTCCTCCGTCTTGGCGTTGCCACTGCCAGTCGGCTCCTTCTTCTTCTTCTTCTTCTTCTTCCTTTCCCGCATCTTTGTTTTGTAGTCTTTGTTGCGAACAGGAGGGAGATTATTCTACAACAGAGAGACAACACGCTACTGCCACCGGAAGACAGTCTAGGACATCGCCTACTCCTGAGAGGTGTAATAACAGGGACAAACCTGGTTCTCCTGAGGTCCTCCCGTCCTCAGCGCCGCATCTTTCTTCTTTATGTCCGTCTCCCAGCTCTCCAGATCCGCCATGTAGCTGTGCAGATCCTCCGCATTGTGCCGCAGCTGAAGCTGTAACTCAATGGCTTTGTTTCCCCCGGACATGTTTGCCCTGTGAAACAGACATTTGTTGTGGAGAAATTCTTAACACGTTTTGCTGTAATTGTAGTATTGAAGTCGATGTTGCAGCCAAGAGGAAAGCACGAGCGTCACGCCGTCGTGCTTTTGCGCGGCTAGCTAGCTAGCTAGCAAAATACCAAACAATCACAAAAATGTAAGAGACTCGTAGCTACTTGAACGTTGTAGAATACCTGCCACTTGTTTTTCCTGCTGATAATTACAGTTAAAATGTAGCTGCAGTTATTTTTGGCTAAATACTACAATAAGTTAACATGTGTCGTTATTCATAGCTGTCTGTTTATGTTCGGAGCCATGACAGCCGAGTCCCAGCAGCCTTTGCGCTGCTCAGACTGGCTGGACGTAACCAAAGATCGTCTATGTTACAACGATACAACCGATAACTTACTACAATAAGATGTTACTCTTGTAAGTTTAAAAAAGTCCGCAAACAACCGACCGAAAGGAACACAATGGACGTTGACATTGTTTTAGTTTTATCATCTTATTAACTGTACATCCCTCGGTTTGGAATTACCCTCACATGACTGTCTACTGTTTTGTGGCTCGCTTTCGTTTTTAGTCCAAGCATTGCGCTAAGAGTTGACGACCTGTCTACAATTTCTGAATAGATGATCTATACCTCTTTCTATCGCTAAACAAAAATGCGTTGGATTTTTTAAATGTTTTATTTCAATGTCTTTTTATATTACATTGAAGTGAATTATATTTCTTGACTTTTTATGTATGAAATTTTTTTTCTTTTACAAATAAACATTACAATGAATGAATTACCTTTGACCTTTTGGGACCACGTGATCCACACAACAGCGATGACCTCTCTCGTTCAGCTAGCTACCGGTAGCTAAACATATGCTAACATCCCCAGGTTGTTGACAGCGTTTCGCACAATGGAGCAGCCGAATCAAGAGGAGGAATATGGATACGATTTATTCCCGGGGAGAAACACGGCCCAACCCAAGGGGAAGTCGTTCACGGATAGCCTGTTCACTTTCAACCACAAGTGTCAGGTCATGTTGCAGTTAGCGACGGAAACTAGTGAGTGTTCAAGCGAGCTTGTTAGCCCTCGAGAGGGAATGTGATGCCAGCGGTGAACAGCGGATCACTTGTCTGATTAAGAGGCTTCTGTCAAATGTGGTTTTAAATGCCCGTGAAATGTGAACGTTATAACCACGCTGACAGCGTAGCAGCATGGAGAGTGAAGCTAATTCAGGTTTCTGTCAATTGATGCTTGATACATTGTTGTTTTCTGTGCTTCTCTTAGGTCCGTACGCCAAACTCCTCCTCAGTGCCATGAAAAGTTCAGGATGGTGTGTATGATTTAATAATAAAATAAGTGTGTTTATCTTCCACTGTAATGCTTATTTATAGTCCTGTAAACATCCTGGGAATTATAGTTCAACATAGTTTTACAAATGTTATTACTGCTATTATTATCTACTTAATAATAATACTAATAATGATAATAATACAACATGTTTTTTTTAGGTCATATAAATCATTATCATAATGATAATAATGTACGGTTAATAATAATAAGGATGTATCTCAAATAAAATGTATCGTGCCCTTTAATCGTTGTTTAGAGCATCTACTACATGCATACATGCACACAGATGTAAATACTAGTTAATATTCACTATTTCTGGGTACTTTAAAACTGTAACTGTTGTTCAACAAATGAAAACCGATCAAATAATAATAATAATACATTTGATTTATAAAGCGCTTTTCTTAGTACTCAAAGTCACTTTACACAACATTTACAATGTCCTAGAACAGGGGTCGGCAACCCGCATGCGGCTCTTTAGCCCCTCTGGTGCGGCTCACTGAGGCTTTGACACAAAATAAATAAAGATATCTTTTTTTTTTTTTTTGCCCTGTGGACAATCTTCCAAAGACACCTCTTATCTTGGAGTTTGGGGTGATACTGTGACACTGAAAAAAAAGATTTCGATTTAGTTTTTAACTAGAAGTGCGTCACATCCTATCACGTCGCTGTCGAGCGTCTTTCCCTGCAGGTGGCTACTCATGATATGCAGAGCCCCACCCTAAGTAAACTGTCAACGGATAATAAAAGAAAAAGAAAAGTCACGGCTAAAAATACAGAGTTTAATTCTGCTCGGACGTATTCATTTGCTTTCACTGCCAACGATGCTGGCTGACCTGTCTGCTTGATATGTGGCGAGAAATTAGTAAACAACAAAATATTTTATGTCGAAAGAGTCTTGAACAAGCACACAGCATTTTCTGAAATGTATCAAAAGATATGCCTTTTTAAATGGAAACGCAGTAGTGTGGACATGGCCTATTTATTTTAGAGTTATTTCGTTTAAATAATAAGTTATCACATGAAAACCATACTTAGCATTCTAGGTGCAGTGGAGAGCCCGGGGAGAAGTGCAGGTTCAGTGTCTTGCTAAAGGACATTTCAACATGCACACTGTGAGGAGGACGGGTATCGAACCTGCTACCTTGTGGTTACAGGACGACCCCTCTATCCCACGAGCCATACATATGAGGAGGGATCAAGGCCGGCATAGATAGTGTGCTTAATTGACCTCAATGTAGCCGACACATGACTATTGTTTTCTCTCCTCTTGATAGTTATAACAGGTAAAATAGTAATACAATGTCAAGAATTGTCTTTATTCTTGTTCTATAATTTCATAAATACAACAAACAATAGTTTTTGTATATATATTATGACTATATATACAACTTTATAAGCTATGATATCAAATAGCTTTTGTGGATCCAGACGATTTTTATTTGGTGGAAAATAGGGCAAAATGGCTCTTTGGATAAGAAAGGTTTCTGACCCCTGTCCTAGAAGCTATGCAATAAAACAAATAGAATAATAAAGCAGATACAAATAAATAAAAAGAATAAGAGCACACAGTCATACATTAAAAGCAGTTCTAAAGAGGTGGGTTTGGATTTGGGATTTGAAGATGACTTTTCTTTCTCCTCTCAACGCAGCAAAGTGTTAAAAGAGCGGCATTTCTCCTGTGAAGATTGTGACGGGACGGTCAGCGGTGGCTTTGACGCAGATTCTTCTCAAGTAAGAAAGAGATCATCAGTGAAGATGCAGCCAGGTCTGATGGCGTTAAAAGGAATGTGACTGCTCATCAATAATGAGCTTTGCGTTTGTTTGTTTTGCAGATTGTTTTGTGCCAGAACAACATCCACCAGCAGTCCCACATGAACCGAGTGGTCACTCATGAGCTCATTCATGCCTTTGACCACTGTCGCGCCCACGTAGACTGGTTCAGCAACTTAAAACATCTGGCTTGTTCTGAGGTGAGCGCCAATAGGCTGCATTTATGTGCAGTGTACACTTTGGTTACTGTATGATTCAGTTTGATCTGTGTTTGTGTCTCAAAAATGTACCCGAAGCGTAGGGAAGAACTCAAAGCAGACACAATTTATTGTTTCAGTATGCAACTTATTATGACAAGAAATAGTGACAAGTACGTATGTAATGCACATTTTTACAAGTGGGTCTTAAAAAAATATTTGAAGTAGTTTCCTAAAACCGCTGGGCACTAGTTTTTACAACGGGAGTAAACGCTGCATTCGTTAGGAACTATTTCCAGCAGCGGATTGATACACATTTGGTGCTCTAGTAGTGTGTATTTACAGCAACACCAGACATAAACTTAAAAGGTCCTTTTTAAATCACTGAGGGTGGGGATGTTGTGATAATTATAATTCATTCAGATCTAATGTTCTCCTCCACCTGCATTGTTACACAGTTTTGTTGTCAGAAAATACATTTTCAGTAAAAAATAATTATTTCAAAGCCTTATTTGTGTCATTATTTCAGATTCGGGCAGCCAACCTAAGTGAAGACTGCTCCTTTCACAATGAATTTGCCAGGTTCAACTTTGGCTTGAAGCAGCATCATCAGGTACCGGCACTGGGATAAATGTGACTTTTACTGGCAGGTATCAGAGCTGTGTCTGTAATCTAACGCTGGGATCATGGTTTTTCCTTGGGACAGGCGTGCGTCAGAGGCCGAGCCCTTCGCTCCATCCTCGCTGTGAGGAAAATTAGTCGAGAGGAGGCGGCGAAAATAGTGGACGAGGTCTTCGACACGTGTTTCAACGACCATGCGCCGTTTGGACGAATCCCGCACGGCAAGAAGGACGCTGGGTTTGCCTACAGAGATTATGAGAACAGAGGTCGATATTATGCAAACCTTTAGTGTCGACGTCTTCTCATTTAACTCCCAAGGGTGCTGTGACTGGCGGTGACGCTGACAAACGCTCGGCATCGTCAGGGCCCTGATCAGTATAGAAGCCCCAACTTAATGACTGTCCAAAACGATCTAATCCCTTCAGAAGGGATATGCAGATAATGATTTGTCCTTGGAACAGAAAAGCAAAGGATGGAGTTACAGCATTTTTCATGTTCTACCTTAATTTTTTATACTAATTCTGTAAAAAGGGATTGTAAGGAGTGATTTTGCTGTGGAAGTGGATTAATAGTTGAGGTCCAAGTGACTTATTTGCCATTTGCTTTTATTTGACCAATGGGTGCTTTTAAAGAAATACAGGATTTGATTTTTGTCCATCGATATTTGGTGCAAAAGTCCTTTGCTGACAAATGAGGATGGATTTCTCTGCTTGCTCTTCATCTTGTTGCCACATTGACCTCCACTCATTTCTTGTAAATAGAGCTGACTGTGCTTAAATTAAACCGAATCAACTTGTGTTTGAATTAAAGTTTGATTCCTCTGGAAGAAGTTGTTTGTGAGGACGAGAGGGGATGTTACATTCGATGCTGGTGCCAAATGTTTGATTTTATGACTTGCCAAAGAAGCATAAGTATGCGCATTGCCGATTTATATCACCTTTCATGTCTAATCCCAAGAGAGAATTCTCCAAATTAACATGTGAGGCAAGTAATATAAGTAAAGAGAGAAAAGTTCTTCCACAACAACACGGTCAACTTTGTTCACATCTGAGCCGCAACTGTAAAATGTCAGCGCTGACATCTTTATTAGGCATTAGCATTTAAAGAATCTCGTATCCCTCCACAGAGATTAATGAGGGAAAAAGCTATAAGGGAATTAGCCTCACAATCCCCCTCCATTCCTCCGCCTCCTCCTCATCTCCCTATCTCAAAGACAACACCCTCTGCATCATAATCACAAAGACACTTGGTATGTCTGCTTTTGGAGTGTTATATGCCACTTATCTCAACATTCTCCTCTTAGAAAACGCGAGATGAGCGTGGGCTCGAAGGACAAGGCGAGTGGGTGGGATGACGAGCGAAGAAGATTAGGTTAATTTTAGAAGCTTAACAGAGAAAATGATGAAAACAGCCTCGAGGCAGTGGGATTAATGCGAGACAAACACAAGAAAACAAAAAGAGGGAATGATATTGGGATTTGTGCAGTCATACACTCAAGTAGGCTAAATAAAGAAATCATACAAAACAAAAGAATAACTGCTGGAATTGTCCACATATCAAATGCCAGCTACTAAACACATTTGATATAATTAGATTGTGGATGTTTTAATTGTCTTATTTCATGCTCTTGTACTAAGTTCGGCCAGGATTTGAAGAATGCCAAGGTCTGGAGTCCAAGCACTCGTAGCGAACTCACATTTAAATCTCACAAATATTTTCAACGCACAATTACTGGAAGCAAAGCACACCTAGGTCCAGTGTGTCGGATTTTGGCGACGTCTGGCAATGAGGTTGCAGATTGCGAGCAACTGAAACGTATGCCAAGCGTGTAGGAGAACTACATGTAGCCGACAAGAAAACGCAAGTGACCCTCTATAGAGCCAGTGATTGAAGACGTATAGAGTTTATGCTAAGATAACGTAAATACAGGGCTCTCAAGTGTCACGCATTGAGCATGACTGTCACTCATTTCGGTCTTAAGTCCCGCCCTCCCGCCGGGGGAGGAGGATATGTCACTCTTACCTGTCTTAAAAACTTGAGAGCCCTGTAAATATAACAATTCATAAGTGATACTCTCTTTGCTAAACAATATAGTAAAGTAGGCTTATATTTGGAAGACACATTTAAGTGTAACGAAGCGTAAACACAATGTATAAAGGTCTTAGAACATGTTAGCAAACAGTTGCTTATTAGCAAACACCAAAATTAGCGTTCATTTTAAGTCTTTCAGGTCATATAATAACTCTATTTTGGTCTCCACCAACTGCTGAGAGAATATCTGTCTTTAGCTGCTAGAGTCTTCATTGTGTTTAGTAGCTAACTTTGATTAGCTAGTAACTTACTTTGATTAGCTAGTAACTTACTTTGATTAGCTAGTAACTTACTTTGATCAGCTAGTAGCTAACTTTGATTAGCTAGTAGCTAACTTTGATTAGCCAATAGCTAACTTTGATTAGCTAGTAGCTAACTTTGATCCTTCTCTGAGTTTCACATTACAGAGTGATTTCGTCACCTAATAACATACCAATTAGTCCAGATTTAAAGTAAAATAAAATGTTTGTGTATGCAGCGACTGCTGCCAAAGAAACCGCATGTTGAAGCAAAGACATGAAGTTAGAAGGTAATTAAAGCAAAATTTCTCTGCTACATCCATTTGACATTAGCAAATTCCCAGCTGGTGTAGAGGAGCGTTTCCCTCCTTCATGACTGCAGTACCGTCCCAGTCCTATGGATGGCAGTTGGTGCCACTAATCCTCATCATTAGGCTCTCCAATCCAAACAAGAAAGAGCGGTGACTGTTTTATTGATACGTGTAATTGAATCCATTTCCAGGTGAATGTTTGGCCTTTTATGAGCGAAGCTCGGGCGCAGTAATGAAGTTGCCGCTGCGAAGAGTGACGACTTTCATTATTCCATCTATTCAAGCAGGCGGCACCCACTGTGATCTAATTAGGATGCTCCAGCAACACTGAATTCCCTTCACTAATCTGCTGTAGGACAACGCATTAACCCCGAGAGCACTAATGAACTCATCTCATTAATTAGAATAATGCCAGATTTAGTTGTAGCGCGGAGAGGCGATGGAGTGCGAGGACACCCACTTGCCTTTGTGAAGTTTTAAGGTGTCTGCTCTTCACGGGGGTGGAGTTGATAATGAGAGACTGCTGAATTATTTAGCTGAACAGAGAGATCGGTATTTCTGGCCCTACTTTTTTTTTTTATCAGGAAGGGTATGAATGTTCCTGCACAATGCATATTTTCCAAATGAAATGAAAAGTAAGCGATGAGCTTCGGGAAAAAGATGTTCCACACACACACACACACACACACACACACACACACACACACACACACACACACACACATACACTTGCTTCTCAATGTCTTGGATGACTTTGGAATGAACGCGAGCAGACCTGGGGACACGCTGCTCGACATGGCATCCTTTGGCCAAGGTGGTCATTTTTCTGTCCCAACTCCGGCACTCGGGGGAAACGCTTGAACAAAGAAAATATATTGAGTCCAGTCGCCTGTTCTTTAGCCCGAGGAGAACAATCTTATTCAGCTGATTGAGGACAAGAGTGCGTATCTGAAGATGGCCGCTGTCAACCTTGTTTTATCAGCCAACAGCAAGTCCCAAGACAAGTGCATGAGGATACATATTCAGAATGAGAAGAAGAAGGAAATTAAAAAAAACAAAATGAAGACAATACTTGTCATAGACATACAGTAATGTATACAAATATGCATCCAACTGTATGTACTTTATGTATTTACACGTTTTCTTGCACATTGGGTCAAAGTAGAGGGTACTTTATCATGTTTATCATGGCTACTGCACCAGGGAGGGGATTTCTGAGTAACACTTTATTTACACAGAAATATAAAATTAGCAATAGAGTGTAGGATTATGAAATATGAAACAATATCCTCATTTACATCATAAAAGAATGAATATTCCTAGTATTCAGTAGACTTTTTTTTTTTTACCATAGACAACCAGTGAGTCGGTCCATAACTGCCAACATCTATTGTACATAATACAGTGCATGTGATCCTTTGGGATGCGATATATAGTTAATTACGTAGTTAACAGGCGACACTGACTGCGGAAGAAAAAGTTGAAATCATTATAATTCACAGCACAAATCCTCTGGAGGCGAACCTTCCAACCTGACAATTAACTTCCCCAGCAGGGAAGCAGTGTTTGAGACTGCAGCAGGGGGGTGGGAGCGTGTATCAATTAATTATGTGTGCATGTTGAGGATTAATTAAGGAGCTGTTTAAAGTTGGAAGAGATCATCGTTGTATGAGTAGAGTTTTGTGTAATTTAAACACAACTTTTTGGCGCGGCTTTCTCAAGGCAAGGACATCTGTGACCTGTAGTTTGTGGTTGGTTGACCGCAAATCACAAAAGAAAAGAAAAGAAAGAAAAAAGTTTATTATTTTCATTGTCCTAAAGGTGGGAAAAACTATTTTGCAACCTACCAGTAAGCCTCAAGTTTAGGAAATGAAGTCCAGAGTCCTGACAAGTCCCACATCGTATTGTAATGACTTGAGACAAAAAGCAGAGTAGACGGGAAACGGGACCAGCAATGAGGGAATGAGATACAGGCTCAGGTGAGGCTCAGGTGAGGCATGCGGCGGGAATGGAGTTAGTGATATGACGGGAGGAAAAGAATGATGTAATATAAACACGACTAGGGGCTGGCTGGAGTCGAAACCAGTATAAAGTACCCAAAAGCTATACTTGAGTAAAAGTAAAGATACCTTACTGGAAAATGACTCACCTATTAGAATACTACTTGAGTAAAAGTCTTAAAGTATCTGATATTTACTGTACTTAAATCCTCTTACACCCCACACCCCCGCGGCGCCCATTAGCAGACAGGAGAAGAAAAAAAAGGCTAGTGACGTTTCTTAAAGTATCTCCGGAACCACAACGTTGATTAACTTAACTTAAATGGCTGAAATACAGTAAAGCCTTGTGGGAAGAGTTCTATCGGAACAGAAAAAATAAATTACATAATTAGTATATTCACTGTATAGTGTCATTACTCGATATTCAAACCCACTTAACAAATCCGCTGTGCCCTTCCCTTTTCTTTTGACATCTAACAGATACCAATCAACTTCAGGCCATACCAGTGTCCATGGAGCCACCACCGGGTAAACCACAGAGGGGCTTATACACAGACCAAACACCTTAAACTCCCTTGCAATGTCATTGCCTACCCGACCGAAGTTATCTTTCTGACTCCTCCCATTCTCCCAGACCTCCTGCAACACTCCTTTTGCAGGGTGAGAATCATCGTGTCCCTGCAAATTAGTAGTTTGCCCTTAGTTGTTTTCTCCTTAGATCTAGCGGCATTTCTCCCATTTCTACCTGCAGGGCATAGATAGGCGATGTTTTAAAAGCTCCACTACATACTCTTAATGCCTGCGCCTGGACCACATCTAATTTACCAATTAGAGATTTGGCTGCTGACCCTCATGCTATGCTTCCGTAATCCAACACCGATCTGATCAAGGCCACATACAAGGCCTCATCGATTGCCTCTTGGACATTTCTGATTGCATGTTCCATGTTCCTTCCTTTCTTCCACAATGCCCCATCATCAGCAAACAGAGACCTACCTATATATTTAACTCCATCTCTTGTCATTTTCAGTCTTTGAGCATTCACTAATTTTCCTCCTTTGAGATTCCTCTTTAGTTCCTCCATACCAACACTCACTGGTACCCCTGTGATAACTCCTTTACACCCACCATGTTGTGCTCCCACCCTCCCTGTGCTCAACACCTTAATTTTTCCTATTTCTTTTAGATTGAGTGCTTTCTCAAGTTGTTCTTCATTAGCACACCTCACCAGTAAGTTGCCATCATTTAGGACCTTCGCATAGATAATCTCCCCTATTTTATTTGCTAGAGCTGTTGTTAGCACAAACGGACTAATCTTCTTCATGTTCTCTTGCGCCTTCTCATGTAACCTTACTATGACAATACCTGTATCTGGTCTTTCTCTCTGCCCCCGCTCATCTCCTTCTCTCTCACTTTCCGAATTATCATTATTGTCAGTTTTTGTTTGTTTTCTGGAGGCTTCTGTGAAGGTGAGAGGTTTCTTAGACTGCACCACACGTCTTTGTCAGAGCTTTATGCAAATTTTAAATCCCAGCATGCACCAAACATATGGTGAGAAAGCAAAAAGCTTATAACTTTTACATTTTTGAACCGAACGACACAGTCTTTTGACTAAAGCTCCATGGTAACTCCCCAATGCTTCGTTTTATTGGCTTTTCGATTCTTTAGGTCAGTATCTTTACAAAGAGGGGTCTATAACTCTGCAAATTGTTGTTTAGGCCTTGAACCATGGAGTTGTTAAAACTCGGGCAGATGCTCCGATCATGCTGGATGTACATAATTATGATCAAAATATGGTATGAAAGTGAGTTATTTGAAAATATAACTTTTTTTCACAACTAAATTATGAAAAAAAATATATAAAATAACACAACTATTAGAACTCATGGGGTTCATACGACTACTTGAATGTGTACAGGGAACCCCAGAAAGCACAGCTCTGGGGTGTAAAAGTTTAAGTATCAAAAGTAATTTTCAGATACTAAATGTACTTAAGTATTGAAAGTAAAAGTACAAGTAAGATGCAGAAAATGCAGAATTTTGAGAATTATGAAGTTTATTCTTTTAAGTGCTGTGGCCACCATGACCAAGGACAAGGAGTTGTGTTGAAAATAATTGGGTTGGTGTGTTCATTATATAGCTCATTATATATATATATATATCTATATATCTATATATATATATATATATATATATATATATATATATATATATATATATATATATATATATATATATAGATATATAGATATATAGATATATATATAGATATATGTGTGTATCTGGCCAGCAGCCGGTGACTAGCTGGTGAGTATAGTTGAGCGTTTAGCAGCTAAAGAGATGGATATTTATATTTATCTTTAGTTTTGAAGTTGCAATTGTTACATGTGTATAAGTGTATATATTTATCTTTAATTTTGAAGTTGCAATTGTTACATGTGTATGTATATATCAATTATTGAGACAAATTGGGAATTTATAAAATATCGTCCTTTTCCAGTCACATTGTGAAAAGACATTCTCCTCAACTGAGCATCCGGATATCGGTTTTGAAAGAAAACAAAACAGATAAATAAATAAAATAGATTCAAAAAAAAAAAAATTATAGATAAATATAATTAAAAATAGATACAAAAAGGATAAAGGATACATAAATAAATAATAAAAGAAAGGCTAAATTAAAGGATTTAAAAAAAGAAGAAAAAAAAAACACAAACAGGACAAAAATTGTGGTGAGTGAACTAGCCCAGGTGCTCCCAGCACAGGAGAGCATACCCGCAATTGCAGTTACAAGGGGCCTTACTCCTGCCGAGGGCGCCTCATTTCACCCAAGGAGGACCATGAGGAGATTCCTGTGGTTTGCGAAGCCGACCAGTTTCGAACCCGGAACTCCGGTGTGAAAGTCACCTGCCTAGAGCACCGCACCACCACCTTAGTATGCAATGTATAGGTCAACGGATATATTTATCTTTGATGTCGTGGGTCATACGATAAATAAAGTTGACTTGACTTAATAAGATGTCCTTATTATGTCAAAGTGTTGGAATAAATGTTAAATATTAAAAACATATTTTGCACAATATATTTGAGAACTCATTCGTATTATTATCTATATACTATGTTCGTCGCCCAGAAGAGTGAAAAATACATTTCCACGTTTTCCAATGCGCCTCCGAGCCTGCGAGACAAGATGCTGTCATGTAATTGGCTGAAGTAGCGAGGCAGAAACTCTACGTGCATCTTGACTTGCAGAAAGAGAGCCGGCAGTAGTCTGACACCTTAAGTAAATACGCCAGGAAATAACAAAGCCTCATATTAGTATTTCGTTTGGTCGAAGCTGCAGCGCAGGACGAGGAAGCAGCAGCTGGACCATCAGGCTTCAGGTGAGGTCTTCATGGCGTTTTGTTAAGAATTACCACGCATTAGCATGAATCTGACCTTATGTCAGTGTTGCACCCTAAAAACGAACTGTCCACAAACACGTCCTTCTTCGGTTTGAACTTTTATTAAAACAAGTCCCAGGTTAAACACGTCCCACACGTTTTGTCTCCAGCCTGCATACTGCACGTCTTCCAGCTCCTCTCTTAAAGAGACAGCGCTCTCTTTACAGGGTCAATACAATGCTGTCTTTCCTTCAGTCAGTATGTGTACAGGTAATCAATGTTTTCAAACATTGGAATAACAACATATGAATTAACTTAAACACACATTTAGGACATACACCACTGGTCGAAACATCTGCAATTTCCATCCCAAATGAGTCAAAAAGCACCAGCATTCCCCAGATTTAACTATTTTAACTTAAATTGAATTCTTAATAACCAAACAGCGATTATGATGATATATTCATTTGTATATTCACATCAGCTGTGACTCCCTGTTTGACATAATCTATAATACTGTCTCGGCCACTGATTGGAACTTCTTCATTTCTCAGGTTCAAGGTTAATGTATTATCATTCGGGGTCGTCGTGTTTTCAGTCATTTAAAGTCAAACAGAAAAAGGTGAGTGAGTTAGTTGTGTGCCCTTTTCCCACGTTGTCTCAATAACAACAGTAAGTCCGGGGATTTGCTGGTGGCACACTGAATTACGTTTATTAGGAATGAAAGGACTGGAGATTATATCAGGAAATCCCCCTGATACACACACACACACACACACACACACACACACACACACACACACACACACACACACACACACACACAGACACAGACAGTGGATCATCTTGATACTGCTAAACATCCTGTGTAAGAGAAGGTTTTGCTCGTCAGTCAAACAGCAGAAAATAGAGAAATGTTCATAAAATCTCTGAAACACACGGATGACAATCAGGTGTTGTTTAATAAGATTACACTACAAAGCTGCTATATTTGCTGTAATATGTTGGTTTCTCCTCTATTTCTGGAAACTTCTACATGTCATTTTCTCATTTTCCAGCACCGATGAGAAGGGTTCAAGTTAAATTGCACTGGCAGACGGTTACCTTTCACTGCAGATATGTAGATGACTTCTACAACAGTAATTAACGCATGCTGGCATTTGAATCTCCATTTTGCTAATGATATGCATGGTATTAATTAGGCCTAAGTGATTAACATAACAACCGCTGGACAATGTCCTGGGGTAAGAGCAGCGCTGATTTTCCTTTTATTAACTCTCCCTGAAGGTGCGGCCTCATTAATAAATTGTAACAGCCAGCTCTGCTAACCTTGACAAGTCATTTAGAAGTACAATTTAATAAAACTCTGCAGACTGAATTGAAAGCTGAGGGACATGTCAAGACGGTAAGGACACAAACACAAGTAAACTGTGAAGCAAGGAGAAGAGATGGAATAGAAATGAACAGAGGCTAAAAATAAATGAAGCAACACAACGGAGAAGAAAAGAATAAAGTGCAGCGAGCTTTGGGAGATTGCAGAACACAACAGACCACAACACACACCTGGACACGAGGAAAAATAGAGAGCAGAGCACAACATAGAGTTAATGGGTTTGAGAAATCACCAATCCAGTGTTAACCTGTGTTTAGGAGTGAATCTGTGGCTAATAAACCTTGACTAACGTTGGTTTCTCCCTCAAGTGATTAGCATTTTGTGCTACTGCTTATATATACAAAATGCCCCCGGTTCACGCAACAGATCTGGAGCACTTAAACCTGAATTAACTGAACTCTTAGCCACTTGGGAGGCGCACAACAAATGTAACACTGCGTTGATGGCACACGCGTTAGCTAGCAATTGCCTGTGTTTACTCATCCAGCAGCCATAGAGCAACATTAGCATTAATGCTGCCGCTTGATAAATGCATTCTTGCTCCCTTTAGCTTGGTTTTGTCCACCAACTCCTGAAGAAAACATTTGTCTTTTAAGCTGCTACTTGTTTGACCCATTCACCGGCAACTTGCTAACTGGTCTGTTTGTTTGCTGCGGCAGGAAATAAGGTCGATGAGAACTGTCAGACTGAACCGAAACAGTAAAGTTGTGGGCCGTAACACCGAAACAATGAGATGAAAGATGCTAAAAAAGTTCCGTAGAGGGGAGGGGAATCTGCCGAGTTTGGGGAGGATTTTCTGTGGGTCGGTCACTGTCAAAATATTGATTAGTGCAGCTTTGAGAAAAGGGCTTTAACATAGATCGAGATGGATCTGATCCAGAACTGTATCCTCTATCGTAAGAATCATAAACAGTTAGGTTACCCCCACACTACCAAGAATGAACGAGTTTTTAATAGTCCAAGAGGTCAGAGAAGTGGCGAGAATATCGGACTGCAGCCCTGTGAAGACCGAAATCTCTCCTGCCTTTCAATTCCTTATCATTCAAAACTCCAAGGACATCAGAGGATCACCTCATCCTCCTCTCCGCCCCATTTGCGAGATGCGTCCGGCCTTTTCTCCGAGCTGAGCGGGGCGGCCGGTGGGACTTCCAATTCATTGAAGGGAGGAGCGGCAGATTGCCTGAAGGGTCGACTCCCCTCTCTGGTGAGCCAATTTGCTTTGACCTCTCGTCCCGTCTCCTGCGCCGCGAGTCCAGATAACGGTCCTCCAATCTGGCGGCTTTGTCACGCTTGAGTTCCGTCAGCGGCGGAGCGGCTGAACCTGAACGCCCACAACCGGAGGGATTACCGCGTCTTCACTGAGGACCTGTGCGAGGGGAGGATTGATGCCATATTCTGCTGACATTTGAAAGGAACTGGGACAGTAGAGTAGAAATAGCCCAACTGTCCTGTAACTGAAAGGTCAAGGGTTTGGTCCCTTAAACTGCCAGGGTATCCTTTAACAACACAGATGTGAAGACTTGGCCACAATTAAACCCACGTTCCATTTTCTGGTGACATTTTTAGTTGAGTGCATTTTCGGTCCCGTCCAGAACCAAGTTATAAACAAAAGGTCACATGACGCACAAGCAGATGGTTGATTGGACAGCTTTGCGGCGTTGATCAAGCCACATTTGATTCACGGTACCAAGCTAGTGTTCGGGTGCTGGGAGAAGCAAGAACGTTCACAAACTAATGTCCCAGTGTTGCCATTGATCATCAGAGCAGGACTTTAAAAATCTAAACGAGAATGCATCTTGAACTCTTGCAGCAATCTGTCTAATTATCTTCTCCCCCGAGTTAACCTGCGTCGGCGCGAGCTCAGCCTGGGGTTCATTATTCAGGAGGGTGAGGACGGCTCTGACCCCGTATCTTCGTTGCGCATCACACTCATTAGACGGCGGCGGGCCGAGGCAGGATCAGTCGCTATCCAGCTTTTAACATCGCGCCCCGGCACTATTGATCAGCCACGGGCTCGGGGACGTTTCGCTGCCTAAGGTTGACTTTGCCTAATTAAAGAGTAAACTTAGAGAAAACACACAGAGAATATAACCTGAACACAGTCTAGTTATCTCACTTAGTCAAGTAGGAGAAAACACATTGATCCTCCAGTGAACTTTGGTGACTTTAGCGACTTGGATAAAGAGAGCTGTTTGCTATTATAAGCAGGCGGCTTGCAAAGATGGCCCAGTCAGACTCTTTTCAGATCTTCCAATTCACCAATGCAAAATATGTGCAGTCGTGTATGATAATCAGTCTGCTGCAGATCAACACAAAGTGTTTCTGTTGTGCATTTTGTCAGGTTGTTGCAACGACACACACATTTAATATTCTATGAATAAGAACTGAACATGGCTAAATGCAAATCTCCATGTCTGTCACACCATATGTTTCCCATTTGTAAATTGTCCTGGGTTTAAATGCCACACTTTGGTGAAACTATCAGCTTCATCTGTGGATATGGAACCACTAGAGGTCGCTCTGATGCTGCTTCCTGTTTCACACAAGAAGCCCCATGGGCACAACCTTACATTACACTGGCCCCCTATTCAATTTATGAACCTAAAAAATAAACCTCAGGAATCGTGTCATAATGTGAACTCAAATGAAACCCTGTATTTACTCACTGGTGTGACAGAGTGAATACAGACACATGTCATATTGGAGGTGTGACAGTACAGTGGAATTAATGAGGTGTTTTCTTTTTAAAGCCGCCATTAAGTTAACAAACTGCAAACATTTAAGACTGAATTGAAGTCAGAACGAGACAAAACATTTCTCACGAAAACTATTTATTCTAAATGTGAGTTTAAGTGGCTCATCCCACAGTTCATTAGTTAAGAAAACACTCTGATTGGGTTTGCCCCACAGGCCATGGCGACCTTTTTTAAGTTGCCTCCACAGGCAGTACATCTTCTGTCTGCATGATTCAAGACTTTGTTGCTAATAAACGTGTGCATGGACCGTGCCGCTGAATGCAAAGCACATCTCACTTTTATCTGCAACCCTGCCTCCCAATCCCCCAGATCCTGTCACCCCCCTCAGGAAGGCAGGGGTAGAAGAAAACCCACACATCTCCAGAAACCACTTCTGATGGAAAACGCAGCTGTTTGCAAGTTTGCTCGCTGAGAGAGAGAGCATGGAAACGGCTTGTAAGGCATGCTCCGACAGTACTGTAGGCCTCCTGGCACACGTACACAAGGGCACAGAGTTGTGGTTTCACGTGGTTCAACATGCTGCATGAGTCACTGACCAGAAACATGTCCCATGCAGCATGGTGAGGCTCAGTGGTGGGTGAGGGCCCAAAGACAATAAGCCAGGGGCCTGCATAATAACATATGTGCACGATGCCCGGCATGTCAAATCCATGTGAATGCCAGGAGAAGCCGTCTAACAATGTCATAGGGGAGGAACACTCAGATAGCGAACGTTTAAGTGACAGCAAGGAGCTGATCCGGGTCGTTACCAAGCCCAGAAACAGAAATGGATTGGTGAAAAAGAGCTTTTCTCTTATACAATCTTTAAAAAAATATATTTTATTTGGACCAAAATTACTTGTATGTATTATAATAAATTGAGGCTGTAGATCCAATAAAAAAATGTATGAAATGAAAGCTGCTCTACTCTATATTTGTATTCTAACAGTAGATGAAAAGACCATATATAATTATATAATGTTAAAGGGGTAAAGTTAAAGGGCTTTTTTTGGACACATCATTTCTATAGACGCAGTGTACAATGTTTTTCAGTAACAATGCTCTACAAACCCACTGCATATATATATATATATATATATATATATATATATATATATATATATATATATATATATCTGGCCAGCAGCCGGTGACTAGCTGGTGAGTATAGTTGAGCGTTTAGCAGCTAAAGAGATGGATATTTATATTTATCTTTAATTTTGAAGTTGCAATTGTTGCATGTGTATGTATATGATTATCTTTAGTTTTATTGGAATAGATATTGGAAGAAGACAGAATGAACTAAAAGGACAAACTGCGTGGACTCTAAATCTAAAGTAATCTGGCGCCCTAGAGCTTTAAAAAAATTATTTATCTAAATTTAAAATTGAAAAACGTAATTAAGTTGCACTTGTTATGACAATTATTGAGACGAATTGGGAATTTATAAAGTATTTTCCTTTTCCAGTCACATTGTGAAAAGAAATTCTCCTCAACTGAGCATCCGGATATCGGTTTTGAAAGAAAACAAAACAGATACATAAATAAAATAGATAAAAAAAAAAGATAAATAATAGATAAATAAAATAAAAAATAGTCAATTATATAAAATAACACAACTATTAGAACTCATAGGGGGTTCAAATGAAAAAACAGTACCAAACAGTAGATGAAAATACCATATATAATGTTAAAGGGGTAAAGTTAAAGGGCTTTTTTCGGACACATCATTTCTATAGACCCACTGCATATATATATATATATATATATATATATATATATATATATATATATGTATATATATATATATATGTATATACGTGTATATATATATATATATATATATATATATACGTATATATTTTTTATCTTTAGTTTTGAAGTTGCAATTCAACCAAAAACAGAGCTAAAAGAAGATTGACTAGTGGATTTACATTCATAAAGTCACCAGAGACAAGACTTAAACAGGCAATTTCTAGTAATAGCAGTGCAGAAACAACACAATTTCAGCGGTTGAAAACTATTTTGTCGTCATCAAGTCTGAGAATGCAGAACTCCCCGAAAGGCTAAATTACATTTTTGTGCTTTTATTTGTGGTGTTGAAGAAAGACGTGTTTTCATGCAATGTCGGCGCCCATTATTCAGACTCGCTGCAGGGAAGAGAGTTATAACATTGTCCTCAGGAGAGGGTGTTTTGTCATTTCATTAAAAAACAACGAGAGCCGGTCGCCGCCGAGCCTTTTTCTCTCAAAATTAAGAGTTTTTAATATCCCACTCTTCCTCTTTTAGGCAGTTTTGTGGGTGTCAAGACGGTCGCTGCGGCCATGGCGAGGCGATTAAAATCAGGTGTTGCTGTATGATTGATGCAGTGTGCGCCACATGTGCTGCTTTCACACTGGTAATTACAACACTTTCAAAAGATGTGGAATTCGCCTTTTGATGTATGCTCGCCTGCGAGGACTTTTAAGAACTCAACGGAGGACCATCTGGGACCGAAAAGAAAGTCGCTGGGGGGAGAAAAAAACAAAAGAGTCACATGGTCTGTAAATGGCGGGCAGCAAGATCTTTGGAGACCGTGGATGAAACTGCATCACACCATTACCAGTTTGCACGGACCAACGCAATCATTGAAGATCAATTTGTACAACAGTAGCATACAATAGACCAAAATGCAATGCAAGCACAAGACCGGTGGAGTTCTGAGTGAGGAGGCGTGACAAGAACCTTTATTGGTTGCTTCAAAATCTTTCTCTACTGATGTGTGTAGTGCAGCTGTCATCATTTTCTCCTCCCACTTCTGAAAATGCTGAGAGCAATAAGTCCAGACATGTTCTCTGGAGGGGGGTAGTTGAAAGGCATTCTGGGAAATGTAGGAACTGTCTAAGCAAAGTGGAAGTAGACAATTCATGTTGAGGACAATAAAATGACACTTTATTAGAACAGTTATGGACATTTTCTTTTAAACTGTTCCAAAGTAATCTTCTTCTACAAGGAGCAGTTCTTTCTTTCCAATGCTTCACCAATGAGACCACTTTAATGAAACATAATGTGTGCATCGATTAAATAAATAAACACAGTACTTCCTACCTCACAACCTCTCATCAGCAAACTAATTTGCATCAATCCTGCGAGTCCTTGTCATGAAGCCGCAGAGCAATCTCAGACGTAAAGCAACATCTGGCTGGTTTTAAGAGTCATGGACAGTTTGCCGCAGGTGGTGGTGGGCGGGGGTTCATATGGGTTATATGGGCCGTGCAAGTTTAAAAGGGTCAATACATTCAGATACAACACAACTGTGGCTCATGTGGAGAGCAGGGGGAGGGGAATGGGAACGGCAGAATTTCAGGAAAAGTCTGCATTCTTTCCATGTTCAAAAAATATTTTATTGATGCTGTAATAGTACTGCAAGTACCACAAATACTACGGTACATTATCAGACTTGTACCTGTAGAAGGGAGGAGGTATACAACTGTTTCACAGGAGCGCAAAATCTGTCAGACCTCTTTGATTTCGTGCTTAAAAATGTGACTTTGTTGACCATAGTTTGGAGAGTGAAATAGCCGTGAATGCCCACAGTTCGATGGCGAGAGGGTAAAGTCCTGTTTGAGGCCTGCATGGTGGAAATGATTATGTCCCCCCTCGCTATGATGGAAAGTAATGCTCGGCAGCAATTTGTCCACCTGCACCTCTGAACAGCGGGCTTGGTAACAATTACTGGTCCAGGAAAGAAAACATTACAGAGTCATTACAATAATGATAGTAATTCAGGCCAGGATAGACGAAGCCTCTCCAGGCCTTCTCCCCTCTTTCTCTTTCTGGCCCTCTTTTCCTTTCCCACCCATACCTTGACTTTCAATCAGTCTTTTCATACAAATGTCTCATTTTGCCCTTCCTTTCAAATCATTATTCATTTCACTTCAGAGTGTCTCTTTTATACTTTGCAACCGTATCGGACGACCCTTTTTCATTGGTGCTTTGCTGTGATTGGAGTTTATAGCGCCATAAATCACAAATATTACCCTGGAGACACACTTTAACGTTGGAATATCATAAAGGCTCAAAAGCGTACAAACTTTAAATGGAGCCACGCAGTTAAAGCATCCGGCTATTTTCAAGAGCGACATGTGAATGTCCCCCTGTCCTGACCAAGGGTGGAGGGGTCATGGATGACGGGGGGAGTGCCCCCCTCCCGCCCCTCCCGCCCCTCCCGCCTGCCTGCCTGGCAGAGCGTATAACAGTCTTATTTATGTTTCACAAACTGAACTGACGGTGCCAAGGCATTATCCACGACGCCGATGCAGTCGTCACTGCTGCCACCCAGTCTGGAAAATATTTGAAAATCTTTGTTATGAAGAGAGCGTAAAGATGTCCGTCCTGGCGCTGGGGGAAAAGATGGCTCTCCGTTTTCCATCTGGCGCTCGCTGAGTCAATGTGGGAGGACGTGTGTACGTTTTCAGCACAACAGAGCCGATGATAAAATAGCTTATGAAAAAAGAGAAATGGCTGGAGTCACTCTTCTGGGTGGGCCCGCGAGCACATGACATGTTAAAGCCTGCGAAGGATTATTTTTGTATTTCTCAGCACTTTTTTGTTTAGCAGAGTGAGACTGATCTATAAAGCCGTTAACTATCAGTCATGATGTTCTGCTTTGATATGAAGTTGTATTATTTCATGCAGTTATTTAAACTGGTTTCAATCAAGGGAACTTAAAACAGTGTAACAAATCTCAGAGTTCAACAGCTGCACAATTGCCTCTGCGTTATTACTATTCTGTTGTTGTGTGTTGTTTTTAGAACGCTCGGCTTTTGAATTATATATATATATATATATATGTATATATATATATATATATACATATATATATATATATATATATATTATACAAAAGAAAAGCTATTGTTTGCTAACGTTGAAATATTTTCAACTCGTGTGTACGAGTCAAATTAGCATCTAAATGCGCCATTTCTTTGACTCTGTGTGCAATCGCGGTGTCTATAACGTTCAACTTGTGTTGTCACAGTCACACACAGTGACCCGTAACCAGCCAGCCTCTGATTGGCTGACACCAGCAGCCGGTCACACCAGAAGGTGGCACAGCTAACTAATCGCTAACCGCTAAAAGGCTAGCCAGATGGGTAGACGCAGGCGTTCTTCGAGCTAGCTAGCTTGTAAAGCTACGTCGCTAGCGGTACAATACGCACACAAAGTGCATTCCTTTCTTCAGAGGTATTTGAACCATCTACTCCTGTCTAATTGTCCACAAACCATGTGTCTTTCGTGGAGCAGTTTATTGTCTATCATACATTGACCATGATAGACAAAAGAATGTGTGATTTCAGAGGCTTTACCACTCTGACAAGAATAACACTCTGCCAATACAACTCTTGTAATGCACCAAATATCCTCCGTCAGCGACCTCAAACCAAAAATATCAGTACAGCTTTCAAAAGCAAATATTATTTGTATTATTTTATTTATGACTGCTATGAGTTTCAAAGCAAATCAGCCTTTCAGTGCGTTGATCAGGCTCAGACAGTGCTGGTCTGAGGGGAAAGTGGGAAATCCCCCCCTCGCCGAGCTGCTCCTATGCCGCCTACTGATGTCGTAATTTCTCACTGAAACCTTAACCAAACAATAAATATTCGACAGCTCAGTTGCTCTAAAAAGCAGCGCTTGTTTGCACAACACTGCCTGCCAGAACACGCTTGCAGGGTTCGCTGTGTGTGAGGGTGCTGGGTGGTTTGATTGTCAGACACCAGGTTGGAAATGCAGAAGCTCATGGACCTCTTTTTACTGACAGAGACGCAAAATCTGTCTTTCTGGTGGCTATTAAACCCACAAAAAGTATTTTTGTTTGTACATCCAGACAAATATTTTCATATTTGTCTGGATGTGTTGTTTGAGTTTAAATGCCCCAAATTCTGGATCCACATGAGGGGAAAAAAAGCCGAGACTGAATTCATCTCATGTGGACGGGCCATGTTGTACTCATTAATGACTGGCTCACATGAAGAAAGTATGAGTTAATTGCTACGAAATTCCAGCCAACATATAAACTCTGGCGGTCCAAACATTCATTCCCTGAGAAGCTATCGAAAAAATCCAATTGAGACGTCGGCTAATAATCAGTTCAAGGTGAAACTTTTGTTTGGAAGTGTTACTTCCCTTCGTGAGACTCGGCACAGCAGGATTCACAAACGCCATTTGACGGCTCTGGGTCTCAACAAATAGTGGCTTGGTTAACTTATGAAAACACTCACACCCTGTTGTCAGATTAGATCTACAAAGAGCTCTCAGCATCAACAAAAGGTGGGAGATATTTCTTCTTTTTAAAGAAAGAGGCTTGTTTAGCTCTGTGTCAGGTTAGTCTTTCTCCTCTCCGTCCCCCCACACCCCTCCTATCCGTCCTCATTCCTTCCTTTGCTTTCATTTGTTCGAGCTGTCGACAGCAGGCTTGGCCTGAAATTATAAACCTTTAGTGTTTGTTTGCTCGTTGTCAGCGCGAGGCTTTTCCCATCCCATCATTCCTATGGGGACTGCATCGCTCACGCCTTTTGGAAAGGTTTGGTGGGACGGGTGGTGGACTCCGAAAAAACACCACAATCCTATCCTCTTCATCCGCCATGAAGGATAAACTACATTTTCACATTAAGTGTTCAAATTAGGTGTCAGGTCTTAAGAATAACAATACATTACATGCACTTTAATTGTCCAGCAAAGACATCTGACGTTGCATCTGTTTTCAAATTTGAAAGCGAAACTAAATATTTGCTAATTGGGATTTCTAATTTACAAATTGTATTGGTGTTTTAAAAAAAGATGATTGGTTGAACAGAGATGTTAAACAGACAGGTTTGGGTGTATGTGTGTGTGTGGGGGGTCTCTTGGCTCATAGTCTGGGTCAAGCACACACACTCAGTGCCAGTGTGTTTGACCCAGGAGCGTCTGAAGTGTCGATTCTCCAGGAGGTCAAAGGTCATGTGTCCGACTGATGACTGATGTCTACTAGTTTTATTTAGACGGGTCTTTAAACTTGTGAAAGGCACATTTTGGAATTTGTATGTGCATCATAATGAACTAATTTTCATACCTTTTATTTTTATATACATATATTAATATATACTTTACTGTTGCAAATGTTGCCAGTGCCATTTATTGGTCACACAGTCTCTATATTTGCTATCACTGTTTGCTCTGCAGTTTTTCTCCACAAGGATCAATACAATCTTGTGCAATCATATCCAGCTTTCACCAGCTGCTGCCAAAAGTGTGTAATGCCTACTGATAGAGAGATGGAGCGCCACGCGTACTCTGAAAACCACCGGAGACTTCACGATATGCAACTAAGGGCTGAAACGCCAACAAGATGCCTGTTAAAACGTCAGATTTCAGCACGTCGCAGGATTATTTCAGCCTTTGTCCTCCAGAGGTGCAGCTGATGACTAAAAGGTCGATGGAACAAGTTAGCAAGCTAATGTTCGCGAGCTACTAGTTAGCCGGGGCAGTTTCGTTCACAAGCAATAAAACACACCCTTACATGGTTCAGTATGCACAGACGTTGTGCATCCCTACTTGGTTTGGTATGAGCAGTTGTAGTGTGTCTAATATTAACTAAAGTTAGCAGGATTTATACAAATGTTTTGGCGTGGGGAAGTTTCCTCTAGCCTGTAAGCAAAAAAGAAAAGAGTCCATGACAGCCAACAGCATGATCAGCATCTTAATGGATAGAGCAAGAGCCCACATGCAAATAGCATGATGTTGATTTCCCAGTGCAGGTTTTGGACTGCATTTAGGAATGCAATGAGTCAGGAGCAACAGATAGTGTTGACAGGATGAGCGGAAACCACCTGGAGTTTACACCAAACTCGCAAGGTCACCTTTCCTCATTTTTCTCCCCCTGTGGCTCGTAAAAAAAGATCCCTTGGGGTCAACCCTCCACCAGCCTGGACACATCCAGAGTGTTTGACTGAAGACAGACAACAATTTTCTCCTTATTGGCAATTTGTCTGGGTTTACTTCTGATGTGTTTAACACTGGAACCATTTGCGAAATGCACTGTAGCTAATGTGCTGCTAACAGTTCTGAGTTTGTGTGCATTCCTGAAAATACGTATTTAAGAGAAAATAAGCTGTAAACGTAAAAAAAAAAGAAAGAAAAATAATGGCTAAAGTGTCCCAGGTGCAAGGAAACAGCTTAGCCTCTGGCGGTATTGTTGTCAGTGTCTATGCTCATAAATCTCTAACTCTCATCACCACAAGGCCTCACACCTTACACCTACTCATCAGAATACACATTGCAAAATACCCCTCGCAAAAGCTGCCTGGAAATGCAGTATGAACCTGACTTTGTCAGACATAATGTACACCCAGGGAAAAGTCCAGTTGCCTAGACAACAACAAAACTATTAAAGCTGCACCAATATTTGTTTTATACTAACAATGGATCAAACGAGTGTCGCTCAGAGTGTTGAACCCACAGAGAGTAATCACCCAAATAAGCAGTTCCTTTCCGCTCGGCAGAGGATTTTATTGTCTTTCAGTTCATTGTTTTGGTTTTAAAACCCTCAAATTGACTGTTTTGGTTGAGTTTCCCTGCTTTTCTGCTGGTTCTTTCGGTGTTTTTTGTGGAAAAAACTGCCCAGCACCAAACAGGGGTGAGACTAAATTAGCTACTGTAGCTTGTTAATAACATGGTTCACATCATACCTTCCAATAGATACAGTGGTTTGATCTTCCCATCTTTTAAAAGAAAGTAAGCAAAACGTTTGTTTCACGAAATGTCACACCCTTTTCAAAGTGCCTGGACTTTACTTTTAATGTATGTTGGCCTTCAACGAGGCCAAACTGCCAGATCCTTTTCTATAGTTTTGTAATGTCATCACAGCATCCATCCCTCAAATCAGTCTCTACAGGCTGATATAACCTGCAGAAAAGAGAAAATTGGACTTCAACTGTCCAGTTCAACTATCCTTAATTGGCTTTCACTCCTCTCAGCATCAGTGTAAAACCTTTGAAAGTAGAAGGCTGAAGATTTGGGATTTGAAAGTGCCCACAGACAGCATCTTTCTCCAATGCCTCACAGACTGTGATTCACAGCCCGATCTCAGTCTCAGCCATTATGGTTGTGTCTTTTACAGGCTTGGGGGTGTCGGTTATTGCCGACCACAGACACACAAGCAGCCTGACTGATTTAGCTCTTTAGTTTTGTGTGGAATTAGTCACAGTGGAGGGCTGGCCGAGACAGCGGGGAGTTTAAGACATTGTTGGGAAAGAGAAAGCCTGGAGTGGGCGGGCCTTTTTTCTTTCTGTTTTTTACGACCCCTCAGGTTTCCACCTGTGCTGACATGGCTGAGACTTTACAATAGTCCTGAGAGAGTTACAAGCAGCCGGGTAGAAATTCCAGGCTTTTTCTTTTTTTTCTTTCTCTTTTACTCCTTTTCTTTTTTCCCCTCTCTTTTACTGGAAGGGTGGGGTGGGGGCCCCAGTTATTGTGGAACATTTGTCAGGAAGCCAGTGGCAGAGGCAGGGCCAACCGGTGATTTATGGCAACATCTGCAAGATGCAAAGCCATTGTATATGCTTTTAATCATACAAAGAGCCCTGGCTGGATTGGAGATTGAAAAGAGATGGTCTGATGGGGTCTGACGGGGTTTTATGGAGTCCGTGCTGGGATTCACACTGATGGCAACTTGTGTGAACATATTATATGACCGTGGGATTTCTGCAGCTCGGAGTTTCCAAGCCGAAGTGGCCTTCAGCTGGTGTTTGTGACCGGCGAATGCTGTTACTGTGATTCGATATGGCCAAAAGATTCTCACCCAGCTTGAACATAATCTGCGAATTATCTAAATGTTTTGTCACATAAGAGGCTAAACCTAAAAGGATCCACCAGGGAGAGAGGGAAAACCACCCGTGAAAGCAACACAACACAAATCTTGTTGGATTTGTCTGTCAACAGTTTCAATGTCGGACCCAAAGTAAGTGTGACCTCGCATACCACTACTCCTTTTTTAAATGTGTATATTGTAGCACTGACAAAGCAAATCTAATGTAGACACGAGCCCAGTGGTCGTAAAAGTCAGACACCCATCCTCCAGTTGATTTCCTGAGCTTCGTGACAAAGGAATAATAATTTCTGCAACCGCCTTTAGCTATTTAATTTAATAAACATCTGTCTGCATGTCACCACATCTGGCAATATTCATGGCAACTTAGCTACAAAATTCAGAGTGTCTGGCAATGAGATAATACCGTGGCATGCTAAATTAATTTTCTTGGCTCGGTCCCTGGGGTGCAGAGAGCAGAGAAGGCCTCAGGAGCTGACCCTGGATCAGTGTTTGACTGCTGACATGAACACTCCGGGGTCAGACGATGTAGATTGGAGGCTGATCTGAGACCAGGGGGTAGCGGCCTCCCTCAGCCGTCTGCCAGTCATTGGTGGTCTGGGAGGAATTCTCCACTTCCTGTCTCATTTCTCTGGATTCGGAATCAAAGAGGGGGAATTATTCTGCAATCTGGCCGGTGTTTTCTTTTTCCCCCTGACTGGAAATGTGAAGTTTGTCGCTTGTTGCAGACTCGGCAGGAGACTGCAGGATCCACAGCGCCTTTTAAAAAGTGGAAACGCCTCAGTCGCTTGTTAGGCCACAAATTGTTTTTTGGTTGCAGCAATTTCAGAGACTTTCCTGAAGGAGTAAATAAACCATTATGAGGGGAATTACATCCACCCGCCTAATTGTAACATGCAGAAGTTAGTTTAGTGTTAAACCTTGCCTACAAAAAAGGGAATCATGTATTGTTGGAAAGGGTGTTTGAATCCACCCCTCCAGCTGCTAAACTCTGAAGGGGGAAGAACCTTTCTTCCCACAGTTGCAATTAAGTGACCTTGAGCAAGCCAGTTCAAGGAAAAGTCCCCCTTAGATCCTCTTACATGGTTTAAAATGACCAACACAACACAATCCATGAATCATTTTGTAATAAAACATAGTACTTTATCTGTTTTCCCTCAACCTGCCTGGCCTACTTCTGCTTGAGCCAGAGATTTTCCTTGATGTCTATTGGCAACTCCTGTAAAGAGGCTATAGAGAGAGTAATACTGTGTAATAGGGAATGTTTTGTTGATGAAGATCTACGCCTACACTAAAAATAAACACCTGTCTGGTTCATATTTTTCTAGTTCTCTGGGGTTGTAGAAATGGATCTCACCGCCTCTTCTGACAATACCAACCAACCGCCATTCATTTCAGTTCTACGTGAATGTCGTTCAGCTCATTTATTTTGGTTTTATGGCATGCAACTTTACTTTGGTTTTGGTAAAAACCCAGAGTACAAAGTTAGCAACCAACTGGAGTATTTTGCTCCCAAAAAAGGTAAATGGGTCGAGCAAGTAGCAACGAAAGAGACAAATGCTTCCCTCAGGAGTTGGTGGAGACCAAAACAGAGCCAAAAGGAGAGTAAACTCACCAGGAGGTCTGAAACACAACTTCAAATGAATGCTACATTGCTCCATGTCTGCTTGATTAATAAATAAGCTACTGTTTGCTAACTTGTTAGCCATGTTACCGCGATAAAGTTATGTTATGTCAGTGTTGTGCCAAGTGTCTAGTGCTGGTTAAAACCTTCCCCGGACATATCCTGGCATCAGAGCCATTCTAACACCAACTTCAGCCCTGCTAGAAACACCTGATAAACATTCAAACTCATGGACTTTTTACCCAAACTGGACTTCCTGGATCCTATTTCATGTCAGACTGGCCCCTGAAGCAGTGTATCCACCAACAAAGCCCCTTACGTTGTTTTAGTGTTTTAATATGCTATCCTCCATGTTTAGCTCATTATCAACAGGAACAAGAAATGCAACGCGGATTGCTAACAATGTGTTTTTATAGCGGTGAAGTATTTTGTATGTTGACTTCTTGACACTTATCCATCCAGGAGAATCCGGTTTGTTAGACATGGTTTCTGCTCTAAACCAGACTCAACTTCACACTGAGATAACGTTATTATGCAGAAGTAGTCTAGTCCTTGAATGTTGCCTTAGCGTTAGCAGCAGCTGTTTCCCAGGTGTTTGGATATGTGTGTGGCTCCACCATCTTGTCTTAATCGCAGCCTCCTCAAATAACTGGCAAGACTTCCAACAAACCTCCTCATTCCTTTACAGTGGGGTAAAGGCGGAGAAACCGACGCAGCGTAGCCAACAACCAGGTGGACTTTCACATTAGTCAGCCTGAAGGATGGCAGAGAAAGAACACGTCCTGCGAAAGCAAATCTCATCATCAGCATTTCCAAACACAAACTGACAGCGACCTTTCGGTTGCATATGATAACAAAAAGTCAATTTGACTACTTTCTCACTCCAGTTCTCTACCCGCTGCCAGATGAAACGCAAGATCGAAACAACCGCCCTTGAATAGGGGATCTGACTAAATCCCCTCCTAAATGCTGGCACCACCATCGTGAATCTGCCATTTCGTAAATAAACTCCACCGTGGCAGGCAGGGAGCCGCAAGAAGCTTTCCAAGTGCAAGTTTCAACAGCGAGGCCCGGAGCACAAGCGCACCTTTTTCCCCCCGTGTTGGAGAGGAGAGGCCTGAAACAACAAACCGCCGGGCGAGGAGGGCTGGGCGGGATGAGTCATCTGGCAAACCGTTCGAGCTAAGCTACCTTGTGTCTGTTCTAACAACTAGCAATTTGTGGGTTTAACATGTATTACATGAATTCATTTCAATTTGTATTTGATTATGAGCATCATTATTAATGGAGTCATTATTATTGATCATGATTACATCCTTATTTACAGTGGCGGTGAATCTTAGCCGGCTGCAGGAGTAATAGTTTCAGCGCACGTTTGGGCATGGTATGAAAATCCTGAACACTTTAAAATATCAAATATTGCCAATTACTACTACTGCAATCAATGCTCCTATTGCTTCGAGGTACTCTTAACACTGATCTCTCAGCTACTACTACCATTACTACTTCTGGTAGAAGCATTGAAGCAGCAGTGGTCCTAGTTGTATCAACTACTTTGAATCATGCCAGAATCAACAGTGGAGACCAATTAGTTATGCACGTAATATTAACAATGAAAGTAGTAGAACTAGTAGTAATATGAACATGCATGTAAGCAGTATTTATATATTTTGTGGTATTTGTATTTTAGTGCAGAACTGCTTTCTTTCCTTAAAAATAGGAAATGCAATCAGTAGAGGTAAATGTTGTTGCAATAGCAGTAATTAGTCATTATAGTACAGTCATTAGTAAAAGCGGTATCAGTGGGGGGGCCATATGGTTGATATCATTGTGAGGATACCATTATGGATATTTTCCAGTATTTATTTAAGTCACAACATGGCAGACTCATGCAAAATCACGGTTTGCTCCGAATCATTAGTTCAGTAAGCCAACGGTAAATCTGCACCACATGATGAACTATCATTTCTAAGTATTTTTCCAGCCCTACATGGAACCAGATTTCGATACCAAACGGTTAAACATCCTCTCTGTCTGCGTCTCGCTTTTCTTGGTGGGGGGGCTGACTGATGACAGACCTGGGCCGTCCTTGGGCGGTCTGTGGTTCAGCTCTAGAAGGCCAGCGCTCAACACCCACCACCAGGGCTCTAAATCTCAAACACACCTCCTGCGCGATAAAGACAGTAACATCATTGAAGACTCGGGAGCACTGAGGTGAAGGCAGCATCACACATTAAGGTGTATTTTTTTTATTGTTTACACATGTGCAAAACATTGCTTCATTCAAAGCTGGAATAACTGAATTGGCAGGGCTGCAAAAATACTCGTACACAAAAGGTAAGCAAAAATAATGGAATCTGTTTATATACAATTTACAAAATATAATAAACTTTATATAAAAAAAAATGTATATATTCATCTATATTATTTAGCTGAAGCTGTGTCCTTGGCGAACAGCTGCTAAAATGCTCCTTTTGACTTTTCTCTCGGAACATCACATTGTCCGTTACATTCACTCGTTGCACATTTCAGGAGTCCTTTATTGCAAAAGTGTCCATTCAGTGAGGTAGAAGTTATCCTTTTTTTTGGGTCGTCCTCTTGATCAAAAACAAGTGTCACTCAGCTAAGTGCTCGTCCTGCTGCTGTCAAACGGCTGCTCGTAAACGCTGTCGCTCTGCTCCGATGCAGAGTCCTTGCTGAGACTGCTCTCCTCCAGGTCGGAATCGGCGTCCGGAGCCGTGTAGGGATTCTCGTGCAGAGTTATCCCCATATGCGTCACCAACGGTGGTGGGAAGCCTGGGTAAAGGTCCTTGTTAGGCCTCCCCTTAGTCTTCCCAAATGTTCCTGAGCAAAAAAACGGGGGAAGTAAGAAGTCAGACCGACGTACAGAGAACATCCGGAAAAGGTTTGTGCAAGCAATCGACTTCAGACATACCCATGAAGGTGTTGGAGGGGGAAAGGCACTCGTGAGGCTTGCCGTAGTCGTTGGCTTCCACCTCCTCCGCAGATGGCCGGCGGTCACTCTGCTGGGGATAAGGGCCGTGGTGGAGACCGGCGTTGGGGAGCTGCATCAGGACCGAGGACGAGCAGAGGTCAAAATGCTCAGACAGGAAGTAGTCCCTCATTTTAGAGTTGGTCAGGCTGCCGCTGTAGGAGTCAATGCAGACGGGCTTTTGGTCGATGGAACAGCCTAAAAGGTAGAAAATAAAGAAATGATTAGTTCCTTTAGAGAGTGAGAAAGATAATAATGACTGTATATATTATTATGTTGTTTAATGTTCGACATCAATAAGAGTCGAAGAGTATTGCTGTAGGATAAGGATCAAGAGAACATTTTCTATTTAACAGAAGTATTTCACAGACCTGTGAAGACTTCCGTCGGGTCGGTGGAGTACAAGTTCTCTCGGCGAAGCAGTGAGCCGATGGGACCTTGGTAATGGCAGAGCAGAGGATCGATGGCTCCTTCCATGTCCGTTTCACTTCCTGTATCAAGCTGACAGAAACCTGTACAGGCCGAATGGAAGAGAACCATGTCAGAAAAAAATGTGACTGCAGAGGGATTCCGTTTTAGGACAAATGAGAAAAGGGCAGGTGTTTTACCGTTCATGTCTTTCGGCTGCAGGTAGAAGCCGCTGATTGACGAGGCCATGTACTGATGGCTGCTGCCGCTCTCTGATGGGATGTAGCCGTCCTGTCGGTCGGCAAGCGTCCCCTGGGAGGACAGGTAGCTGGGGATGTCAGCCGGCAGGTTGGTCTCATCTGGGAGCGCGAAGACATCAAGTTATGTCATACACTCTCATTTTTGTGAACAGATTCCTTTTAAACGTGATTAAAAAAAAGGTTAAACCCCCAACAACCAGCATGCACCGACCTGTGTTGGTGACGCTGCAGTCCTCATTGCGGCGCCGCGTGTGGTAGATGATGACCACCCACACCAGCGACGTGCCCACCACGCAGCACACCACGGCTATGATGACGATTCCCACCGTGGTCCAGCCGTCGCCGTCCGATCCCGCCCCGGCCACCATGCCGACTCCCACGCCGCCCTGCACTCCGGAGTCGCAGTTGGGATTGGGGATGACCGCCAGCAGGACGTTGCCCCTCTCCGTGCCCAGCGCGTTGGACATCTCGCAGGTGTACTTCCCCGCGTCCGCCTCCGCAGCGTCAACGATGATGAGGAGCTGGTTGGCGGCGGCGAAGAAGTGGCGCTCGGTCACTACCAGAGGACTGTCGTCTTTGGTCCAGTTCAGCCTCGGGGGAGGGCTGCCGCCAGCTATGCACTGGAGGACGGCGGTTTCGCCCTTGGCCACGGTGCGATCCATGAGGGGCCGCAGGAAGGAAGGCGTTTCTGAAGCAATGGAATAGAATTTAAGTTAGTGAGACTGATTCACTGTCAACTTAAAATGGAAGCTCTAAACAAAGAGTTTTCCCTTTCTGCCGCTTCTCACCGAGCACAGTGAGCGTAGCGTTTGCAGAAATAGCTCCAGCGGTGTTCTGAGCCGTGCAGCTATAAACGCCGATGTCCTCGGTCTTGACGTCCACTATGAAAAACACGTCGTCCTCCGGCATGACGTGCATGCGGCGTTCGCGGGCGGCTGGGAAGTCGGTGCCTCCGTCTTTCTGCCAGGCGATCTGAGGGGACGGGTGACCAACGGCGGCACATTCCAGCCTGGCTGTCGCTCCGGCTCGGATACTCAGGTCCATTGGCATCTTGGTGAAGGAAGGCATCACTGGAAATTAGATTTAAAAAAAACGTGATTAGAATCTTTTCGGAATTTGACGGGTGTTTGATGATCCTTCTTTATAAGAGGCTCATTCCAAACGATCGTCTTCTCCAATCCCAAACTTACTGTTGACCGTGAGCCTGGCCTTGATGGAGTAGGACGATCCAAAGTGGTTGGAGATGACGCACTGGTACTTCCCCTCGCTGGAGAACTCCACATTACGTAGCTCCAGGGTGGTCGTGTACTCCGTCACCTCCGTCTCGCCTGCCGTGCCTCCCTGCACCCGCAAGTGGGCCTGGTTGTGGATCTCCACGTCGTTCAGGGCCTCATTGTCTTTCTTCCAGGCGAAGGTCATGGGCGAGTCGCTGGAGCTGGCCGCCGAGCAGACGAACGTCACGTTGGTACCCTTGAGCGCCGACTGGGTCTCCGGCTCTACGGTGATTTGAGGCTTTGGGAAGTCATCTGGGAGAACGACAAAGGGGAGAATTTGAAATGTCTGTGTAAAACGATATATGTGTCCAGGTCTGGAAAAGGCTATTTAGCAACGTCTGGTGCATTTTTTTTGGGGGGGGGGGTTTGTTGGCAGATCTGAAAGGGGAAAAACTGAACTGAAATATCTCCTCAGTAGATCTCTATGATGGTAACGAGGAAAGCTGAAAACCGAACCTAGTACATTTCCACGAGGCTCATTAGCTTGACCAGGAGTCAGGGAGAAAAATACTGAACAATCTGGGTCAGCTTGTAAATGGAAAACCTGTGTGAGTGTGTGTGTGTGTGAAGGTGTTACACCAAGTGAATGCATCACTTACCACACACAAACTCCTCTTGGCTGACGGCGAACATGCTCCTGCCCTTCAGCATCTGCGGGTGGGCGCAGCTGGCGTTGACGCAGGGCAAGAAGGTTTGCTCCGCCACCCAGACGGGAAGCCACTTCAGCTGGCAGTCGCACAAGAGGCTGGAGGTGTTCAGGCGGCTGCCAGGAGAGAAGATACCACAAAAGAAAACTTTGTTCACAAGGACAATAATATCACTTTAATTAAATAGTTCACTTTCAGTGATTTTGGTCGTGAGGCTAATCTCCAGAGGGAGAGTGTGGTCAGTGCTACATCAAGTCGCAATAATCTTGGGAAAATGAAAAAATTCCATTGCATAGCTTTATACCAGACACTATCCTTTAGCGGAGGGAGACAAAGGAACCTGTGAAGTTGTTAATAACACTGGAGCAAGCGCTGCTCGGTGCTGGCTTTCCCAGCAGACCATAATGACTTTCACCTGGTGCTCTGTCCCACATAAACACAGAGAGACTATCTAAAGCTGCCCTGAGACGCGGTCATACTTACAGCTCCCGCAGGTTCTTCATCTGAGAGAAGGCGTTCGCCTGGATGGACATGATGGCGTTGTTGCTCAAATCTCTGGAGAAAGAGACGGGAAAAGAGATTAGGACTAGTGAGATGGCGGCGTTTTCTGCCAACATCAGCCGTGTAGAGTGAAGGCTACAAAAACTTCAATCGAGAGGAAAAAAAGGTCTGGGCTCCAGAACAATAAAACTCTGGGCAGCCGTTTGCTGTGTTAATCAAGAGAGGCCCAACTCTGGGCTGCTTTGAGCTCTGGCAGCGGCTGGGAAAAAACTCTAATTAGAATCAAATGCAGCTGTTGTGTGTGTGACACACACACACAGAGAGAGAGAGTTCCCTCCACTTGCCTTGGTGATCGATATAGTCTGGCACACATGTAAAGATACTAATGGTGGAGCTTTTTTTTCTCTCTTCTTGATTCCACATCAAAGCGGTGGAATGGGAGAAGACCGTTTGGGTGTACGGCTCTAACAAACAGCCTCTGTGTCTCAGTGTGATTCACCCCGCTTAGTTTACGGCTCGGACTTATGGAAATAATCAGTGAAACACGAGGCCGACTCACAGGTGCTGCAGTGCGTCCAGGCCAGAGAAAGACTTCTTGGTCACCGAGCGGATCCGGTTCCCCTGCAGAAATCTGGGAAAATGACAAGATTCTCATCAATTTCAAATGTTTGCTCGCTGGCCTTGTTTTGGTGATGTTCCATAAAGTCGCCCAGTCCAGGTGTGAAACGGCACGTTAACGTTGACAGTGAACTCACAGTTTTTTCAGCTTGTCCAGGGCAGAGAAAGGGCCGTTCATGTCTTCAATGGTCCAGGAGATTTCATTATTTTGGAGATCCCTTTCCAAAGAAACAAAGACAGACCACCTCGTAAAAAATCCACGCCCAGAAAACAACTGCACTTGCGATGTTAATAAAACTTTATGCGGCTTTACATTTCGTTTGAGGGGGAAGACGTTCAAGGCTTTAAAATGATATTCAAAGCGGCTCCATGCCTTACAGGAAGTTCCTGCCTGGCCTTTGCGGCGCTTTTAAAAGTCTGCAATGGCTTTTCTGCGTTGTATAGAAAATGTTTACAAGGAAATGCTGCAATATAAGATGTGCGCTGCATTTTAAACTTCATTTGAGGGGATAAATATACTCTGCATGCAACTCAAATATGTACGAGAAGTGTTGCCACAGATCCTGCATCCAACATTAAATACATAATGAATCTGTGATGTTTTACATTTCTGGCAAAAAAGAGGGATTGTTTTTGTGAAACACCCCTTACTTTATATGAACTCTAATTAAATTACTAAGTTAAATTAGATATAAGTGTTAACTAACTGGAGATTTACACACCACAAAAATATGGTGAACAGTTATATTTTAAAACCAAACTATTTATTAAATAGGGACTAGCTATTACTAAATATTTACACAGACAAAGCTAACGTTAGCTCCGTTTAGAGTAAAGAGTAGACGTTTTTTAATATGATAAACCTAATCATGTTGTTATGTCAATCATGTTAGCTAGACTAATGGCCAACAAACATCTTACTATTAACTCTAAAAATATTGTTTTTCTCCATAAATTCATTGTAGGTTTTGGCTAGCTTCACCAGCATCTTGATGCGGTAAACAGCGAGCAAGCTAACGTAAGTTTTGCTCGTGGCTTCAGTTAGCTAACACTCACATCTGACAGATCTTAAATATGTAGTAAAAAATAATCTCTTCGTAAGAACCACTTTGTGTGGTGCTAACTGTTATAATTTAGTGAATCTCCACTTTTACTTTAATGGATTTCTTAGCGGCTCTCCAAGAAAAGCTCTTACTCTTTGATTTGGAGGGAATGAACCTGACGATTAGCGTTAATGTTGCCTGAAACATCTTCTGCTATCAAACTCAAAGTTGTGGCGGCTGAAAAAAAATGGACAGATTATATAACTGCTATAAAAAAGGTACACCAAACAACTTAATACACAGCACTTCAGTGCTAAATCACTAAAAGCCAAGAATTTCCCAGAGAAATTGCCTCCTTTGATCCCTCAGCTGCTCTAATGCTTTCAAACTGCTATTTTCCTCCTCGACAGGCCTGGTTGTGGCTGATTGAGATTGAGGAAGGGTGTGTGTGTGTGTGTGTGTGTGTGTGTGTGTGTGTGTGTGTGTGTGTGTGTGTGGGGGTGGGGGTGGTGGATTTGAAGCCCTGAAGCTATCCATGTCCACCTAGCTGCACACCTGCCCTACGGTGACCTCAGCAGTGAAGCTGACATTTGGTTCCAGTTAAAAAATCCCAACCAGGGGAAATGTTACGGAGCCGCTCTGTGGGAAAGGGGGGATGGGTGCATGTGGGTGTGGGAGAAGGGGGTCAGGCGGAAGAAGGGGAGATGTTGAGGTCGGGTTTTTTTTTTTTTTTTATGTGTGTGGAGACCTCAACACAGTAATCTATTTCACATCCCCAAAACACATCAGGCAGGATATTTCCACTCAGGCAGCGGATTGATGGTGGAGGGGTGTTTAAAGAGGGTGAAGGGGGCCTTGTACTTACATTTAATGTTATAGATAGCTGAAACACTGAATCACACAAAGTATCCACTTAAAGCAATAGTTGGACATTTTAAGATTAGCGTTAACTCCCTGTTTTGGAGCCAGACTTGAGACCGGATGAGCTGAGTTTAGCACAAAAACTGGCAAACAAACTGCTTGTCTCAATCCGTCAAATGCTAGAAAATGATATTCGTTCCAGGGTTCAGATTTTTTGGTTCGGTATCCGTTCCTTAGATCTTTATGTGTGAGTTTAAAACCGACTACATTCAGGATATTTGATTTCACATTGAAAAGACAAGTTGCATCAGATTCACACACGACGAGGACCGAAAACCCTGGGAAACCCTTTTGCGCCGTCTTTCGTTCTGAAACTTTGGAATTCAACTTACAGCATCTGCAGGTTGGAGAGGCCGCGAAAAGCCCCGTCCGCAATGAAGCTCACGCGGTTGTTTCCGATGTGGAGCTCGTCCAGCACGCTGAGGCCCACGAAGCTGGACTCCTCCAGTCTGGACAGATGGTTGAAGGAGAGGTCGCTGAAGGGCAGACGACAGGAAAAAAATAAAACAATCGTGAGGTCAACTTATTTTCCTACGAGTTTGAGGAGATCAACTTTTGCAACAAATCAGAACTCGTGAGTAAACTTAGATGAGACCAAATCAGATAGGCGGGCATGTCCCAGCCGACAGGCGGCTTGTTTACTCTCAGCTTTGTGTGATAAGAGTGAGAGAAACACGGAGAGGGGGGGCTGTGAAAAACACTCCAAACACTAAAATGACCGCTGCTGTAAACAAGAGCCACAACAAAGGAAATTCAATCTGCTTCCAGGAATGCGTGTTGATGAGGGGGTGAATCGCTGAAGTGTGTGGGTAACGTGGCGTTTGACGTGGAGAGAGACTGCGACTAATAATGGAGTTTTCCAATAAGAGGAAGAAGTGGGACTTCCGGAGGCCGATATGTTTGGTTTAAGTGACGGCAGAAAAGAGAAGAGGCAGAGGGGTGTGGGACATGTTGGCAGTGCTTTAATGTTGGCACTCTGGCAGAGCATAAGAGGCGCTGCTTTGTCTGTGTCTGTGTGTGTGTGTCTGTGTGTGTGTGTGTGTGTGTGTGTGTGTGGTAGGCGACAAGAGGAACTGGAGTGTGAGGAAGGGCAGGCCCGGAGTGCCAAAGGGGAGGAGAGGGCGACACAGAGAAGTGTTGGGAGTTCAGAGTGTGAATGGAAAGTGAGGAGGGAATAACGAGAGGGGGGGGGCGGGGTGGAGAGGGTGCAAAGAGAGAGAGAGAGAGAGAGAGAGAGAGAGAGAGAGAAAAGAAAGGTGGACTCACAGCTCGCTGAGTTTCTGGCAGAACTCCCAGGCGTCAGGTCGGATCCTGCTGATGGCGTTGTGGCCGAGGTGGAGCTGCTGCAGAGTCAGCAGGCCGTAGAGCCAGCCCTTACTCACCTCTGTCAGGTTGTTGTAGTCCAGCTGCCTGCAGGCCCACACACACACACACACACACACACACACACACACACACACACACACTCACACAATGAGACCTTACACTACATTTGGAGGAACAGAACTCGATGTGCATTGCGTGCAAAGTTGCTTACAGGACTTCCATGTTGCTGAGGCCCCAGAAGGCCCCGTCCATCAGGCGGTTGAGGCCGTTTCTCTGCATCTTCAAGGAGCGAAGGGCGTGCAGGCCGTGGAACGTCAGGCCCTCCACCCTGCGGACGCGGTTCCTGCTCAGCTCCCTGAAACGCACACGGGGAAAAGAGTAAACACACAAGCACGAGCGAGGAAAACGTGCAGATACTTCAGAATGTATTGTGTAATGTAACAGTACCCTAAAATGACTATGTGAGCAAATTAGATCTTCAAAATGATATCCTGGCATTCAGATATAGGGGTCAGTTGTCAGCCAATCAGAGAAAGCCTTGCCATGGAAGAGAGATAGCGAGGAAATTCTGCGATGTTTGTACATTGTTGAATATAAATGACTTTATGGACTGTAATTGTTTTGTTAACCATGTGTATGTCCTCAACTCAGCAAATGACAAGCTTGCTAACTAGTGTGGGGTCAGGTCAAAGGTCAGAAAAGGTTTGGGCAAGAGAGTAACTTTCTTCAGAATGTCTGGCAAGTCTTAAAAAGTCTCAAGGTGTCGATATCAGACGCGTCGCGAACCGACACGGCTCAAAGAAATCTCTCTAAAAGAACAGAAGACAGCGAAGCTTACAGGTGCTGGAGGTTGGGCAGCTGGAACATCTTCGCCGGGATGGCGGACAGGCGGTTGCGGTTGAGCCGGAGAACCTGCAGGCTGCTGGAGAGGTTGGTGAAGCAGCCCGTCTCCAGCGAGGAGATACGGTTGTTGTTGAGGAACCTGAGAGAGGACGATCCAGTCAGGAGACTAAAACATGCAGAGCATTGTGGGCCTTTTGGATCACGACTAAATGTTCATCGGGCACTCACAGGTTCTTGAGCGGCAGCGCGGGGAAGGAGCTGGCCTTTATCTCCACGATGTTGTTGTTGCTGAGGTCGAGCGTTTCCAGGGCGAGGAAGGGCCGGAGCTGCTCCACGGGGATCCTGGTGATCCTGTTGTTTGCTCTGAAAACACAGACACCGTCGCTCCAATAAAGGACAAAAATACTGTGTGTTTGACTAGCGGCGCGCACCAGTTTCATGTTTCCAGATATGCAAACAGTCAAGTCCCTCAATTAGCGTGTGGTATTCCCCCCCCAAAAAAAGAAAAGAAATAAAAAAAAGGCAAACTCTCACGCGCTTGTAAAGCGGTAACTTACCACCCAGGGTGAAGCGCTGTCGTACTTTTCTTTTGTTTTTTTTGCTGATGCTGCATGCATATTTCCAGGATGCCTACAAATTGCTCGGTGTGATCAATGTTGCAGCGCTTCAAGCCAAGTCCCAACAACCTTTGGGTTTAGTGATGTGTGATTTTGTTTATAAGGTAATTACCAACAAGGTATTTAAAAAAGTAACCTGCCAATTGCTTGGCTGATGAATACCATTCCCTCAGTGAAAGCATGCCTCGGCAGAGGCCAGCAATTTCCTGAGCTGCACGCCTCCTAAATTGCAGTGCAGGGACTGCTTAGTTATAAACAGAGCCTGTACAGTGCCCTCTTTGTGTATGGGACTCGGCAGTAGAGAGAGCGAGAGAGAGAGAGAGAGAGAGAGAGAGGGCAGGAATTCCCTCCAATGCCCCAGACTACAAGCCTCGTTTTCAGCATTCATTGCGATGGATACACCTCCTCCTCTCCAGCTACACCTTACTGACCAGAGAGCTGTTAGTTTCTCTGAGTCCGTTTTCCAGCAGCCCCTCGGAGAAAAAAAACACAGAGGACAGTTTCCTCCTAATGCAGGTTTAATTTGGGATGTGGCGTTAATATTTAATTATTGGGAGCCGTCAATCAACCGACCCACTGTACTGTGCTTCACGAGAACAGCTGTCATGAAATGTTTAGGTGATTTATCGAGAGAGTACTGGTCACCTATTTCAATAATTGATGAGTTGTTTCAGAATATTCCCATATATATATATATATATATACACACGCCAGTCAGGTATTATTACCCATCTATTCACACCCACGTCTTATACTCATCTCCTCCACCTCAGGCAGAGCGACAGCGGCACCGCGCTGCTGTGAAACGGAGACGTCTCACCTCTTCACCGCGTGGCAACGCCGCGGGAACTCGGTGACCCAATTCCCACACGCATGGGATGCTTTCGGGGGGCACGCGTCTCGTAAAACAGGGGGTTGCCCGTCTGGAAAGTGCGCCGCCTTTTTGGCGATCTTCTGAATTTCCGACGCAGGGAAAGGGAGGATTCGCGAGTCGACTAAGACACAAGATGGATGGCAGGTCGGGCAGAGCGAGTCAACCGTGGTGCTGTCGGCTATGGGGGGCTGACAGGGTGGGGGCAGACCTGACGAGGTTACACAAATAAAACTCTTGATGATGCCATGAAGAGCTTAAACATCAAATTGAGTTTGGTGTGTGCTGGACATTTAGCCCTTTTGGTTTCCCGGCCTTCCCCTGACATCTTCTCTTTAGCGCTCTGTTCCCCAAAACTAAATACTCAGGAATCTATACTGAGAGTTTTCGGTACAGATCATTGTCTACAATTTAAAATGAAAACGGCACAGGCAGCTCCTTTGTTTGGAGATTTGCGGCGGGCCTTCCACGCACCGCGGCCCCCAGGTCCCGGACAAAAGCGCCGCACACCACCTGTATCTCGGTTTTCATGTTCCACCGACTGGTCGCTGAGAGAGGGAAGGCCGCCTGGTGGGAAAGAACCGGTCTTTCCAGTTTCTCCCATGGGGGTGGGGGGGAGAGAGAGAGAGAGAGAGAGAGAGAGAGAGGGGGGCTGCGGCACACTTCCTGTCTACGAGGACGAGGAGATGGACAACCGGAGTTTGACACAGGTATCAGAAACATTTTATTATTCCATAATCCTATGGGCTCGTTATAGCTATTTGTGCAGTACCCTCCTGTAGTCGACCGTGAACTCTGTGGCTGAATGGCCAGACAATTGCAAACTCACACACACACACACACACACACACACACTTCCAATGTGTGTGCGTCCACTTTGCTATCAGATAACGTGATTATGGTGCCATTACAACTGGGGTTGTAGGGCTTTGCTGCAGTTAGTGGAAGTCAATAGAGGGCGGGCTATGTGTCAATAACAGCCCAGGGCATTTCAAGTATTGATAGAATACGTACTCATTATTAAACTGAGGCGGGCAAAATCAATGCTGTTGTGCTGCCGTGATTACAACCACACCAAGCGCTTCCTGTGCATGATACAAAGTCAGCGTAACACTCTTTTTGTGTGTGTGTGGATAACTAACTAAAAAAAAATCTTTATCTGCACACGTTTTCCAGACTTTCCAGACCTCGTTAGACCTTGAATTCCTTAAACGTGAGCGAGGTAAAACCTTTTTATTTATTTTTTTATGACCAGCTTACTGCACCAACACAATGTGGCTTTCACACAAGCGCATACCTGCCAGCGCTCTTGACGAAACTAGCGTTTCTGCCCGTCACAGTGACCACTTTCACACACTGAGAGGCGATGTTGTCGCGTATGAGTCAACAACCGTGATGGAGACAGCTTTTGTGTTGTTGTTGTTGATTTGTGTTTCACAGCAAAGCTCCGTCCAAGAAGCAGAAACTAATGCTTTTAATGGAAGGGGCTCTTTAAAGGGAAAGTCGCTTTTTCTAAAACCGTCTCGCTCGTAGTGTGTGTGTGTGTGTATATGTGGTGGTGTGTTCGTGTGCGTGTGGTATTTCCTATTGGAAAAAGAACAGAGTTTTGAGAAGCCATCTGATGACTCCCTCTCTCTGCAGTGGCGCCTGTAATGAAAGCCAGGGCTGCGATCGCTGCTGAGACGCCATATTAAACTCTGCACATGCATCTCGCTCAGATGGCCGACCGTCTTGCCGCGCCGGCTGCCAGTCGGAGCGGAGAGAGAAGCAGGCGTCGGGCAAACATGCAAACTCGAAGGGGGCCCTTCACACAAAGAGAGGGGGAGCTGTGAAATTCTTGATGTATCAAATGTCGTGCAAAAACTTTAAATTATGATCACGCTGTGCAAGGTCATGCATACAGTTTGCATTTCGCATGCTCAGCCCGCTTTACTGTTGTGCTTCTGCTCCGTCGATTAAATGTAACTTTCCGTCCCCGTCATCACCTGGGACTGGTGAAATGCATTATTTTTCAAAAGACTAAAACAATAAACTGATTTATCAAAAATAATACATTTATGAAAATATGAATCAGTTGCAGCCCTTGCTGAATCCCCATCGCACATATATCTATAATGAAATCGTCACGGATTATTACTATAATCGCTCCTGTTTTGGTTTGCAACTCTCGTCCTCAGCAAGGCTCCCATTTCCGTGGAGGTTCACCTAATCAGACCTGGAATCTCCAGGTCATTTGTTGAACCCCCCCGAACACAGGCCGAGGGATTTAGCGGCGGCGGGGTTTACCCCCGCCATAAATTCCTGGGAAATTGTTCAATTAATTAAGATGATCACGACTCAATTACTACCAGCTGCAGGGTTATTGCCGTTTGTTTTCACTCGGAGCTGCGAGGTCAAAGGAGCCGGCGAGAGCTGCCGCGATGTCTGACTGGCTGTTTGAATAAGTGCTATTCGATCCCCCGAGGTCTTTTTTCTTCTCCCCTCTTTACTAGCCTCCCAGCTCGGAGAAAATGAAGCAGGGAGAGAAATTCTGGGGGGGAAATAAGAAATAAAAATCACACTGCGCCACCTAATCTGAAAACGGAGGGCGGCGGCCAAACACACTCGGAGCAAGTGTGAATTTTAATTTCTTCTTGTGTGTGCTTCGTTTCCTCATATTGCTTGGACTGATATGAAACAAAGTATGCTCCTGACTCCCCTAACCGACCAAAGTTGAATGGATTCACAATGTGGTGCCTTTTCTAGGTTTTGTAAGAGAAACTGATGTTTGAAATCACAGCAGCTAAATAACCCTAGTTATGTGTATTTCATTGTGATCCTTTAACAAAAAGACAGCGTAAGCATAACTTACAATTTATAAGTACGACTATCAGTCAAAACCATGGAATTAGCTAATCTGGATGGGCATCATGATAAACAGTTGCTTACTAGCTTGTAGCTATTCGCTAGAATGGCTATTTAAAACTCAGGAAGGGGAATAAATTAGCATTAGCTTTGATGACGTAAACTATTAGCATTTCTAAATTGTATCTACTTCTTGTATTTCTGGTAAAAACACACTTATTTAGTTCAGTACACACGTGTTTTGCTCTGGTATGACCAGTAGCGAACGGTGGCTAATGTAAGCTAATGCTAGCAAAGTTGAGGTGGATTTTTGACATTACTGAGCCACTTTGGTGACTACTTGCTTCTGTTTACTAGATTTACCACAATCTCAGATTATTAATTGTGGTCACAGTGAGTGTGGTTTAACAAATGGTACAAGTTTAGTTCATCAGCTACAAGAAATGATTAATTTAACCGATAAATGTTTGTAAGATTTCCAGTCCCGAGGAAGAAGCAAAATCTTGAGACAAATAAGTGACTGTTTGATGTTATTCTGGACCTCAAAGTTCTCCGTTTACAAAAACAAACAGTGCAGTGTGTATCTGGAGCGTGTTACGGCAGAGTTAGCATGGATGACGCGACTTCGGCTGAACCAAACTGAACAACAAAATCAAATAAAGACATTATGGTTTGGACAAAGTCTGGATTTCTTTTAGAAGTGAATCTGTGCAGGAACTCAGCAAATGTAATCCAGAGTTGCTCAGGGGAACCTGGGCAGCATAACAAAGCAGCGGATGAACCGGTGACCTCTTTCTAACCAAGACGCTAGCAATGCGGCCATTCACGCCAGGTGATGTTTGTTCGTGAAACAAATAATGGAAACAAGTCTCTCTTTTTTCTTGGGCCAAGGTAACAAATCCATTTTGAAATCAAATAAAAATCAGAGTAAACGCACGCAGTAGGAAAAAACATACACAAAACACGTCAAATAATGTCAAATATGACATTTAAGGTGCATAGAGCTTGCCCCAAATAAGACCAACCACCCCGCTCTTTGTCCTGAGCTGAAACCTACAGCTGGAAGTGACGCTCCGGCTAAACGGGCAAACAAATGGTCTGACGGCCCGCGCGCCCTGTGGCTGCCGCAGAGCGCCGTGTCGGGGCTTGATGAGGAATACGCCTCATCAAGCCGGGAGACGGATGCATTCTTCCAAAATAACTTCGCGTCAGTCGGTTTTTTGGAGAGACGCGCCACAGAAAGCAAATAAAATTGTTGAGGTTTCACACACTAATATCTGCGGTTCTTGCGAAAGCACGTATTGCACAACAAAATACCAAGGCGTCCTCTGGTTAGAGTCTGAGCATGAAGAAATCTGACAAGTCAAACGTTTTTTTTTTACCATGAATAATCTCACAGCATCAGACACGGGTGGTCACCGTTTCTGCTGCATATTAACACAAAAAACTGGGATTCATTATTCTTCAAAGTGATGGACCAATATATTGTCACATTTTCAGGAACCTCATGGATGCCTCGTTTACAAAAAAGGGCCACACAGAAACCTGCGATCCATCCGCACGAAAACCACCAAATTTGGATTTTCACATGACGGGTTTGACTTCTCTCCAGCGTCACGTCACTGGCCTCAAGTTAAAAATACACCAACAGCAGCAGCAGCAGCAGCAGCCACCAAACAAAACATTTCCATTTCTGTTGATGGCATTTGTCTTCGCCCACGTGACCCGTCTGGGCTCTGGCTGCCATGTCTCAGACGGCCCCGTCTGGGAACCGGATCAGCCAAAAGGGTTTGCCCTCCAAAAGGGGGAAGAAGGAGGGGGACCACTTCCCAGCTCACTACTTTAACCAGCAATGACAACTCTGGCAGGGGATTATCCTTCAGGCCAGGCGGAGAAGTGAGAGGCGCTCATAGTCATTTAAAAAAAGGATTTACTTACAGAATGAGCGTCGTGATGTTGGCAGCAAAAGGGCCCAAATCAGGTATCGCGTCCAGTTCATTGTGGTTCAGCTTTCTGTACACATGGAGGGAAAAGAGACAGTTTGGCACATGCAGGACAGGGATGGAGGCTGTGTAGATTCTAGAGAGTGCCGATGAACACAAGGCATACTTACATTTCACTGAGATGTTGTAGTTTGGAAAACAGAGTGCCGTCAAGCACCTGCAATTTGTTATGGCTCAGGTCCCTGTGATGGAAAGAAAGAAAACGAGGCAAAAATGAAGGATAAAGTATACACCGGGGAGTGTGTTTCTCAGCTGCTGCTGTCTTCCATTTGGGCTGACATAGCAAACATAATTACATACAAATGACCTGTGCTATTGTGCATTGACACTGTGAGCAGAGGGCCCGCATCAAAGACAAGTCAGTGTAATTAAATGAAACAGAATGGTCAGGAAAAGTAAGCAAGGATGATATTTATTGCTGACATACTGTAAACAAACAGAAACAATAGTTTCAGATGTCACCATGAAGTCACTACGCCACTGTCAACCATCTTTGTTTTTTAACAGATTTCGAACAAAGCGGTTCAACTGGTTCATTAGTCTGTTTCTAAGACTGGCTGCCTCAGTCACCTCGGGATAAACTAGTGAACGAGCACCAGACTGATTAAAGTCACTTTCTTGCAAATGACAAAAGTCCAAAACAAACTTTTCATGCCGTCCTCCTAACACAGAAGAGAAGGTTCTGGGTGCCAAAACGAAAGCTCACTTCATATCCAGGCCTCTGCTGAGAAGCAGAGCCAAAACAGACACGCTGATAAGTTATTGCGCGGCGAGATTCTCTCCGTGCTGAAAGGAGGCCGAAACCTGGCGAGGGAAGTCGATGAAAATAAAATTACAAAAATGCTGGAGTCGAGGTTTCAGCACTGGCCGAGGGTTGGACCAGATCTCTTCTCTGGTGTCTGGACTTCAAACCAAATCTGAGAGATTTAAAACATGTGTTTCCATTGATGGATGGTTTAGTTTCTGTCTATTTCACACATTTTTTAGCACTTTGTCTGAAGAAGGGTTCAGGACCTCAAACGTCCAGCAACGTGTGCTTAGTCAGAGTTTATTTCAGAACTCCTCTTCATTAATATTTGAGCTCTGGTACGGCTCAGTTTTGTCTGAACCCCCTTTTGGATCAGAGCCTGGATCAAACTCGACGGAGCCCGGTCTTGGACTGAGGCAGTCTTGGCCCAGCTCACCGGGGGGAGGGGAGCAGGGGGGGCTCTTGTTTTTGGTTTTGCTGTCTGTTTTGAAAAGCAGCCTAAAAACCAGCTCAAGGAGTCTGGCAAGCGGAGCGCCGTGCGCCATAAAGTGGTGGAGCTATTGACGCTGCCGCGCACGATCAACGCTGCGGTGCCAGACACTTTTTTTTTTTTTACACCCCTTCAACCTCTACCCCTCCTCCTTACCTCCCTCATCTGGAATCCATCAAGGAGCTCTGGGAGGAGGGGAAGAACCTATCAACTGCTAATGTATTCACAATGCCGGGAAAAGCGAGAGGGACGCCTTTCATACGTCTGAAACACCCCTGTCGAATTTTCTGGGGCCTGTTTTTGTCCTTTGGTGGAAAGTTATATAAACCACTCAAACAGAGTTTTACTCCCTCCTGCTTTTCTTTCCAAGCATGGAGCTGCGTGTTGTTGTTTGTGTTGCTGTAGTTCCAGCGCTGGGGGCCATATGGGAGAGGTGTCCTATCAAACTCCTGAGATAAACCCTAAGGAGCTCTGACACTTCCACTTCCCTCACAAAGCAGGCTCTGAGCGGAGCAAGATAACACACCGTGCTGCGTACAGGCTTCAGTCTGTATCTGCCTACGCGTGAAAAGGCGCAGCTACACTTTCTTATCAAAGACTGAAAAGTGAATAAATGAGCCACTCTTTGGGGTCACTAGAGCTGTCAGTAACGGTTTAGATTACGATAGTGGGACATAAATGTCTCTCTCTGTGGGTGAAGCCAGAGACATAATGTTCACGTCAGCCCAAAATTTGAATGCCAAAGAGCAAACGTTTGCAAAAAATATAAAAGGAGGTGGTGTTCTCATGTTGGTCCCATTAACGACTATGACATTTGTGATTTTCAAAAAGGTCAGTATGATAAACTGTAGCGTGCTAGCTTATAGCTACACTAGCTAGTTCAAACGGGCAACAACCAAAATTAAGCATTTACAAACTACTGGGATTAAAAATGTTAGCTAATGTTGCGTAGCGTTAGCTAAAACACCTCCAGAGGTGTGATGTCTTTTATTCAAAAGTAAGAAGTGTCCTCTATTCATTACTAAATGAAATGGTGTATTGTTTTGCTTTCAGTACACGTATTGTTTAATGACACAGGATTGCTTGGTAGCTCCAACTGAGGAAGGTGAGCTAATGTGGCGCTAAATCCACCTCCTGACTTACTCCCTGTCTTTAATAATGAGCACTAGTGGTACCTGGCCAAATAAATGCACTTATTTTGCTCTAAAAAAAAAAAAAAGAGCATTCCTCTGATAAAGGCTTGCTTAAGTTTTGTTAAACGTCTCAAGGGAGTCTAGAAGTTACTCCTCCAGAGAGAACTGAGAGTTTGACTTAAATTAATGCGCATCATGTTTTTTAATTAAAACTGCCATTGTGCCCCGTTCTCAAACCTTAAAAAGTGAGGCGATATAAAAACGTGTACGCCTGTAGTCGATTTCCCCCCCAACAACCTCCCAGACACTCATGACTTCGACCCACTTCTTCTCGTCTTCTCCCCCCCCCCCCTTTTCTTTCTGCCAGTTTGTATCGCACTAATCCTACACGCTCCTCCTTAATCAGTACCATCGCTGGCTCTGGAGTTGCTAATTCAGCAGAAATAATGGGGTGCTGGAAAACAAAGGGTCGGGCGGTTTAAGGGGTTTAAGATGTGCTGGAGAGCCACTCGTAAATTAGCACGCCAGAGTGAAAAGAATTTTTCCCCCCATGTGGAACTTCTTTTTCTTTTTTCTTCTTCTTCTTCTTCTTCTTCTTCTTCTTCTTCTTCTTCTTCTTCTTCTTCATTTTCTTTGGAAGGCCGGCCTTGGTTATGAGGCTCAGGCTGGGTCTGTTTTCTCTGGCAATGTCAAGTTTCCAGAGCAGCACATTTGAGAAGGAGAAAAACTAAAGTCTGCAACAACGGCTTCGAAGAGGCACAGAATCAAGACAACACGGTACGATAAAAAATCAAGTACAGCAGCTTAACGTGGGCCAATAAAAATCCAGTGCGCATAATTATCCGTAAAGGGGAACACACTGAGGAACATGCCATTAAAAATGTGTTTGGTGTTTCTGCTTCAACAGGCCGAGCGCAGCCTCATCTCATCTCATGGAGCCAGAAGGCAAACAGGAGAGTAATGGAGACATTACTTTAGGAAGCAGTCCAAGGCTGCACACAGACTGCATCTGATTTATGGCTTCGAGGGCCTCGAGGTGTTTGGAGCTGGAACCTGAAGACTGAAACAACGCCAATCACTGCCAATGCAAATGTAACCACATTGTCAGACCATTATACACATTCTGGATGTCTTTTAGTCTCAATGGTATGTAGTACGTGGGAGACAGCTGACAAATGCCAGCCAAATAGTGTTGTAATTACTACAACATAACTACAACAACAAGACGAAGAAAAAGCTGCTAATAGTAGCAGCATTACTACTACCTCTACCCTGCAGTGATACATGAGCAGGCCCGACTTTCAAAGCACTACCTGCAGGCACTGAGGAGATTTATTCACACTTTAATGGGGAGCTTTGCAGCGCCTGACAAAAGCACATTGATGTGTAAAAACACACACTGAAAGGCTGCTTGGGCTTCCCTGTTGGCCTCGAGGACCCCAGCACGCTGCTGCAGGGACCACTGTGATAAATAAAGCCTATTGACACACACACACACACACACACACACACACACACACACACACACACACAGTAATGACTTAGTGTTAGGTTGGCTAACAGGCTAGATTTTCAGCCACTCTTGAGCAGATTCTTCTTTCTGTGATCTTCAGATGAGGAAAAGAGAAAAGCTGTGCAGAAAGTGAGCCACTGAATCAGATGTGCAGTCAAATCTGGGGGCCAATTTTCAGTGTGTCCCTCAACACTACATTCTGTTTACAGTCCATTCCTCTTTTTTTGTTATACAGGAATGCAGATCATCCCATCAGTGTGCAGAGGTGTGAAAATATCTCCCATGTCAATGGATAAATTAATAATAATAAACACACACATTATGCATCACAGTATTAAGGCGCACAACAGGCCCTTTAACTGGACTCACAGTTGAACGGTCCACTCCGGGATCGTGTCTGGAAGTTGGCCCCTTTTCAGCCGACTGCAGTCCAAAAGCTCCCCGATGCACACGCAGGGAGGCGGGCACGTCCTTGTGTCCGCAGCAGATCCACAGTGTAGCCTCAGAACCAGGAGGAAAACCACGACAAACCTCCCAAACCGGTGAGCCTGCGTTGGGGAACACATTTCTCTTTCTCCCCCTTCTCCTCCTCCTCCTCCTTCCACCTTGGCCACACAAGAGAACACCCCTCTTGAGTTTTCTCTTCAGATGAAGCGCGACCAATCCAACAACAAAAGTGAGAAAAACCACCAGGAACAAATCCCCCCAAAAAACAATGTGTTGCGGGAGAGCAGCACGGTCGGTCCTTATATCCAATCCCTCGTGGTTCGCAGGCTCGTGGGTGCGGAGCGTAAAAGAAAAGCGCTCTTCTGAAACTTGCCCATTCCGGTGGAGAAACTTTTTTGTGCGGTGCGCCTCGCTGCTGCTGTCCGGGCCACTTGTGCCGCGCAGGATCCCCACACCGCGCAGCGTGACACGCAGCAGAGGAATGCGGGGGGAGGGGCCACCGGGGCGTCTGGGAGATGTAGTCCCTGCACGCGGCCGCCTCTGACTCCTGCAGGTTTGCCAGGCAGGACAATATGTTTTATATAAGTAAAACAAAACAAAAAGTTGTATTCCAAAGGGAAATATCTGTTGTTGTTTTTTTTTTTTAAATTATTTTCTGGTTATCTTTGTTTTCTTCCTGCCAGTGTGAATTTACAGATAGGTCATTCAATCCAACACCAACACACTTGTATCGCCTAATATCAGTTAATATCAGTACACTATATTTCAATGGAAAATGCTGTACTTTTATTTACGTGGCATTTAGCCGACAGCTGAAGTTAAAATTAAAATGAGTAATTCCCACCAACGTTTTGTTAATTTTACACAAGTAAAGGATCTGACCTTTTCCAACACTGCTCTTTTTGTTTTTGCAAACAATCCACTGCCTGGTGCATGTTTTAATTAAACCCAACAGTAACATTGCTTTGTCTATTTCTGAAAAGAAAAGAAGCATTTCATAGAATAATATGGCAATGGTTTTTTTAAAGGCGTTTAAACAATCTTTTCCAAAGGAATCAGTGTGCACATAATTCATGAATAGTGCTAATTGGACGGAAGGCCAAATTCCTCCAAAAAAAAGATTCACTTTAAAGGCAAAGTCACTAACAGAGGCTTTAATTGATATTCCACACTTAAAAGCCAATTGATTTTTTCTCATTTGCAATTTAGAGTGCTCTTTTCCCATTTCCACATTAAAAGGCCCTTCGTGGATATTCATGCAGACAGATGTGCCAGCCCCCGCCTACACCCCCGCCCGCCCCAGGCAAAGTGTTCAACAATTTCCTGTTGACCTAGGTCAGACTTTCACTGTCCGCTGGCACTTCCTCTTCTCAGTGAAGATACAAGCTCATTAAACCGTTGACACACAGATGAAAGTCAGACTGAACTTGTTACTAACTGAATAAAGAAATATATGACATAGAGTCACTTTATATATGTATACTATATTCACAAAATACTTTGATAGGAAGTAGAGAAAAAACAAGTTGCTTATCTTCATTAAAATGTGGGTGTATCTCTCTCAGCATATATGTTGAGGTGTGCAGTCAACAACTGCATGAGATGACATTTTCAAACATTTAGGGAAACAGTAATCTACATTTTGGTTGCTCCAGGAATGTGTTAATCCACTAAGGTTGAAGTAAGTACCAGCTATAGCTAGTTTCTACTAAGCAGCCTGATGCAAAGTGGTTGCTACTATCTGCAGCATTGACAAAGAGGTCACTGACTGTAGCATCACAAGCTAGCGTAGCCATAAAAGTATCCGGTTCTGGTGGCTAAACTTTACTACCAATACTTGTTTTAATGCGGGTGACTTCGTCATGTAGCATAAGCAACATGAAGACAGTGTTAATATTCCTACAGTTGAGAGTGAGTGGAGTGAAAGAGTCTGATGTTGCTAACAGATGTTATCTGGTAATATAGGTTAACGTAATTAGCATGTTTGGAAATCGAGGTATATTGTGTCGTTTTTGTGAAATGTGAATTAAAAAACTCTCCAGTGAACATCCTTTTGAACAGCATTTAAACAAGTATCTTGTCAGAGGTGGAGACTTTTTAAAATTACCTTTCTATTAACTAAACTAAATGCTAGTGTTTTGTTTGCTAGTTCGGCTAGCTACGCTACAGTCACACATGGAGTGTAAACGTTTAGTAACAACTTATCTCTGAGTCAGAACTACTTTCTGTTGGGCAACTCTTTTTAATTTACTCATATGTACCTACATATTAAACTTATAATGAAACTAGACTGAGTTTGAATTTACGAAACATATTGTTCGTTTGTATTCTTTGAAAGTACCAGTGCTCCATTTTGTGAGACCTTTCCTTTACTCCACTACATCTAACTTCAGTAAAATAATATTTTTCACTATGTATTAAATAATAATAATAATAATAATAATAATGAAATAAAATCTCTGCGTGAGGCCTGTATTTTACTGTGAACACTTCTACACATGATGTGTTGTTTGCTGTATTTTCCAGTCACTCTGATCACCATGAACTAATTCATGTTATGGCTGGTTGTTGCGTTGGTAATAACATCTATTTAATGCCCCATCCATCAGTACCAGACATCACTTTGAGTAAATACACGTCAGTAGACTGAATTGATTTGGTGTGAGGCTGTCTTTTTGCTCTTACAGTGCAGCGGATTGGTGATAAGCTATTCTATTGTTTTTCTTTTTACTTTGTCTTGTTAATTGTTTATTGCCTCTGTAACAGATGCTCAATGGTGTGAGACTCATCCTTTGGTCAGTAGCAACTCATTTGTGTATTCAAAAATAGGGTAAATGGGGCAACTACAAAAAGAAAGACCCCCACATACTGCTGAGATATAAGATGTTGCATACACAAATTATTCCTGGTAAAACATGTTCTAACATTAAATAATAACAATTGTTTTACTTAACATTGTTTATGCCTGTTCCAGCAGCTATTAAGCCGTTTCTAACGGCAAAACACAGCATGCTGAATTTTCCTGCTGCTCCATTTGCTTCTCTCCTCAGTCATTGTTTAATTAAAAGTTGTCAATAAATTGGATTGTGCCAGAAAGGAGCTGGGCTGTTGAACAGAATATCGATTCTATACTTATGAGATGGAAAGTGCACGTCAGGATGATTTAACGTGATCCTCCGGAAAAATAATGAAAACTTCCACTTTCTGCCGTAATGGTCTGTTACTAGTTAATATGAACTTATTAGTGCGAGGAGCCGTTTAATTTAATTTTAACAAATGATTCAATTTAACATAAGAGCCACGTGGCGTGATACCAATTGGCTCATCTACAATAAACTGGCAGAAACATAATGAAATCAAATGAATAACGAACCATAGAGAAAAGGTCCCACTATACTCCAATACTACCCTGCTTTTCCTGAAGGAATGTTTTTTTTCTGCGCCACAGTGTGTGGACTTCTCAGCGGGGGAAAAACAAACAAAAACACAAACTTAGCAGGAATCTGGGGCAGGAATGGTATGTCGTAGTGATTGATTAGATCCCTGCGGACTCCTGCAGGACCTTGGGAGAGCAGAGGGGGATCACACCGTCCCAACAGGACCACTCATCGATGGGCTGATTGCTTCCTCATGGTCTCCTCTGCCGAGGCCTCACACTGGAAACCAACTCCAGACAGCAACAACGCTTCTCTCTAGCTTGACAAGTTGTTTAATGTAGAGGCCAAGAAGAAAAGCCCACTCCTTCTCAAAGTGAGTGGCAAGAAATCAGACAGTTTTAGATCATTCTGCTGTCTCGAATCAACTTGCTTTTCTTTTCCTCAGTTTTGAACAACCTGAAAAGTCTGCAGAGCACCTAAAGGGCCTTTCACATGGGCCCTCGCCAGCTGTGGGCTCCTAGAATCGTCCCCACCACCGAGGGCACTGATCCCATCATGCACTCTGTCTGCGCAGCGTATACATCGTACAGCCGCCGAGCCTCAGCTCTCACATTCCTCGCTCGGTGAAATCATATTTTCTAGCCGCCGCTGATTTGTTTGGTCACAGCGGCGCCTGCATGATAGATGTTTTTCTGGCTGTGAAGCACCTCCGTGCCCCTCACTGCCCCTCCTCCCCTCCACCTCCACCCTCAGACAGTACGGAGGATAGATTAGAGGTATGTGGAGCTGTGAGTTGTTCCGTCAGACGAGTAACAGCGCCAGAACCTCTGCAGCCTGTGTGAAGCGCGTACAGATGTTGGCAGCGAGCTCGCCAGGCCGCTAATGCTGCGCGTGGCTGGCCGCCAGACATTATACTTAGAATAGTAACGGTACTGAAAAAGGCCTACCCATCATGCCTCGCTCCAGGTATCGCTCTCTGCCAGTAACAACATACAGTAGAGGAGCAGAGTAGCATGGAAGGTATGTCTGTGTGTGCATATGTGTTTTCCATGGCTATTGCTTATATAACAAGGTGGAATAGCGGGGAATAGAAACTATTTCATGCAGCACATTTAAAACTATGACTGATTTTACATTTTAAGACAGTCGTTTTAAGACAGAATGGTAAAGGTGACATTACATTGTGACCTCTGCTCGATTCTCTGTTGATTAAACTGAGGTGACTCTTTTCTTTGTTGGTTGCTCCGATCAATATGTTCATATTAACAGTGGATGCAATTAATATGTACAACATGAAAGGGGCCGAATCTGCTGAATATTATTACCCAACTCTGCTGTCCCTCTCAGTTTTAAGGAGCGTCTTAGCGTCTTTAAAGCTAATTTTTTTGTTTTTTTACGGCCCACAACTTTACTGTTTTGGTTGAGTCTCACAGCTCTCATCAACCCCCTTTTTACAGCTCCCTGCCCAGCTCCAAACAACGGAGCGAAAAAGTGAGCAACTAGCTAGTGAACATAGTGGAACGTGTTGCAGCCAGATAGCCAGATGCTTCCCAAAACAGAGTTTTTCTAAGTGATTGGACTTACATGACCAGAAACACGACCCCAAAAGAATGCTAATAGTGCTCCGTCTCGGCTGAATCTATAAATAAGCAACTTTTTGCGAACGCAGTGTTGTGTTGTGATTAGTGGCCAAAAAGAATGTATTTGTGCAGGTAGCAGCTCAGTTCTTAGTCATTTGGTTAACGAGCCTGCTTTGGGATTTCTGAGGTGGCCATTTCCTTTGTCAGCAAGTGTGAGAGCAGCAACAGTCGCTCCTCTGGCTGGTTGTAAAAGAACTGTTGCATAATTTTCTATTATTGTAACAATCTGCTGTGTCTCTGCTTTTGTTGAACTTGAATTTCTCCCAAGCTCCGTGAGTTTAATGGGATGGAGGTCTGGCTATTAATTGAAAACAAACCAGAAACATAACACAGTTTGGGGTTATTACTTTAAGTACATCATGTCTGAGGAGGAGAGGATCTTTGGGCCGTGCAGAGTTTAAGGCTCATTCCAGGTGTCGAGCCACGTTGGTGTCCTCACCGCCCAACACAGGGGCCTTTAAACGTCAGAACAGTGTATGTGTTGTCGGGTCGAAGCCTGTGTGAGGTTGATTTTGACGGGTGTCTGAGAGGCTCCAAAGTGGCCCGTGTTAACGTCTGCGCTGTGTGGCCGCCGTCAATTACAAGTCCCAGAGCCCGAAACAAAATGCCTGCTGTGTGAACCGGTCAGTGGGGATAAATGAGGCAGTGTGTGGCGCTCGGTTAGGATGCCTGCCTCTCATAATTAATGGGACGACTGACTTTGGCATGGAGTGTGGTGGTCCAGACTGATGGCCATACGATTTGTCAACATGTGTCCCTTTCACCCCATAATCCCCCCTAAAAAACACACACACTGCCTGGAAACCAAACAAGAGAGACACACTTTTTTGGGTGATTTGGAGCAGGTTCCTAATCCTGAAATCTTGCGCTTGAGTGTAAAGTGCCATTTCACTCCTAATATCATTACTGATATCAATATCAGTTATCTAAATAAGGAAAAACAACAGCAAACCCAGCATATATGCAATAACCTCAGATTCAAGGTCAGCGTATAGGACAATTGGCCTGATGTTGGTATTGATTGTAATTATCCTCCACCCTGAGGTGAAATTGCACCTCATTTGTAACAGTTTTCCTGTATTTGGTACACTGGCGTGCTTTTTTTCCGATAACCAGCCGTCTGCACGAAGACTCGCTGACCGAAAGTCAGTTCAATATCCAATTTAACTTTCCCATCAGCCTTTTGCACTCCCCCCCCCACACTGACATTTACGTCTCGACATACTCTGGTGCTCGACTTAATTAGTGTGCGTTTCACATGTTGACACACATGAATAGAGATACTAATCAGGGCCTGCATGGTGCAGTAGACAACATGGTGCAAGCTTCTTTTGACTTGCAAATGCTGTACATATTATTCTGGCCGGAGTCCTTCACTGATCCACTTCAGCAGATCCTCCAGATGTAGAGGACACGCCTTTGTGTCCTTGGAATCTTCGTTACAGGTTTTTCCACTTTCGCCTATTATATCTCTGCTATATTTCTGCTCTATAAACGTCACAATTATCCAACTGCTGAGGACACGATCTCTGAGAGAGACTTTTTAATCAGACTCTTGTGTGCGTCTCCTCTCTCCGGACAAGGCAGTAGTGACACCAGACCTCCTTCCTGCTGAGAGCCTTCAACCTCACCCAGACCCCCCACCTTCACTTAAGCCACCTCCCATGACCCTCCTGCCGGGAAGAATCAGCGGGGGATCCACAGCAGTGATAAAGAAAGCCCAGCTGTTCAAACAGTGGGGGCGGTTGTAGGGTTGCATCAGCATATTTACCATATTTTGTTTGTAGAAATCACATTTTATGCATTCCTCAACAGACCACCAAAGAAGATTTCTCAAGGCCTTTAACATGCGTAAAACCCGGCACATAATATATTTGATCAATATTGATATGATCTTTAATTAAACAAGCTAATTGAAGCCTGACTGTAGTGAATAAGGAAGGTTGGATTAAAATAAGGTTTCATTTCATAGATATTGCACAAGAAAGACGCTGCAGTGCCCCTTATTCTGCTTCGGGCATCTCTACCGAGACAAAATGAAATTCATGAAGTGAAATAAGTCAAACATTAATGCAGGTTTGTCTGGAAGGAATCTCCATCGTATGAGTTATTCAAGCAGAGGCCAATGTTTGGTCCACGTGGTGAAACTGAGGGTCACACTTTTCATCCCCGTAACTTGTTCATCAACAGCCTCGGGGCAAAACAGTGAAACGAATCCTCCAAGCAAAAGTCAACACACCATCCAAAACGTCTGATCCTCCTCACCTGCTGGCCAGAGCTGGAAAAAAAACGGGGTAACAGAAGTCTGCTTTGGTGTGACAGCACTATGGTGCTCGTGCATACGAGGGGGTCGTTACATTAGCATTTCAAAGGACGCTTGCCAGATTAAACCGCATAGCCGTCAGGTCAGTGATGGGTTAAGAGGGGTCATTGCTGAAAACAATGTGCGGTTAATAGGTGACTCATTTTGAATAGACCAGAGGAAGTGAACATAAATGATGGGAGATAACGGGGAGAAAGCCCACAAGGGGCAAATGTGTTTTCAGTTAGAGGGTCACCAGACTGCTTGTTGTTTTAATTCAGGGAGGTAACTTACGTAACACCTACAGCAAACCACTTATATTCACTAAAATATGTCTCCTGAATAGATATGTAGGACTCTGAATGGATGAATAATTTAACTTTGAAACTTTACATAAACAAGTGGTTGAAATTATTAGTTGTGATTAAGTAACACCCCTCCAACTGCCAGGGCAGGCCCAATCAGCCTGATTATGGTGTGTGTGCTCAGCATTGAGGTAATAAGGAGCGGGGGGTTGCATCTCCGCAGCACTCCAGGGACTCTGATGACTCCACCTAGCTAGCCCCCCACACAACTTTTCTCCTCCACAAACCTCCCACTGCTTGTCTCCTGAAGGCCCTCCTCCTCCTCCTCCTCCTCCTCCTCCTCCTCCTCCTCCTCCTCCTCCTCACCTCCCCTGCTCCTCCATCCTGACCTATTGTTTGCCGATGGATGAAGCGCGACACTCAGCCCCCGGCTTGAGCTTTTTGTGTCCGGAGCTGCAGGAGATACCTGCTCGACCACCTGAAAGAAAATTCTTGTTTAGGGGAAGGCATGTATCTTTCTTTGACATTCTGTTTCATTCCCTGTAATGGCAAAAAAAAATAATAAATGAAAGCAGTGTGAAGGCAACAAGAGAATAGTTTTCTTTGTCTTTTAATTCAACCGTCCTTCGGCTTTGTCTTCCCCTGACAGGAGACTCAAGACCAGTCACTGACCTTCACACAGTCTTTGCATATTGCTGCTTTCTATACATCACTTCAAAATGACTGCATGTTTTTTCCAGAGTACCTTCCAACATTATTTTCTGCAGCAACGTATAGGAACACTTGGAAATCTGGCAGAACACACCCAAAAGAAAATCTAATTTCTGCTTGTTTCCAAGCCAAAATGGCGGGTGTGCTACCAACATTAAACAAAGTTATTCCCCAGACATGTTGACATTTTCACACGGTCTCACTGAGCCCCTCCCAGGTCAACTATGATCACATCAGTCAATGGTTGCGGCCTCTTTGTCTACACAGCCCTGTGTGTTTGGGGAAATGTCTTTATTTGTCTTGCCAAGCGTCATACAGACCGATATCACTCTTATATCTGTACGTAAACATGAGGATTCAACCAGCGACTGGCTAGCTTAGCTTAGCATAGCATAGCATGCAGACAGAAAACTAAGGGAAACAGCTAGCTAGGCTTCGTTCAACAGACTTTCTGGCGAGACTGTCAGCCAACGTCAACAATGAACCGCGAGTCTCAACTCCTTTGTCCTGCTCGGAGTAATTGACACCTTTATGAAAAGTGGAGTAAATAAAACAGAGGTTTGTGGCAGCGCATGGAAAGCAGCATGTGACAGGTGGAGGGTGTCTACGGATACAGCTGTTGGATGTCTCCTCTCCGCCTCACCCCCACACAAGAGGGAGGTGTGGAGGTGAGAATGAATCCCCCCACACACACCCCCGCTGGGCTGCAGCCCATCTGACCCAAACAGCCGGGGTCTTCGCCGGCTGGGTGGAAGCAAGCTGTCAGGAGAGGTAAACACAGAGGTGTGGAGAGAGCCTCTTCCTCCAGTGGTCTCATCAGTCACACAGGTTTAAATACAGCCTTAAATCAGGAACACAGGCTGTAAACTTAAACACCAGCCGGCACAGGGGAGGAGTGACGACGTGAGGGGTGATGTGATGATTTGAGAGCAAGGCCATGCTCTTCCCACCAGTGTGTGAGGTTTCTGGTGCATAGTGACCTCTAGAGGCATAGAGGCACTGGAGAGGGATGTTTCCCTATCTGCACTGACCCAGAGCTCCCTCTGTGCTTCATCTAAATCTCCTCATTTGATTTACCTGGATCCCTGTCATCATGGAGAGAGGGAGTGTCTCTAAGAAATCAATCAGTTGGTTTCATCATGACCTAGACTTAAAGTCGACAGATGTTTCTGATCAGAATCTAAATAAATAATATTCCCATTTGTCCCACGTTCTTATGGAAATGAAAAGGAGACAAATATAAATAAATAAAACAAATTTATGTTTTTAAAAATGTTCTCACTTCTCCCCCCCCCCTTTTCCCTTACTATGTTTTTCAGTTTTTTTAAATTTGTATTCTCTTTCTTTTATTTTCCTCCAGGATAAATTTGTCCTTGCTGAAGGCTTCGCATCAAAGTGTGTCAGCTGTTTTTGCCAATCAATAAGCTGTGAATACAAATCACAAAAAAATCACAAAAATAAAAATAAAAGCGTCCAGCTGAAATTCACTGCAGGAGAAGTGCACCTGTTTCTTCCAACGAAAGTGCTGTAGCTCTATAAGTTCATACATACAAGGACACATATATTATGATTCAAAGTTCATCAAATGTTTATTAAATACAGAAAAAAAGCCAATATAATCAATGTATCTTTCCAGACACTCATTATTTTAGTTTAGTATCACATATATCTGCCGTCCTTGAACAAGCTCATCCACACACCAAGAACGTGTAAAAATAGATCAGCCTAGGGTTCCGCAGGGTGCACTTACAGTAAATGTCCTGCATGAATATTAATGGCAGGCTGCTGTGGTGTTTCATTGGATTCAAACAAAGTGCTGCTGACTGCTGAACATTTGTATTTAGTCGTGTGACGTTCCCTGTCCAGTCTCTACAGTGGCTCTTACACAGTCACCGCATTACATTTGATTTGTTTCAGTCCATTTCAGTCTCTTTTGCACATGAAACTAGCAGATATTTTTCCTCAATCTCTTCTTGGATTTACCGAAAAACCTGTGGAACTTTGTTCGAGTTCAAATAGCCAGTACTGTGTAAAAACACAACACCACTTTACCAGTTTCTTATCAGATGAGACGGTATTTAGAAGTAGCTTTAATCTTTTAATGATGGCAAAGGTGTCGCTTTATGAGACTAAGTGGAAAAGCCCTCATAAAGGAATGAATTCAAGGACAACCTCTTTTGTGACCCTTTGGATTCATTCCCCACACCGCCCCCTGCTGGTGGGACACATCATGCCCACCAGTGGCTCCTCACCCTTGTGCTGTCCTTGTCTCATGACTTTGAGATGGAGTGGAGCTCGACAACTTTCCATGCATGAACAATATATTTGGGGGCTTTTTTCATGTATATCGGAATGTGCTGAGACTTGTACCCACTCTGCCTCCAACAGGTGTTCTCACTTAACGAGCACACTGGCTCGTTACTGTAAGTCACAACACCTGTGTGACAACTGTGTCTGCATGTAGCTGGCAGTAACCGCTCTGCACCATTTATGTGTATTTAAGTCAAATACATGAATATTATATATCGATAACACCACATCCTGAGGAGGCCGAGAGGACAAATTGTTTGGATATTTCATATAAACACAATAGATGTCCCATCAAAATCAGAGGAGCCATTGTCAAATTGTGTAGCAGCTGTATTGTTCACGCAAATGTTCATACAACTACAGCAGTGTTTGGATTCTGATTTGTTTTGTACATTTATCTCACGGATCATGTTCACCCCAGATCCCTTCGAGTGTCATCTATACTCTGTTGTGAGACAGAGAAAACATATTTCTCTTGCCGCCCCCTGCGAGCCGCTCCTCTCCCTCAACAGCGCAAGCTTGTCTGGAGTTTCTGTTTGGACTTCGGGAGCGCCATGCTTCCATAATCTGAGCTCCACTGTTTGTGTTTTTATCCACGACCCCGAGAGCTTTTTGTTGATGGTTTCAAACTGTGGGCGGTCGTGTGAATTCCCTCCGGCAGCAGTGCGTGGTTCTGTTGACATGAACGCGCTATGTGGCTGTGGTTGGTACTGCAGAGATTGGACATATATATCGAAATAAGTCAATATTAGACAGAGGTTTAATCTGAAAGTGAATAACCTGGTTTTACAAAATGTACAGTGAAGAGACACAGACTGATAAAACACCTTGTCACCGGCCTTACCTTTACCTCACTTATGTACTTTCATACAAAGCCCTGTTAGGTTATAAAAGAACAATATATACCGAGCCTCAAAACTGACTAAATAAATGTAGGGGCCTATCAAGTCAACAATATATCTGAATACGTAAATATTTTAAGTTATACAATCAAACAATTGTGGCTAAACACACTTACCACTACAGCATTTTAAGCTAGCTACCTAGCTGAAGCTAACTCCATAATGCTACACTGGTGCATGTGGTCTCATGTTAATCATACAAACTATAGACATGTGCCATTTGTTCTCTCTTTTCTCAATAATGTCAAACAAACTTGGACCAGTGTAAAGCGTTATCTTCCATATTAATCATTAATTATTGATGTAATCGGTTATTTTTTGGTCTGTTAACCTTTACATTCTGTCTGTTCCAGGAATTCATACAGGCTGGCTACCAAGGAGAGTTAAATATTACATATTTGAAAATAAAAACATGCTCTGATAATGACATTACCGGAGGTAAAGCACAGGTAAAAACACAGGTATCTGTTCAAAATGGAAGTGTACTGCAACCAACAGTGTCTTTCCTTCAGTCCAGTTATGTACAGGAGTAAGAATACAGCCTATATGTATAACTCAGAAAGTTATTCACAGTTACAACTACTGCAACAAAGGGGGGCTCATTGGGTTGGATGACATCGAACAGTGTGGAAACATCTCTGAGACAACATTTAGACCGGCATGAGACGCTCACTCTCTAGACTGGAACCAGCGTGATGAAAGGATTGTTGTGTAAAGAGCTGTGTTAGGGCAGAGTGCGCCTTGTGAGACAAATCAATGAGGAAAGAAATCAAGAAAAAAACAACCACTGAGACATTGAAAATGTAGAAAGAAATGAAAATGCCACTGGTTTTCAGCCTGTTTGGTCGCTCCATAATCAGAGATTAATACATGAACTCTTTTTTGTTAATGTAATATAGTAAAAACCCCATCAGGAAGATAGACTTCAGGATTGAGCAGATTGTTGGTAAAATGCTGCTGCAGCAACTGGCAACATTGGCAGATTTTAAATTACTATTGACTATATAGTGCTCTTATAGTCAAGATGAAATAAATAAATAAAAATGCATTTAAATAAAATCTCTTTTCGATCAGATCCCTGGTCATAATGTGCACATATTTAACAATATATGCAATAAAGTATTACATTTCTTGACACGTAACGTGACACCTTGAATTGGAGCAGGATGTATTTCCTGGTATGGTAATCCATTGTGTCATTTGGCCACACGCCATGATTCCCTGTGCATACAGTACTGTGTGTTCACGCATCAGGGAAGCCACATCAAAACGTAACGGCAAATATTCCTGACAGGATGGAAGAAGAGAGAGCATCCAACGCAAGTTATAATCAGCAACTTTGCCATACTGATGCGTTTTTTTTAGGAATGAAAGTTTAATGATCAACCTCTGGGGCCAGCTAACAGCCAGCATCGTCAGAGCTAATAAAAAACTTCAGTGTCCTCCTTTAGTTTGGTTCATCTGTCCGAATGAAAGGGATGCGGCTCGCAAGGTATTATGGGTAAAAGGGCGATACAAACAGAATGAAATGGTGTTGACATTGATGCTCAAATTCAGCATTCTGAACTTCCAGGAGAGAAAGAGTTCACGGAGGAAGAGTTCATACCAAAGTTACAGTTATTTTATCTGGCTGAACATCAACAAACCAGAGGTCACATCTAATGTCGGCTTCATCCTGCTGCCAGTGTGTTGGGTTGTCAGTTTTGACCATGTAACTTATTTGAGTATTTACAATAAAAACACCTCAAACCTCAGGGTTTGTCTCATATATTTTAATGGGGGTTTAAATAAATAAATACAAATATTAATAATTCATAATTTAATTTCTAGTTGTGTTCAGTTGTTCCCAAATGTCTTCTTCTTCCCATTTGCTCTCACCATATGCACAGGCTTCACTGTGACCTCTTCACATTAATCCAACGGGATTGAGCTCAAATGACCCAGATTGAGTTTTCCGCTGGGGATGCCAGCGGCTTTACGCACGCAAAGCACATCTGATGGTGAAAGAGTGAAAGTCAACGTACAGAAAATCAATACGAGACCCTTCTGAGCGACGTTTCAATCGCTTTCAGTGCCTGAGGTTTGTTTCTGCACGTTCACCCCAACTGACACCGACAAGTTCCCTCAGTGCTCACACTTCATTTCAACTTCCAGCTACCATTTAAACTGCCACTTCAGCTTTTTTCATTATTGTGGTTATCATTATTATTATTAGTAGTAGTAGTAGTAGTAGTGGGCCCTTGTAAAATAAGATAATCCTTTATTAGTCCCGCTGTGGGGAAATTGCAGGATTAGAGAAACATAGTAAAACAATCAAGTAATATAAATAAAATAACATAACATAACAATAAACAGTAGTAAGACAGTAGTGAAAAACAGTAGTAAAAACAGTAAGAGAAGAATACAGTAGCAATTTTAAATTAAATATACAGATGGAATAAGAGTACTAAATGTATTTATATTGCACCAGGTGAGTGCAATTAAAGTGTCCACAGTGAATAAAGTGTCCAAGTGTCCAAAAGTGATTAGTGTTAGTGGTTTATTGAGAGCTGAGAGCTCAGTGTGTTGTGCAGCCTGACAGCAGCGGGAAGAAAGGATGAAAGAAGAAAGGAATAATACAATCCTTTCATTTAATTTTAGACCTGTGATACTCTTTTTTCCTGCTTTGTGTTTGTGCGAGATAAACGTTTTGTATATTTTAACATATTTACATAATGGCGTTTTTACAATTAAATTGAATTGAACTGAAACTTCCACCACTTTCACCTCTCACCATTTAAATGAAAGTGCAGCTACATTTCAGCTCCTTCTGCTTATCATTATTACTATTAGGTAGTATTCAGAATGAAACAATTATAATAATACAGTCATGTCCTATCTGGAGACAGATATCTATCAGATATGCCCGTATTTTCATTGCCTTGCATGGGACACGCCACAGCTGAGGGGAAAACAGTACAGTTGAGGCCTGCACGGGAGGAGCCGTGCATGTAACGAGTAACGAGTAACGAGTAACGCGTAACGTGACATGTAACGCGTCCTGAACGCCGCTCCGGTCTGAAGGCGACGCGCAGGCAGCGCCGCCCTCCTCTGCCCGCGGGAGCGTCACGTCACACAGCGGCTCACTCAGGAAATTCAAAACACGAGAGCCTTTCACAACAGACACGCATCTCTCTGATCCAAGGTCACGACGAGCCGGCAGCCTGCACCAGGACGCACGCACGTACGCACGCACGCACGCGCCTCTTCATCCCACCAGCCCCTAAAAAAAGGTAAAGTAACATTTAATGTCTGTTTTATCGCTGATGACGCGGAAAGACGAGCCGCCGCCGCTGCCGGTGATCGGGAGGATTAACCGGGGCTTTCGGCGTTGTCGGGACGCCGAGGTATGCAGAGATGAGCTGCGATGAATGAGAAGAAAAAAAAGGAAAATTATATATATATATATATATATATATATATATATATATATATATATATATATATATATATATATATAAAGCGAAAGGGCTTAGCGTGCTGCGTGAGTGGATGTTTGAGTTCATTCTGTGACGCGTTCAGGAGCGTTTTGGAGAGAGGTGTAAATCCTCCTCCACGCTGCCATGCCGTCTGATACCGGAAGAAATCATTGGAATGAGATCTTTTTTTTTTTTTTTTATTTTATTGAAACGTAACTTAGTCTGTGAGCGCCCGGTTTGGTCCATGTAGGCCTTGGGCATTGAGACTGGCTTCATCCGGTCCTCTGTCCTTACATCAGCAGCATCATATGATTGGGCTGCAGTGCTGCTGAGGACTCACTCTGCTGTTGCATCAGTAGTAACCCTGATGGGAGTCCAACTTTTACAGGTTTCCTCCAACAGTGAGTTTATCTTAAAAAAAAGAAAGAAAAAAGAGGTGTTTTTATTTTTAGTTTTGGCACAACATGAGGACGTTTCAATCCAGGTCAGCTGGTGAGCTGTAAGAATGACTCCACGTCACTGTTTTCCACTGGAAAATGTATCACTGCTCTCTATTTATTTAGACTGAACAGTTCAACACCGGGAAGGTGAGTCAGATATTGAAATAAACCGTCAGTGTTTCATCAGCCTCTCCTGCTTCTAACCTAGTTGGCTGCAGAAGAGCATCTTAAAGCATCTTTAATTAAAGCCAAAGTCCTTTTTACTGAACAGCACCCACTGTGGCCAAAAGTAACAACTACAGGATGTGAGTTTGGGATAAATGTTAAAACAGAATGTAGAAAACAAATGAGTCTTTTAGTCAGAAGTTGACTCGTAATGTCAGCAAAACTGTGTCATCGACCAACATTTTGCTAGAATTGATACAAGTGACACAATTTACTTTTATAAAGTAGCCTAAACACTTTTAAAAATGTTTAATAAAAACGATGTAGCACTCATGTCTGTACGCAAATTATGAGGCTACAGCCAGCAGCTGGTTAGCCTAGCTTAGCACAAAGACTGGAAACGGGTAGCGTTACAAACGGACCAAAGCTAACATTGTCCAGGTGCAAGCACCAAACCTCCCAAACTACCATGTAGTATCTCCTTTGTTTAACCTGTACACAAACTGAACTGTAAAAGCGACCCTGCGTGTGGTTTCCTGGGTTCATGTGCAGGACTGCTTCCTGGCCAGGTGCAGTCACTTCCTCGAGCTAAGCTAACCTGCTCGGTGGCAGCTTCATGATAACCGCACACACGTGGGAGTGATACCGATCTTCTCATCTCAGGGAAAAGGCATGTTTTCTTACTCTTTAACGACAACACTGTAGCTCATAGGATCAACACATAGTTTGTGTCCGCTTCCTATCAGCTTTCACAAAGTGTTCTTGTTGTATTTGCAAAGGCTTCCTCCAGCTTCCTCAGACAGGTCTGCCTGGTGGCTGTTTGTATATCTTCATAAATGGGGTTGCTCCTGGTGGCCTCCAGGTTTTCCAGTACTTGGCTTTTGGCCCAAAGATGAGATGGTTTGCATTTTGTCCTGCTTGGTTTCAGCCTTGTTCTCCTTGTTGTTTAACGTTGTTTTTCATGTACTTTCAGTCTGCAGGTGAACGGCTTATTCTTTGGTTGTGTTGGTCCACACTGTACGTTTCCTTCAAAAGCAGCGGCCTCTCTGACTTTAGCGTCAAACCTTTTTTTCTTTTCTTTCCATGTTTCATTACTCGGGTGTTAAAGGTCCACATTTCTGCCATATTTTGCTGGTGAAGTTGTACACACGTATATATAATGAATGATACTGACAGGGTTGTGCTCCTGTGTACCTTGAGGATATAAATACATTTCTGTGGGTGGTCTTTTTAACGTTTGTATCAGGTTTCAAGTCCAGGACCTCCTTCCATGGTCTCTGGGGGACGTTTGTTGTGGACGCAAACATGCTGATGGTGCAAACTAAATCTGATCCAGAACAAGGCATTATATTCCACTTTAAGAACTAACTTAACCTGGAAAGTGTAAAATAACTAAACATCTGAATTAGGTTATAAAAGATGATCTTAATTAAATCATCGTACTGAATAAGTCCATGGGTGAGATGGGTTGCAACCTTTAGTGCACCCATAAAGGTTGTCCGACAATCTCCCAACTAACTAACCTTTCTAGCTTTGTTTTTTTATAACCCGTTTTTGTGGCATTCAGCATTTCAGTTTAATCTCCATAATCTGGAGGTGCTCTGTTAAATACAAGATATGACATTTGATTTCCTCCATAAGCACTCGTGCTGAAACAAAGATGTAACAGAGACCAGAGCCTCTGACCTCCATGACGCGTTCAGGGGCGCGGGGAGAAGCGGGAGCTTTGGATTGGATGTTGACTGTAGGTGTTGGCAGGTCCACATGGAAAAAGTGGTATGGATGGACTGAATCCCAGCATGCTATTGTGTCCACAGAGTAGTTGTGTGTATGTGACGTAAGGGTCCATGATCGTTTTTTTTCTTTTTTTTTAATGGCCAAGGAGCACCGTGCTCCATAAAAGGTAAAAGTGCTTTTTTTATGTCAGTAAATCACAAGTTGGGAGAATTATTCACTTTTTGCAGAGGCTTGCCATCCAGTTTTAATAGTCAGAGGCGTGTTTATGGAAATGTATAGCATTTGAAGGTTTTTTTTATCAAGGTTTCGTCTCCATCACGGTTTAGGGCCCGACAAAAAAGTTGAAATCACTAAAGTCTTCGTATATAACACGGGAAGACCCGCTGTGTGTGGCCTTTTGTTTTTCTTTCTGGGGGAGCCATCGTTTCGTTAGCATTTGCTGATGCTTAAGATCAAGGGCGAGTTTGTTCACGGGGGTCACGGTCCTGAGATTAGACGCTGATAAGAGGAATGAAGCGCGTGGTTCAGTCAACACCCAGAGTTCTCCTGGTTGGGTTAATGATGAACCATTTGTACAACAAAGTGAGTTGTGTTACTCCAAGGTTACCTTCGAGCTAATCCTGCGTTGCCATAACTTGAAGTCTCATGAGAGGAGGGTTGGGGCAGGTGTGGTGTGAGGGTAATGCTGGTGGCAGTCGCTGACAGTAGAGGTCATGTTTCCTTTTGTGGAGTTTGACGGGCTTTACAGCACATCTGAGCGACCTTTGACTGGAACCGTTGAATACTTTACTGACGCTCAAGGTCTCAAACAAACATTACGAGTCCGTCATTTCAAAGATGCATATCGTAAAACGAACGCAAGTTGAGAATACGTTCATCGCGTCATGTTCCCACCTCAGCACCCGTCAGTCAGCTAACCTTCGGTCGCCCTTCATGACGCTGCAAGTCCCACGGAGCTTCACAAAAGGCCACATTAGGACCCTATTACTGAGTAATTACTGGCCGACTATCAGTGAAAGTAGAAAAAAGTGAGTCCACTTAGCAGCTCAGAAGTCAAAGGAAAGCTTTAATCAGTGTGGAAGTTGGAGAGGAGGAGTTTTTCTTCCTCTGAATGGTACCTTTGCTGCTCTTTTCTTCCCATTTTAATCGCTGTCTCTAAAAAGTCTTAACTGTATTGAAAACTCTGTGTAAATGTCCCAATTTCTCTCAAAGTACAAAATGAGTTAATAATTTAGCACTTTCATCCCAACCGCTCATCCCATTTATTACTTACTTTAGTTTTTAGTTGTAATCTCATGTATTTTAACCCTTGGCAAAGGAAGCTTTTAAGCACATGCACGTCGGCGAAGCCAAAGGCAAATATCCACGGGGGTGGGTGGATATTTAAAGATGTCTAATCTCATCTAATCTTAAACTCAGGTAAGCCCAAGTATACACAACAGAAACAGACAAATTTAGGGACTACTTTTCGAACGTAGTGTAGCATTCAGTATCTGTGCAGTGTGCATCTTTGGGGGTTTACGCCCAGTGTGTGGACTTACAAGGAAACTATAGGCACGGAACACATTTAAAAAATTTCCTTATTGCTGATTGGCTCTGTGGTTTAAAAGTTGCCGGGCCCTCCTCAGCTCCACACAGGCTTCCAAATTTGACCAATTTTTTATGTATTTGTGGCTTTAGAAAGGGCCACGATAACACACATGAAACCTTAATGTATGTTTCATGACACCAATCAGTGCATCTCTTTCACACACACACACACACACACACACACACACACACACAGAGACAGATGCACACATGAGATGCACTCCTTTAATGTATTGCTGTGTAGCGCGGCCTGATTTGCTTTTTCCATTTGGGATGATTTGATTATGGAAACACTATTTTGGTCCCTGAACTGCTGCCGTCTCTTTGCCGCTCACTCGGCTCTGTTGTTTGAGTAGGCTCAACAATATGAAGTCCAGCAGTCATCTCAAGTACATGCAGGGGACACTGGACCAAAAAAACTAACTTGCGCTCGACCCAGCAACACACACGGATAAGCCTTTAATGTGTGTGTGTGTGTGTGTGTGTGTGTGTGTGTGTGTCTCCGTCTCCGTGGTTGACGTGTGTTTTTTGTACCTGACGATCCTCCACAGCCTCTGAGATAGAACAGCTCTTTAAAGGAAAAGTGTGTAACATTTAGGGGGATTAATTGGCAGAAATGGAATATAATATTCATAACTATATATGTTTTAAAGGGTGTATAATCACCTGAGACTCAAAGTAACACTGGCTCTAGTTAGAGCATTTATGCGTTTTTACGTCATCTGAAGGTAATAAACGGGCAAAATTATTAAAGACCAGAGACATTAATGGCTACTTTTGAATAGTTGGTTTGGTGTCATTTTTTTATCACTCTGTCGGGCAGAGCTACTTCAGCTACACACACACACACACACACACACACACACACACACACACACACAGCGACGGACACAGTTAAGTGAAGGATACTCAAGTTGAGGACAACTACGCTAGGCCAATACTTTATCAATACATCTGTTCAACAAGTGTGAACATGTAAACAAAAGTGAAACCTAATTCAGTCGGCTCCGTCCGCAGTCTCTCATCCACCGCCACTACGTTTTACACAAGCACGGCTCAAAGGATCGGCCAAAATCGGTGTAAGATAGGGGCCCGGAGTCTTGTTCAGCATAGATATTTTAAGTAACAGTGCGTCTACAAAGAGGCATTTGAGCTGCAGTGTTCCAGTCGTCCGTCTCATGAATAAAGCTGTCTGGACCTATCGTATCACTCGTCACAAGTTGTCACCTCAATACTATTTTCTAACGTTATATACGCACAAGTACAATGAGGGTGTGTTGGCTGCTGCCGAAACGCCAGGGACCTACACTCAGTACTGTGCCTGAAGGCATCCTGCGCAAACACTTTGGAGGACTGAAGTTGCGTTTGCATACACACTGATTCTATGTAAGATGGAAAAATAGAGTCAAGGCTTTAAATCATTAATCACATTCTATGACTACAGTTTGATGGCCCTTATTAATTACGGTCAGAACGGACACACTAAATATTCACCGCTGGTTGATGAGGTGAAATAAGCGTGAACTGGAAAACTGGTATGTCGTTGTTGACCTACAGCATTTTTATGTGGAAGGAAATTAATATAATTTCCCTGCGGGGATTGACAAAGTTTAATTATTACCAGACACCTCGACTAACAGGTGTTGCTGGTTGCAGATTTAGGACCGAACAAGTGGGCGTGGCTCCCAACAAACCTGGCTGCAGATGATGGTTATTTCCTGGCACCTTGGTGTCACCAGAGTTCACACTGTGTTTTAATACACCTGCAGCCTGTCAGTCACTCCTCAGTCAGTGGTGTCAGGTGAAGGACACGGAGGCCCATGATGAGGATCCGGGCTCCTAAAGTAAAGAGGAAGTGTTGACATTGAAGCAACTTGAAGGGCGGATTTGCTCCGTTTGACTTCTTACGTACTTAATGTGGTTGATCGTAAACCGAATTCGTCAAGCTTGTCTGAAAGTGCGCCTTGTCCCCTCTCCTTCGCTGCTACTTTATGGCCAATCTGTTTGGGAGCTTCATATTCGAGCCCATCAACTTAAGCTGCTTATGAGTCGTCTGTGCATTGTCGTCACGTTCAATCAATCAAAACGAGTATCTACACCGAGTGCTGCTGCGGACAGCCTGTAATCTGATTAGCGTGGATTAGGCCCACTGTATGGAAAGGCATAATCTCCAACTTTGATTAAAGGGGCAATACAACGCATGTACACACAGGGGATTATATTTCCTTTCACCAGGCCGGTTTTAGTTTCGTTTTGTTGGCGTTTAGTCATCCACCCAGATAAAACCAGGTGTAATAACTAATACCATTGTTCCAACGCAGCATTTACTATGTGGAGGCAAAACCAAAGAACCAGACTTTTTTGTTTGCAAAGCCTGTTCCACTTATTGATGGTTTGTAGGAATTCATTACAAAAATGAATAACCTTAATGAGTAGAATATTATTCATCATGTTAATTTCTTCTGTCCCATTTTTGTTCCCCGTTTGTTCATTCATTCATTCATAGATGTCGGGGTTACTCAATTATAAATAAACATCCCAAAAGCAGAGCAGAGAGATTTCTTTTGAAGCACAAAGTTTCAAAGATTAGCAGGAATAATGAATATTTGTATGTTTACACAGTGAATATAGTAGTAGTTAGGGTTAGGGTCAAGCTTATTTAGATGTTAAAGTGAATGATTCAAGCCCATGAACAAGTTTGAAATGATTTTGGTTTCACTTTCCAGCCTCCATACAGGAAGCAACTTTATTTCCTGTATTTCCTCAAGCCGTGTAAAACTCAAGTAACAAGTTTAGTTATATATTTTTTAAACTTGCCAAATGCGTGTGTCATCCTGTGATGGCTTCCTGTTAACACACAGTAGATCTCAGTATATTGTGAGTCACCACAACCTGATCTGGCCACAGCGGCAGCATCATTTATTGATGTTGGTGGCTGGTGTTCATGACTCATCTAAGTGTGCGTTTCCCGTCTAGGCTTTGATGTTCTTGAATGAAGCGTGCTGCTGTACGCTGTAGACTTCCACCAACATTATGTTAAGGTGTTGGTTCCCAATGGGAGCCCCAAAGCAGCTTAGTTTCACAGTCATTTACATCACATTCTTGTTTTATCAGTCTTACATGATAGCATAAGGATAAGTTTGGGAATTGGAATGTCGCCGCTATAAAACAAGCAATTTGAATACATCTCCTCGGGCTGTGGGACATTTTAACATAATCCAGGCCACCTTTAGCCAATACATCGCATCCCATAGTCATTTTATAAAATGATTTGTCATCGTCCACAGTGCAGCTCTATACTGACACTGTATCCACTGTGACTGGGAGCCCAGAGGAGAAGAAAAGATGCATTTTAAAATGTAGCCCTATTAGCATGGATAAGGAATTCTGATCTATATTGCTGAAAATGAAAAATAAACTATTTAAAGTGATTTGGTATTTTTACTAGAGCACTTTCATAAAGTTGGAAGACTCAAATTGTTTAATGGAAAAAAAAAAAGAATTGTCCAAATTGAAGCAGCAGAGGCTGAGATTTCCTGACAATAGGTTGAGGTTAAAAACGGCCAGGTCTTTAAATTCCCATAATGCAACCCTGAGGGGGTGTGTTTTCAACTTCCTCCACAGCAACGGAACACAAAACACTATACTTCATGTATTATAAAGCGAGGAGTACAACCATAGTGGGTTAACTGAGCTTGGTGTGTAAAACCAGTGAATTAACTTTACCGTCTCTGTTCGGCTTCAGGGCGCTATTGCAATCAGTGGTGGCAATTATTAGCAACCACATCTCACTCTGGTAATCGCAAACAATTGCTCACTTGTGATGCTGCAACACAAACATGAGGAAACCTGTTGGTTCTCCCACTGGCTGTTCATTTATGTGAAACGTACAAAACGCTCCTCTGACCACGAAATATGTCCCACGGCGCCTCGGATCACAAATGTAGCATTAAAGAGACAAGTGTAGCCACGGCCTCAGTGTGAAGCATGAGCTAATTATACAGCTGGAAGTTATTCCTGGCTGATTAGAAAGGTGAAGCTAATGAGGTTAGAAAGAGCTAAAACACAACCGCTACACATGTTGTACTATCATGTGTGTGTGGTGTGGAGTTAGCTTGGAAAAAAAAGTGTTGCTGTGGAAAATAGTTTGTCTGTGTGTAATTAGGGTGTGTTTGCATTGTACACAGCAGCACCTGGCCTGAGACGCTTCTAGCTGACAGCCTCTGCCTTGTTTCCATTACTTCAAGGTGAATGCTGGGTGGGGCTCTCAGTGCACGCCCTCTGAAACCAATAATTAAGCACTGTGCAGGATACGGACCTCTGTCCTTGTCCCTCTGGTGTCGTATTACTGCTGGCAGTTCCTTCTAAATGAAGGCGCATATTTATTTGCTACCTCCATACCAGCCTCCATGTGTACTGTCAATACGAGCCGCACCTGGTGATCTGGTATGCCGGTGGTAACGCTGGTTTCCTCTTTCCCTTTCCTGTCTGTCGTTGCAGTGACTCGTCAGCGCTGAGGTGGGCCAGTGATGCCGCCCCCGTCCACGAGTCCCCCCGCCGTGCCCCCACCGGACGGCGGCTGGGGGTGGGCTGTGGTGTTGGCATCTTTCATCTCCATCGGCTTCTCGTACGCCTTCCCCAAGGCCATCACCGTCTACTTCAAGGACATCCAGATCATCTTCGATGCCTCCTACAGCCAGATCGCGTGGATCTCCTCCATCATGCTCGCGGTCATGTATGCTGCAGGTGAGTCATTGGTTGGTTTTGAACTTTTAATGGTGTTTTAAAGCTACTGACATTTTCTTGTGTGTGTGTGTCTAATCTAAAATCACACTGCAGTTATTTGTTGAAGTTTCTAAGCCCCGCCCCCCGCTGCTACTCCGTCAAGCTGTCAGAGATGAACCACACTGTCACAAAAGCACTCGCTCATGAATATGATCCGATTTTTGCAAAAGCGAAAAAGTAATTTCAGAAAGAAGTAGACCGAATGATCTACAATAAGCGTTTGAAGGATAACTCCAGGATGTCAACGTGATCCAGCTGTGAAAACAGGTTAAAAAGCACCAAATCACCTGTTGATCAAGACCAAAGACGATGAAACTAAGGAACAATGCTGTTCTTGTTAATCATGGTCGGCCTTTATTCACTGTTACAATCATGAAAAAGCAAAACCCCCATGTCTACATTCAGTATAGCCTCAGCGCTTAATGGAATCAAGGCGGTACGTACGAAGTCACAGAGAAACCGATGGAGCATCCAAATGGGTTCATACTACTGGTGTGTCTGTTGGAATCTAACTACTATAATCAAATTTAAGTACTCATCCACACTGATAATGCAGCAATAAAATGACCCGGAGAACACTAAAGTAGAGGGCAGTGTTCTGGGAGAAAGACATTCTTAAATGGCCAACAAACGCCAATGATGCGTACTGATTTCTTAGCAAAGATTAACCTTCATTTCAGTTTGTAAAAAGGAAGCCCCAAAAAAATTGTCTCACGCGTCTTCATTTCTAATAATACATGCATTATTATGGTGCTGTTCACCACCAAAGAGCTTGGATCCAAGTGACTCGTTTTAAGGATGATCCTTCAAATCACAACGTTAATCTTTTTTTTTTAGAGGAATCTCTTGAAGATTTCATTTCGCTACACATGCCGGGGATGTACACACGTTGGGGATTATTTTTGTTGCAGGGAGGTGGTGCGTTGTTTCCCGAGCAGACGCTGTTGTGATTTACTCTCCAGTGTTTGGTCTCGTGGAGCTCTTGCTGCACTCTAACAACACACACACTGTGTGTGTGTGTGTGTGTGTGTGTTGTTAAAGGGAAAGAGACGGGAGTCGGTCGTGACCTGGATTCGTTCATCACGAGATGAGGACACCGTGTCATGACTGCTGGAGCATCAAAAACAACCTTTTGATGGGTTGGAGATAAAATTGGAAAATTACCATTTATTATAAATGCATGCGAAACAAAAAATATGCACTTTTGTATAAATTCAAAAGAGATTTTAAATGTTAGCGCTCCCGCTGATCTTGCGTTGTTGAATAAGAATCCTTTGCAGGCCCAGAGTGTGTTTTCCGTCGGTCACTTTCTCCACCATATTGCTCTGATCACCTTCTGTATTTCACACTTTGGCTTCAGCCCCGCAGCCGTCTGCTTGGCGCTGCCGCAGCCGCCATCTGTCCGCGCTGTAATCCTCCTGTCACTCGATCCACTGCTGTTGTCCCCATCTGTACCGGTCCACAGCAGTACTGGAAAGCTCATTTCCTGTGTTTTTATAGCGCAGCGAAAGCAATTAAGTAAATGCTTCACTCGTATCTCTCTTTCTATAACTGTCAGATGTACTTTGACTCCTATTTTTTAAATATTCTTCAGCATGTTTTGCATTGTGGACACTATCTGGGAAAAATAACAAGCAGCAAATCCAGGTGAACATCCTCTGTTGCACACTGTAACATCAACATCACCTGTCATGGAATATTTCTCTCTCATCATCTTGTTTTTTTTAGTTGGGGACCACCACCCTACTTCAGCAAGATGTTTTGTTGGCATGCCATGTTTATTTCTGACACAGCTCAGCTCTGCAAAGATACAGCATTGGCAGCTACTGTAATATTTGGGTCCCTGCCTTCGCTGTTATATATATATATATATATATATATATATATATATATATATATATATATATATATATATATATATATATATATATATATATATATATATATATTCATTTGCAGAGCAGGTGTCCTTGTGTAGCAATTGGGGGGGCGTTGATTATGCTCGGGATGAGAGCTCTCAGACTTGACAAAATAATAATAGTGTAACAAAAATATTCTGTTTTTGGAGACGGCAACAGCATCTTGTCGGAGAGATCAACTCTTGAAGTGTGTGTCGGCCGCGTCGCGGTTCTGTGCCGCTTCAGCTTTACAATGACCGCATGTCATTATAGTGTGGCGACGGCGTCAATACGTGCAGTTACTGAGCGAGCGGCTCTCGTTACTCATTCATTCATATTGATTGCACTCATCAGCTATTCATTAAAACATCTGCTCTCTTGTTCTGCCTCTTACGCTGATGAAGCAATCACTGTTTGAATGTTTACCACCTCTAATGCCCTGTGTGTGTGTGTGTGTGTGTGTGTGTGTGTGTGTGTGTGGCCTCAGACACGCAGTAATATTAATCCACTCTAAATTGCAGAAAGGAGTGTCCAGTTCAAACCTTGTGACTACACCTTTTCACAAACTCAAAATAAAAAAATTAAACAGGCCTGTTTTTAGATTGACGGACAGAGATTGATAAGATTAGTATATCAAATCCATGAAGGATTGTGTAATCCTTTAATTTTTCATGTTTATCAACCAACAATCAGGCAATTGGCTCAAAGTCGTCGTATAAGATCTTTCATACAAACTCAAGTGCGTGATCATCCATCAGTCAAACACTTTAGTAATAGTAGTAAATACCTGCACAACTAACGACATTCCCATTAGCCTCAGCTGTACTCGTGCTAGTTAGCCATTGTTAGCATGCTAACATGCTAAACTAAGACGTAAACATGGCCGACATACCTGCTCAACACGAGCATGTTGGCTTCCAGTACAGAGCTGCTGGCCTGGCTTCTGAAGCCTAGTTTATGGTTCTCCGTCAGGTCGACAGCGTAGGTACGCCGTCGACCTGACGGAGAACCATAAACTAGACTTCAGCCTTCACTTTGACTTGTGTGTGCATAGTTTTCTGTGTGAGTACATTATTAGTTCATCGTAAATTGATTGAATGAACGTGATCATTAGCCACAGCTTCATCTCCTGCAGATTTCAGAGGTTTAAGGACTGCTCAGTTGTGTAGTTTTAGCGTGTGTGTGACTGTGTGAATTTAGTTTTTATCAACCAACAATGTCAACAAACTGATCCCCCAGACTCTGAACGGTTGCTTTAGATCAATAAGATCAATAATGATAATAATCATTCATAGCTATATGACTTAATTACATATTATAATGTGCTCCTACTATCGTGAAAGAATGGGCACAGCAGGAGCCCTTTGTTCTGAGTTGAGTTTAAGCTTATAAGTGAAGCGAGAGCCGGCGGTCTCCAAGCTCTAAACTCCACATGACGCACTCATTTAGTATCAGTACCTGTCCTTTAGAAGAGCAGGCGTGGACATGTTTCACTTCGACTCTTCGTAGCGTCACGTCAGGCCGCTGTGAAGACAGCAGCCGTCACTCATTCCTTCAGGCGGCGCAGCGAGCGGCGCTCCGCGATGACGTGTTTTAAGCTGCAGGCTGCGTTGGATCAGTGCTGCTAATCCAGAGAGAGAGAGAAAGAGACACTTGACCTTGGTGGAGGCAGCGTGAAAAGAAGCCACACCTGCGATCCATTCACTGTCAGTCATAAACACAGGTAGATGCCATCGTGTCAAAAGAACAGTCGAGCAAACGTGTGCACCTGTCGAGTGTCGAGAGGCGATATTAAACTGCAGCTTTTGTTTCAGGGAAGCATTGCAGTAATTATTTTATATTTTTATATATTTTGTTGTCATGCTTGACTGTCGAGAACACCAGGTGCCATTAATTAGTTTTTATTTCCAACTGGATTTAGACCCAGTTGGTTGCTTTTAAGCCGTTATTCTCAGCTACACAAAGGTTTTTAACATTATTTTCTTGAACTTGAATTATCTTTTTTCAACCTCAAAAGCACTTTACTCCTCCAGTCTTTTACCAAGCTTGTTACCAAGCATTAAATAATCCATAAAGCATGCCGTTAACCGGTTTTATTGGGACAAAAGTCATCCAAACGTTGTCGGTGAGTTCTGTAAATTGTCCAAAGTAGCGCAGAGATTGTTGATTTACATAACATCAAGTGAAGGCGATCCCTAGGAGTGACAAACCCACAGTTAATTATCACGCAGCTGCGCAGTTCCCCTCGTTCATGCAGGGCGTTGAAGCGTCTATTAGTACAGCGTTAAAATAATGATGTTTTTGATTCACTCTCGCTGCTCTCATTTGCATCCTTTCTTTGCTGCAAGCGGGCAGTGCCCAGTACAAGCTGCTGGCCACTGAGCAGCTCCACTGGAAAGGACCGTGCTCAGTGGTGGTAAAACCTCCCATTCTAGATGTAACGGTCTGTGATGCCGAGCAGCCTCCCTGTCCCCAGCAGTCCACTTCTCTGACCTTCAGGCCACCGTGTTAACGGCATCCAGTGTGATCCTGCCTTCCTGTCAAACAGCTCTAAACTTCACCTCAAAGCCTCATGTCGACTTGAAAACGCGTATAAACTTTCACCACAATGGCCGCAAACGTCCGTGTAATGTTCTGGCTCGACAGCGTGTCCGCGTCGTCTTGCTGCAGAGCAGCTTTCAAAAGCAGTTTGCTTCCATTCCTGTCGACTTCATCCTATTTGAAGTGCGATGGATAGCCAGCGTCCTCGCATCATCCCGAGCTGCGGCGGCCTCGTCGCATTAAAGGGTCGAGGATAAAAACGGTTCGACACATTTCTATATATGTCGTTCCCTTTTGGGATCTAGGTGGTTATATTTAGTTTGGGGTTTTGTCCACTGTGAAATGAAGTCTGGCCAGGAGATGATAAGCCTTTTTCAAGGGAGGTAATGTGCAGGCTCAGGGGCTTCCTCATCTCGGGCCGATTCGGGTCCCGCCGAGCCCGCGAGAATACTGATCACTGCGCTGGATGCAAATGAGGGGAACTTTCCTCAAGGTCGAAAAAAAGATTCATGCGGAGCAAATTAAGTCAGATGACTCCTCGCCCGTTGTGGCTTTTTAAATTGCACTGGGCCCGGCAGAAATATGATACATCTTCTGGATGGTAATGAAAGTATTATTTCAGAAAAATACATCTTTCATTACTTTTCTCTCTCCCTATTCGATTCACACCTCCTGTGCTTAAAATTCAGCATTGGGTTAGGGGACAGTGTCAATTATAAGATGCAGATAAGTGCTCACAGCCACAGTATTCATGGGATGTAATGTACCGAGATGTATGAAACTGATCAAATGTTCTCATATACCGCAAATGGAGGGATTTAAACAACGGAACACAAAGTAACGCGGCACAAATATGATTTAAAACCCTTTTCTCTCAAAGAATTCAGTGAACCGAGTCAACCAGAACGGTATTGGCTTTTCTGAAGTTAGTCACGATTCACCTCACTGTGGACCGAATAACATTTACAGTGATAACTGACCATACAGATGCTGATTCATTGAGGAATGTGCCTCATCATTGCCATTTGAATGGGTTCGGTCTTTCTGCCCATCATGTATTCTGTGGCTGTAGTTCTCATCCCTACCCGACATGCTAACATTTTCCAGCTGCAAGCTCTTTTTTTTCCCAGCCTGCAATTAATTATCTTCAGTAACCGGATCCTGATTTCTGGAAAGATGTATGTTTTGGCACACCACAAGCAGAGCGCCATCTCATCTCATTATATTGGAGAGAAGGCAAACATCTCGACGGCTGAAATCAAAAGAAATTGGCAACTCGCAACATAACAATCTAGATTGATAAATAGCTTTCCAGGGAAGAGGAAAAAAGTATATTTTTGATTTTAGGGGGAAATGCCCCTTTTTACAAACGGATTCTAAAATGTGATAATTTAAATAGGTTGTTAAAAAACCTGATTTCTCCAGCTAAAAACCCCACCCCCAATGAATTGCAATTCATAGCATGCAGTCCAATAGTTACGATTCAACTTTTAGTAAAAGCTGTGCGTTAACATCTATGTTACTGGTCCAATCTATCCAGGTGGCTGTGCAAGACCCAACGGACATTTACTATGGGCACTTAGGCTAATAATATTACAGTTGACCTTTTTGTTTTCACTTCAAATTAAGTCATTTAGATAATATAGTTAAACCGGGGATTCGGTCACAATCTAATTAACCTCATTTAAGACATTTTCTGCCGGCTCTCTGTGACAAAGAGATCTCTGGCACAGCTCTGCAGTTGCCTGAATATAAACACAACGTACTCCAGAAATAAGAAAGTGCTTCGTCATATGCTCTTTTTTTTGGCTCGTATGTAAAATGTATTTGATGCAGGTTGCACTTTTACACACCATGCAGCTCAAAAAACAGACTAGATATTAGAACGTTACTTGACATTATCTTTCTAACATAGACAATGCATGTTAAAAATCACACAGCATAGAAACTGACAGCCTTATGTGAAAGTCTGTCCGTCACTTCCCTGAAATTAATTTGGCACGAGACGATGGGAGTGCCATGTTTAAAAATTGAAACCGCTTAGCTGCTGCTATTAATAGCTATAACCAGATTAAATCATTATGCACTCACTTTCAGTTATCCTGCCTACTGTAAACATCCGACATGCATGGGTTGATCTCATCTTTTCCCTTTGCTCCAGGTCCCATCAGCAGTATACTGGTCAACACATACGGCTGCAGGCCCATCGTCATGATGGGCGGCTGTCTCTCTGCCACTGGCATGATCCTAGCTTCCTTCTGTAACAGCGTGGTGCAGCTTTACCTCTGCATAGGAGTTATCGGTGGTAAGTCCATCCAAGTCCACATAAGTCCATTTTAAGTTAATTTGATGAGCCGCTACTTCTAAGTAGCAGGTTAAAAATACAAGTGTTGTTGCCGGGTCAACGTTTCACTCATTTACTCAATCTATTCTGGTTCTTGCCTTAATTGTATGATACTGTTTTTTAACATGATTATAAATGCTACTTAAAACTCCACCACAGGCTCCACCAAAAATGTTTTGTTAAAAAGCTGAAATGTTTTCTTTCCTTATCTTTTAGGCATATTTCAGATATTTAAATCCAAATGATATTACTTCAATCTACCATCTCATGATCAATACTCACATGTAGAGAGAAAACTGATAACTGTACAATGTTCTGTACCAAGGCTCTTAAATAGGGAAATGAATGCAATAATAACCCCTCAGATATTGCCTAAAGAAGCCTTTATGGCATTTCATTTGAAAGAGGCAACGTGTGCAAAAAACTAAAGCCTCTGGCTATTATGTTATTGGGAAATGTAAAACATCAATAGAAAAACTACTTTCAGATTTACTCCAATTTATTGTTCTTTGCATTTTAAATCTTATTCAGCCAACTTTGTTTAAGTGAGAGTGGCTCACTGGTTTAACATTCTGTGAGGCTGCATTGAGGAATAGTGGTGATTTGAGCTAAATGCTAACACTAGCATGCTCACAGGGACAATGCTAGCATGCAGATGTTTAGCAGGTATCTTGTTTACCTTTTTCAGTATCGTAATTTAGCGTTTAACATTTTCTAATTAGTGTATCTCAAAATACAACTGAAGGTGATGGGTACCTCATTAATTTTGCAGACACTTGATCATAAATCAAATTGTTGGACTATCTTTAGAGCTAGCATGGCTAATCACCCATGTTGCTAGCTAGTTCTTAAAGCAAGTACATCACAGGTACTCAGTTACTTGGTTTATTTTATAGGGGAGTAGGAAGTCAAATAGATCCTTTTTAGCATTGATACATTAACAGTTGCAGCATTAATTAAGTCTAATGCTCTGTCATCTTTGCTCATAGGACTTGGACTAGCCTTCAACCTGCAACCAGCACTGACTATGATTGGCAGATACTTCTGCAAGAAGCGCCCCATTGCTAACGGGCTGGCGATGGCAGGCAGTCCGGTGTTCCTCAGCACCCTGGCTCCTCTCAACCAGTACCTCTTCAACCAGTTCGGCTGGAGAGGCAGCTTCCTCATCCTGGGTGGTCTGCTATTGAACTGCTGTGTGGCTGGGGCCCTCATGAGGCCTCTGAAACCACCGGCCAGCATGCTTAAGAAGGATGAAGAGGTAGCTGCCATTACCACCACAACAAAAGAGAAGCACACTGCCTGGCAAACATTCAACAAGTACCTGGACTTGTCGCTCTTCAAGCATCGCGGCTTCCTCATTTACCTGTCAGGCAATGTCATCATGTTCCTGGGCTTCTTTGCACCTATTGTCTTCCTTGCTGCCTACGCTAAGGACATGGGCGTGGATGAGTACTCGGCTGCCTTCCTGCTCTCAATTCTGGCTTTTGTTGACATGTTTGCGAGGCCCTCCATGGGGCTACTGGCCAACTCGCGCTGGGTCCGACCCAGGATCCAGTACTTCTTCAGCTTTGCTGTGCTGTACAATGGAGTGTGCCACATCCTTTGCCCACTGGTGGAAAGCTACACCGGTCTGGTGGTGTATGCCATGTTCTTCGGCTTTGCTTTTGGAATGGTCAGCTCAGTGCTGTTTGAAACGCTGATGGACCTTGTTGGGCCTCAGAGGTTCTCCAGTGCTGTGGGACTCACCACCATTGTGGAGTGCTGCCCGGTCCTCCTTGGTCCACCCCTTGCAGGTACAATCAGTCTGCTTAAGAGCATATTTAATTCCATTACATGCACAGTTTTTATTGCCTGTACTTTCAAGTGTTCTTAGCTCTTCTGGTTGGGTCACAATATTAATCAATTATATTAACAGGGCTTTACTCAAAAATAGTATAAATAATAATAATTGACATTTAGCCATGTTTTTAATAAATTACATCTCAGTTTTATGCGGTAATACTTAAAATGTTATAACTGTGCAGATACTTCAACATCTTAAAACCTTGTGTTGTCTTGCAGGGAAACTGGTTGATATCACAAAAAACTACAAGTACATGTATTTTTGCTGTGGAGTCGTCGTGATTTTGGCCAGCATTTGGCTCTTCATTGGGAACTTCATCAACTACAGACTCTTGGACCGTGAGCGCAAGAGTGCAGAGATGTACAAACGGACTGAGACAGAAGATCCGGATAAAGTTCTGGATCCGAAGGAGGCTGACGGGGAAGCCCAGGCGTCGGAGGAGCTGGTCGGCAAAAGTGAGAAGGACGACAAAGCTGTGCAGCGGGAAACCAACATCTAGATCCCTCTGCTCTGCCAACAGCTCCCCCTCACCCCCGCGACAACCTCGCAACACCCTCCACTGCGATCAAACTGAGCTCCAAGCCAAGAGGAGCCTCTCGGTGTTCCACTAGGCTCTATCCGGGGCCCCCTGCCCTTCCTTTAAACTAACTGCCAAAGCAACAACTGGAGGAGGCTGGGAGGCTTAATATCTGTTTGTCATTGAGCATCAGCTGCGACTATAACAGAAAGGTTAACCACAGAGAAAAGTGTAAGATATTACATGCATATGAGGAGACAGAAAGTCAGGAAAACTGAATGGAAAACATTGTAGTACTAACTGTATTGTGTTTTTTTGCCACGTTCACCATATCGGATTTACTGTAAATACAAGACTGCAACAGGGGGGGGGGTACATTCACATCAGACATCGAGTGTCAGTAACAATCAGGCTGTGTGATTTTAGTTTCTGTAGAAACTAAACAAAATTGTGTCAACTGAGAGCTATCATAGCAGCGAATCCACGGATCTTGCAGATGCAGATAATTAGAAAATGAGTTAAATTCACAGTCAACAAATCAACTCTGCTAAAAAACAAACAAAAGCAACAACAGAGTTTAATCGGTTATAGTTTGTTTATGGCAGATGTGAGTTATTGCCATGTCCCAACAAATGTACTATTCCGAGCTGTAGCAACAAGCGTCATTCCTTTCTTCCTGCTGCGTCTTCCGATATGATGTGAATGCGGCATCAGCGTGTCGCCACTGCTCCAACATCACCAGCAAACTGTCTGAATAGTCTCTCTTCTTCACAATACACATCATTCTTGGTAATCAAGAAAAAGGTTAAATGAAAAAGAGGAAGCAGAGAACAGATTTCTCAGTGGTTAGAAGGACCTTATACTCTGAGTGAAAAGTCAACAGTTTGATGCTAACAGCAGCAGGTTCCTGTCCTCGCTGAAGTTTTGAGCCACACTGATCCCCATCTGTGCATTCACACCGCGGGTAACTTGGTTTATGAGCATTTTTGACAAATTGTGGACAGTTGGAGGATCTGACTGTCCCGGTGGTCTTTCACATCAAAGTTGCTGCTCTGAACGATGGGAATCAAACGTCACAAAAATCATATCTGCCTTGATGGTGTTAGATGTTGAGCCTAAAAAGTTTGGCTTATTTCCCTCGGTTGGTCAGCTCTGTGGGATGTGAAAAACTCCTGACGACTTGTTGATGGTGTTTGCCCGCAGTGTGAATGCAGCGTTGGCAATCCCAGTGCGCCCGGAAATGGTTGATCCATCTGGTGATATGTGTCAATCAAGAACTCAAACTCCTAATTGCACTGTGTTTTAAAATGGCATTTGGGTGCCATAAAATTCCCTACTTCCAAAAATAATGAACAGATGTGTTCACAGCTGGCGGCGCTGGTGCCCGTGTATTATGCTGCCCGCCTTCACGCTGTTACGTGGTGTAGTGAAACCTGCGCAAATGTCCAACTTTAATACTTTCGATCAAGTCATAAAATGCTTCCTGTACCTCGTTGAGTGTTCCGTATTGCACCGTGCACAGTATGCTGTGGAGAAATGGCCCCAAACAGCATTTTAGAAAAATGCTGCAATTAAACAAGTTTAATTATGGTTGAATGTAATTTCCTCTGTGGGCCTTAACAAGGTATTAACGACCAAAAACCATCTGCATAATAGTGGCATTTCTACACATATACATGAGCAATATCATTTATCATATTTGAATGCAGATATGCAGGGAAGCGTGTTTCTTGTGGACGTCACTCCATTCTACGATACATTGCCTTAAATGTGATGTAAAGAATGCGGGGGAGTTGTACGGTGAATTGTATTATACACAGCTGATGAACCTTTGTGTTAAATGTGACCCACTTTTCCCCCGATGACTAACTTTAAGACTCACAAGAAACCAGTGTCGTGTGCTCCATTTGTCTCCTAACATGTCTGTATAAATGTTAAAGCTATAAGATTTCCGTAATGTTGTTCTGTAACTAATTCACTAACACCCGTAATGTTAATGCATTTCAATGAATACTACTGATGCTACTAATGAAGTATACCAGTAGTTTTAATCGTTTCGTGTGCAAACTAGTGAACATATCACGAAAACAATTGAACTGTTGCTGTGACTGTTAATGTTGTCCAATATTCTATCCATTCCAGGTGTTTCGTAAATGTCACCCTGCCATGCCGTTGATGGGTTTTCATCAAAAGAAAACCTGCGGCTTTGGTCTCAAACGTTGACCTAATGGTGTCCGATCCCCGCTGTCCCGTAACAAAGCCAACGCATTTTAATAACAAATGTCATTTTCCAAAAGCGATCATGAACAACAACAAAAAAAACAATGCAATTATCCCTTTCCCTCCCGTGCTTTGAATATATGAATGTGAATTCTGAATAATGAAACTGGATGTCCAGCTGTGTGGAAGTAGCTCACCTGGTTCATTACAACCAAGCGCTTTGTGACTGTGGAATCCCGTCTGGTTAATGTTCATGTGGCCGGATGCATTCTGAGGGTGGAACATTGTCCAGAATATCTGACGTTTATTGTAATATAAGATAATTCCTCTTGTTCTCATGTTTCCGTCTGGGGACGAGCTAGTCTTGGTTCTGACTGCGTCTCCAGCTCGTCTGTCAGGCCAGCAACTCCGATTAATTCTCCCATAATGCACCAGTATCTCATGCAGATATTAGACAGTATTTTTATATTGCCGTGTCTGTACCTTTCTTCTAGCTTTAGTTAACGACTAACATGGGACCCTTATGAATGTTAACTTCTCCTGCTTGCACTTCATTAGTGGAGCGAGATGCTCCTGAAATCAGATGCCACTATATGCTCACTGTTCATGACGACTCCCACTGAGGGAGAAGGACTGCTGTACAATCACTTTCTACCTAATAACACTGCCCCCTGCTGGTTTCAAGCCACCTAGACCAAACAGTACAGAAAGCCGAGCTTCTCTTTCAACAGAACACACTCCTGTTCATAAATTAGTTTTTTTTTTGATGATGCCCGAACAAGGTTTCAGTTTTATGGGTGATGTATGTGCATCAGTAGTGTCTATGTGATCATACTTTCTTGGTATTTATTTGCTCAGTATACACATAGAACAAAAAACACAACCTTGCAATAGATTGATGAAAATAAGCGGAATACCTTTGAGTTTCAACATTGCATTTCGGGTTTTGGTTCATAACATTTATTCTAAGAACAAAAGGAAAAATGTAATAATTTAATCCAAAGGGAGATAATTGATTTGTTTGACATGCACCGAGAGCCTTATGAATTATTATTCCATAACAGCTTGTATATTTTATGTTTCATTGTGTGTGTACGTGTAGAAACAGAGGTTTATTTTAAGGTTCAATTGAAATTAATAGGACATACTTTCACCTCTCTTGGATTATTTCCGTACACTCGCATGTTTGTTTAAAGGAAATGTTTAAATGTTCACTTTAGGAAAAGCTCTGGCTAAAAACTGTTTTATTAACTGCAATATAGATCCGTTTTCTCCTGATGTGTGGGAGCAAAACGCATCGTGTAAAGGTTTCCTGTTAGATTCTATGCGGTTGTCAGGTATCACAGTGTTGATCTGATAGGAATGACCTCAGATTGGAGTTTCAAACATTCACATGTGGGCAGAAATGGCATCGTCACAGGGTGGAGTCGAGGAAGTGTGGCTGTAGCTGTGGAGCGAAGCTCCCTGGAATAAGTGTGACGTCTCGCCATGAGCGAAATTAGTTTGAATTATGTGCTCTGAATTTCTGTTTTGTTTTGACTGCATTGTGATGAAACTGGGTATTTTTTTTTAATTATTTTTATTTAGATCAAAACTTCATTTCTGATTTTGAAATCATTTGGAAAAAGCAGATTTTTCTCTCAATGAGCTAATCTCTGCACCCTGAGCCAATGGGATCATTTCTGCCTCCATCAACAATTTATTGCCGAACAGAAATTCCAATCTGCAGGAAATCTCGCAAAGACCAGCGTGTCATTAGCATGTGTTATTGGTGTTGATTGTATACATGGCGGTTTGCTACTGGGAGGCTGAAGGACTGTCGATAACATCTCTGTGCCTTATTGTGCTACACAGCTTTTTGTGAACACGGTAAAAAAAAAAATGGTCTCGTGTCACTCAAACTACGACTATTTAGGTGGAAGTCTTTCCTCTTACTGATTGTTTTACAGTCTTTCACTTTATGTACATAAACCTATGGAACTACTTCTCCAAAATTCACACATTTAGCACGTGTGAACACTAGACGTCGTCTAAATGTCTAAATAATTTGTATCCGCTACATATTGTGTTTATACGACGCAACTATTTCTTAAGACGTGTGAGGACGGCTGTGTTCAGGTGCTCTGGACCTTCGGTGCGGTAGTTTGTCTCAGCAGTGAAGTCAGTCCATCAGCGTCCTCCCAGTAGCTCTCACCACACCGTACGGCACCGTCTCTCCACTACCTCTGCGGCCGTCGTGTCAGAGTGAGGAAAAAGTACCACACGGGTATCGAAAACAGATTTATTTATTTAGAATATGAATTCTAAGAATGGTGTCACCTATCACTGTAGCTAAATCAAATAAAGTATATATCCAAATAAGCCTTTGCCTCGTGACTGTTTATTTCTGAATGCACGGTTTGACTGATGTTTTATCAAACAAGCTATGATGGGGGGGAGAGGGGGTAATCAATCTGCGCTCTTTGTCTGTCATGACAAAGCAAAAATCAGGATTTCAGATTTTCAAATTCATGAAAAGGGGAAAAAGAAGTGTAGGCGTCACATTGATGGAAGTCATCAGACCCTTTGCTGTGATACTTTTGAATTTCTTTCAGGGGCCTCCCATTTCTATTTGATCCTCTTTGAGATGTTCCTCCAGCACACCTGTGGTCAGTCCGATTGATTGGACGCGATGGGAAGCGACACACGCCCGTCTGTGTGTAGACTGCATGAGGTCTCAGCTGGCAGTGCAGCAAACCAAGCCAGTGAGGTTGGAGTGTGTCTGACCTTCCACATTATTCCAGACAGAGCGATAAGCTAATAAACCACCGTGCGAAAGCAGAACCGCCATATGGCCGAGGTATAATAATCCCTTTAGCATGTCGGCACAAGGAATAACAATATCTGTGTGTGTGCACCTCCATTAGCAGTCGGCACACGAGATCACCTGGAGGGGACCAGCGGCTCTCATTACACTCAAAGTGGAACTCCTCCCGCTCTCGTACGGCTTCAGACCCGCCGATAATGAATTCTGCCTGGTAACCAATCCCGACTCCCGGTCCACCCCCCCCCCCCCCCCCCCTCGCTCCATCATTAGCATGCGGTGCTTCGGGAGGCTGCGCGTGCCGATGATGGCTGGAGACCCTCAGGCAGAGTTTCAGGCTAGATTTTAATGGGGCGGTGAGGGTCAACAGGAGATGAGAGAACAATAAGCTCCAGTTCTCTGTGATAGACATGTCAGTGTGTGGCGGAGGAGAGCCTGTTGGGGTTTGAATGCAGAAGAAGTTGACCTTCAAATCGGCGTCAAACTGTATTCCCTGTCGCGCTGCGGAGTTTCAGGTCGGCTGCCTTTGAGTCGTGGCTGTTGGCCGTCACGCTGACATACAGGCCGGCCGCACCTCGCTAACAATGTTGTGCTAATAGGTTAAACGCTGAGGGGAAGCGGAGATGTTAGCTTGTGTTTGATGTGGCGTTGAGCTGCTGACGCCGTACATCCACCTTTAGCTCTCATTCCTCTGATCTCCTTTCTTTCACGTGCAGAAACACGAAACAGGACTGTGTTTATTGCGAGTCTCTTCTTCTGCCACACACAAATATACATGTACATGTGTGTCCGCTGACTGTCAACTCACTCACTTCCCGAGATGAAGATGAAATACACGGAGCAGAGCATTACTGCAGTCCTGCTTTCATTAGCTGATTGGCATCGGCTGTCTCGTTCATGCTTTACAATCAGTAGCTCATGCATAGCTGTGATGCTATCAGCTGACTTGTGACGTCCAATCAAGCTTCTGCAAGTCCCTCAAGCACCTCACTAAGTGCTATGTGTTTGGTATTCTTGATTTAGCTAAGGTCCAAGTATTTGTTTTATAGGGGTGGTTAGACCTCTTGGATTAATTTATCACTCCCTGAAAGAGGAGAGCCTCCAGTGCTACAGACAGCGTCTCAACATTCCTCTTCCCACATCTTTCCAACTTCGGGATTGGAGCGAGCTGCGTCCAAAAGTGTAAAATTTCTAAAAATCCAATCTGGCAAAATGGATGCCCGATTCACACGGGGAATTTGGCCAGGTGTGTGGAGGCGTGGAGGTCAGCAGGGTCAGGGCTTCTTTCAGGCTTTTCTCTTTCTCTCATCCTGCCCACAGCTACTTCCGTTTGCTTTTGGTGTGTGTACCAACGAGTGCAACATCACAACCTCAGAACCCAATCGGTATCGGGCCTGACTGCGTATAACCTCTGGGGTCTCTGCTGCTCATTGGTTACGGTCCGATTAGCAATTTGAGTTGCGAGACGGGAGTTGGACTAAACATTTGAAACCAATATAAAGCAAAATCCTTGTCAGGCGATCGCTGATTGGTTCTTTCCGCCATTGGCTTTTTTTTTTCTGTGGATCCCCTACTTTTGCGCTCCACACTGTTTACCTGCATTCAACCAAAGGCTGCTCCAACGTGATTGGTCAATACTACTCAAAGTAGTAATTAATTAATTAATAGAGATTAGCAACCGGATGAATGCCCTCGGGGAGACACTGTTCAAAAGTGTGTGCTGTTTTACTAATTTGTGAGATCTACCGTGTCTTGTCCTTCATAAGACCTTTTGCCCAATTTTGTCTCTAGATGTGTCAGACAACACTTCATACGACACTTCAAACACCCTTTGGCCTTTAATTTGGTTGCAAAGGGAAATGTTTATGGCAAAACACTTACTGTATGTTTCACCATTAGAAACAATTAAACATGTTAGAAATCAAGCTTTTCTGCAGCATTCCCAGCCTGTTTCTTTGTATCTGCATCCATCATATCAAAGGTGGACGATTCCGAGTGGCGGATAAAAGCCAATGTTGTCTGTTGGACCTGGAAGAAAATTGCTCACTAAGCATCAGTTCAAAACCCTCTCATCGCACTGCGCACATGGACTGTGTGAGTCAAACCAATAAGCGGGGGCCCCAAGGCGTTCTGACCCAAACTGGACCTCAAACCGTGATGCCCAAAAGCTACAAGCTGCTCCGGTGTCTCAACAAGACACGCATTAACCTTCCTTGCGTTATTTTCCACTGGAGATCTCCCACTTTGAAGTGCTTCCATTTAACCTTCATTTAACTTTTGTGTCATGCACTCCCAGGCGCCCCACTTTGACAGCGGAAGCCTTTAGAAGTCGGGAAAGGCCCGCGGCTATAGATGGCATATCAGCACATCTGTCTGCTCCAGCGCCAGGTTGTGGAGTGAAGAACTGGCTGCTCGTTCTCCTGCGAGTGTTTCTGCCACTTGCCGAATGGATCTCGCTGTAGCTCAGTGTCAGGAAGACGCTTTGAAAAGACATAATCCGGATCGTGACGGGGCGATTGTCTCATTTTGACGGTGTGTTATTCAGATTCTAACACCAGCCCGACAAGAATATGAGAGAGAGCAGAGATCTGAAATGTGACCGATTTTGCATTGAATATTAAAGTCGAAAAGAAAAAGAAATTCCAGATGATGCTATTTAAACCTGCGTTGATTGCTTTTTGGACGATATGTAAAAAAAATAGCGACAGTCGCCTATTTGAACACCCGGCAGACACAGAGCATTTGGAGCCCTGTTTCTGCCAATTTGGTGAATTTAAATCCAACATTCTCGTTTAAGACTGTTTTTGGTCTCCATCACCTACTCAGAAGAATCTATTTAGCAATTCTCTAGCTGCTAATGCTAAGCTATGTCCACCAGCTAGTTGCTAACAGTGTCTGTCTAGAGTAGACAGATAGAGTTCAGTGGGTCTGTCAGAGCTTTTTTAAAGAATACAGCAGCCTGCTGCAGCAAAATGATGCTGAACAATTTCATCATTTTTTGTTTGTGTACTTTTTGTTTGCGTGGGTGTGGCTTAGATGGATAAAAGGTAAAGTAGCCTCCTCCGTTACACTAATCAGGATTTAGCAACCCGTGAGTCAAGTCTGAATGTTTCTGAATGCCATTTTTATTTACACTGTGATTGTCGCCTGTTTAGTCATGAATGTTGAAAGATACTAAGTTTTGATTACAATGTGTTTTCTTGTTGTATCTAAGCTTTGCCAGATATGTCAGGTTGAGAAAATTCTGATAATTGACAATTTCATAAATGCCTTTATCGCTTGTATTCACATGGCTTTCCAAACATTTTGACAAGATCATTCCTGTTTCATGGCTTTGAAAGCATTTGGCCTTCCTCATGCTTCACTATGCGATTCTTTCATCGCGTGTGTGTGTGTGGTTGCTGCACTCTTACACCTCTTACTTTTTTATTAGACATTATTAAATTCCTTGTTGTAAAACTGTACCACAAAAGTACCGTAGAGAAATATGAAGTTGAACTGCATGTCGCTATGTAGCATGCTACTGCTAATTCCTTCAGCGTTTCGAGGCGTGAGTCTTCTGGACAATATCAGCTGGGATTTTTAAAACTGACTCCAGATTTTTCCATCTAATTGCAGCGTTTATAGCTCTGTAATAGACTTATTACCCAAACAAGTCTTCAAAAGGAGCCCTTTGATTTGGGTTACACAAGCGTGACTGCTGTGTGCAGCATCATCCGGCGCTGGCTGTGGGTGGGGGGGTAATGAGTCCGGAAGGAAAATCTTTTATTTTTTTGAGCACATCTGAGGTTGTGACAGGATTTTCTCTGGCTTTAGAGTCAGACAGTGAAGATCTGCTTTGCTGCTTTGATCTGGCCTGCCTTCCCACTTAACTTCTGATGACACTGCACTTAGAGAGGGCACCGGGTGCGTCGATCCTTCCCTCTGACTTTTTACCTCAGGCGCTCTTAATATTGAGCCAAAATGGGGAGGAAAATTAAGCTGCTTAAGAGGCAGGTAAAAGGGAAAATGTTTTACCGATCAACACATCCGGGAGTGCAGAAGCAGCTGCAGCTCAATATGCCAGATTCTGTATATTCAGTGCATGCCCTGAGAGGTTTTCCATGACTGTGCTGCACACTTTCAGTCACAGAGCTTCAGCCGGCACGTAGAGGGCACTCTTAGCTCGGTTTTCTCTGCAGCCCCGGCGCGTAAGAGCACTGGAGAGTTATTTATAGAGGCGGGCTTCAAAGGAGGAGAGAGCAAGTTGTGTTGAGGTGTTTCTTTTTTGCTTTTTGTGCGACAGAGAGGACAGACGGCTCGGTGTCTTTTTGTCTTCACCTTTACAGACGTCATTGTATTGCTAAATGCAAAATGTGATAACTCTATGAGGTCTGAAGTGTCTCACTGGTTTTCAAAGCCAAAGTCCAGCCAGAAGGAGTTTCATGCTGGACAGTCGGGATCAGATTTAGAAGAAGCTCCAGAATGAGACTCTGGCTTTCATGACGGTGAGCGGGAGGCCAAAGTTCTGGACTCTTGTCGGTGATGAAGGTGACATTTCTGGTTCACAGATTTTGTGCATGCACTATGAAATAATATGCATTGGGCGTAAAAGCAAAAAATGAAAAATGAAAAATAAAGTCTTTTATTTTTATGTTTGGACGTGTTTGGCCATCGTTCCTGATTAAGCTCGACCATGAATAAATAAAAATATAGACACCAGCACAACATGACAAACACACAAGGCCGTCGCCAAGAAGACTGGCAGCTCCTACCAGTGAAACTCCCAAAAACATGTCTTTCCTTGGCAGCGCGTCCTTGTTTTGTCCTCAGCGTGTGTTGTTCTTCTGCATTCACAAGGAAATTACAGCTTATTAACTAACAAGCAGACTACACGTTTCCCTTAAAGTCACTGGTTTCTTTCTTGTGAGAAAGGAAGATAACAAATTAGTTTGATCTCTTTAATCATGCAAACAACAAACAAATACTTTTCTTTGTAGTCAAATTAAATTATTTTTCTTCAAGAGCTTTGAGTTTTGCACCCATAATAATAATAATAATAGTTTTAGCCCGGGTGGAAAGTAACAACTGAAGTGCTGTAGTCACAGTAAGTGCATCTTTAATTAATAGTAGCAGATATAATAATGTCAAGAAAAAGATCAGTGAGTGATAATATTGAAGGAGACAGTGAAGTAGCACAGGCAGGCTGGCAGGACACTAAGCAGGAAGTGTAAGGAGCAAACAGCATAACAGATAACACCCGAAACAACAAGGACACACAAACACACCATTAAGCACAAGAGCTACAGTATCTGCTGACACCAGAGCATCAGGAAATGGAGCAATGGCAAATTCATTTTCAAACACACTGACACTGCATCACACTCACAGAGACTTACAAACAAAATAACTTGAATCAACCTTTATTTAGTCTGGTGTGGGAGCTGTAAAAACAATGAGTAAAATGAAAATCCCTTCCCTAATACTAATTATAGACCATAGTGTGAAAGACACACAAATAACAGCTGAGACACACACACACACACACACACACACACACACACACACACACACACACACACACACACACACACACACACACAGAAGGGAAAAGAAATCAACAAACAAAAAACAATAGATGACACGCCGGTGTCATTAATCATGTCCTTCAACCCGCCGGCGCTCGGCTGCCAAAGTTGGACAAAAAGTAGGGCACCAGTCTTTTGGTCTTTAATTACAATCAAAGTGCTGACACCCAAACTAATGCGCTGCGAGTCGCAGCAGCTCCTCTGACACCTCGCGAAAGGTCTGTCTGTCTCTGCCGCAACTTCTCACGCCACTCTTTACGCGTCACCGCGCAGGAGGACGCATGCGCGCAGTGCGGGAGCTCGGCTCCTCTGCGCACGCGATTATGCAAACTATTAATTGGGAGGGGATGTACAAATATTGAAGACCTGGGAGACATGCGCGCGTCTCTGAGCTGAATTCTGATCGCGTCATTAAAGCCGTCCGCCCCGCAGCAAGCAGTCACGACGGGGCAAGTTTGGATGCGCGGGCAGAGTTCACCTCGGGCTCGGGTTTCTGCTCGCCACGTCTCCGGCCCTCTCTCTCTCTCTCTCTCTCTCTCTCTCTCTCTCTCTCTTTTTCTCTCCCTCCACCTCTCAGCTTGCTAAAAAACCCGTGCAGCTTCACTTAACGTCACATCACATCATCACACGGTGATTCCTGAGTGCGCGCTCTTTGCATGAATTCAGGATGCTTTTTTCTTCCACCAAAGGCATCTCTCTCTTGCGAGCCCAGGTTGGAGCGGGATCCTTTAGGCACACGAGGGCCGCCTCCTGACCTATCGCACCGCAGGAAGGCTATACTTAGGCATGTCCTGTCCACAGGGCAAGGTTACACAGAATTCATACAGCAGCAGGTTGCATCTTTCATGCCATGACGCGAGGTAAAAAGGTCACCTGTCTGGGCACCGAGTCAGATTGTGGATGAGCAAACTGTGAGGTGAAGCTGCGCCATGCAGGATGGACCTCTGAGCTTGTAATTCATCACAGGGAAGGTGTTGAGGATTGTTTATTTTTGTTGTGCGAACCACTGTTTTTGTATTCTTTATATCGACTGCGGGAGGAATCGCATACTTTTTTATTTCTGTATAACCTTTAATGTTCGAGAGTAAAATTGCCATGATCTTGTTGTGTTGTTTAGTTTGTTTCCTGTTTTATTTTGAAGTGCTCTGCTTTGTTTGTTTTCCCGCCTTCCTGATTGTCTGCCCCGCCCTCATTGGTTTCACCTGTGTTCCTGCTCACCTGTTCCCACTTACCCATTACTTGGCCCCTGTGCATACTAGCCCAGTTCCTTTGTTCTTCATCCGTGTGTCTGGGAGGTTTCTACCATTTTGTGGAACGTTTCCTGCTGTTATGTTGAATTAATGCTTGTACGTTTTCTCTTGAGGTAAAGCATTAAATCGTTTCTGCTGCGGGGATACAGCTGAAACAATGTAATTATTTATTTTAATTAATTCATTTCATCTGTTCTCCAAAGCGTAAGAAAAATATGCAAAAATTAAGAGTTAATATTCCATATTATTTGTTAAGAGTTTTGCACCTTAAAACGCAGCTTCATCTGGACTGTGTAGGTTAGGTTTGATGAGATTTGAGTGACAGTCGCCTGGCCACATAGAGGCAAATGTTTTCAACTAAGTCCCGCCCACTTTAACCCAGGGAGAAAAGCACATGTTTCGAAACAATAATTAAAACAGTTTTTACTTCAGAAGAAGATTGTGTTCTTGTTTGCTCTGTAAGAAACCGATTTCCTGTTTTCAGGGCCCTTCAGTAATATTTCACCAACCTGAAAAAATAATGATCTTCCCACTGGTATATGATGTGATGTGACACTTTCAATGTGGTGTGGTTTTAAATTTCAATATAAAATGTATTCATATTCAACCCACAAAACATAAGTAGTCTGTATTTAATTTCCTTTGTTTGCTCATGAATGAAAAAACAAACCTGCAATCTATTTTTGTAAGGTGTGGAAGGTCGGCAGTTTAAAGCAACTGTGTCACATTGATTTAGTTACAATCCTGTAAACCTTGGATAATGTTCAAAGGCAGCATATTTTTATGTTTAATAATGATTTGTACAACCAGTCACGGCATGGCGTGAACAGGAGAAACTATATTGCTATTTTTGTCTTGAAATAAGTACAACTATTAAGTATCTAAAAAAAAACAAAATAGAAAATGCCTTAAATGCAGCACAATGGTTGTGGTAAGGGGACTATTGTGGACTTGGCAAATGCATCAACTAAAACACTTATGAGGTTAGGGAATGATTGTGGTTGCAGTTATTACAAAAACAAACATTAATTGCAGATTTGTAACAAGACGTGAGTTCTGGTCTCTCACATGAACCTCTGCATGTTTACCTTCTGCCTCTCTACCTAAAGGCTTCCTTACATAACACTGTACCTTCATGATAGCAGTTGAAAGAACAACAAAGCAAAAGCTTCAGGGAAAGCGGTTTAGCAATAAAGTTCTGGGTAAAATAAAAAAATTAAATGACATCAAGGACAAATGTTGGTACGGTACTCGTCCAGAAGGAGAGGTCGGTCCTATCGATACACTTCCTGTCTCAAAGAGAATTGGATTTGCAATTCCAGCATATGTCTTTACTAATCACCCGCCCCTAATTGGCAGGAGGTAGAAGCTATTCTGCTGTAATGAACACCTCTCTGCTCACTAAATAAATAACAATAGAGCATGAAAATGAATCACTTGCCATTTGTTTGCCCAAATTACCTCGCGGGCCGAGCACCACTATCTCTGCTGCTCACTGAATCCTCCAGCTCCCGCGGCGACGTGGTTCCTGCTTCACCAGGTCAGGTGACACCGATGCAAGTTTACTCCCCGGGAAGAGGACCAACTCTTTCCTTGAACCTCTGTGGCTTTTATTATGGATCTGACAGACTCACCCATTAGCCAGTCTGATGGTGACATGGCCTCCCTGCAGACCGGCTCACACTCCGACAGGGCCAACTGTGGAGTTTAGTGCCGGTGGGAAAATGCCAAACTTGAGATTCACCTGCAGTCTGTTGCAACAGCAGGACACCTGTTTGATGGGAGAGTAGCTGTGGCACTGCATGTTCCTCTCTTCTGTAGTTTTAAAGGACGCTCCCTTGCTATTCATCTGAAACTTATTTCAGGGAATGATGTAACTTGAAAATATATTCTGGCATTTTAAAAACGGTTTACCCTTTAAAGACCTAGGGAAATAAGAAGTAGAAGTTCTCTTCTCTTTGTCCCTGCTGCCCCTTTTTGGAATATGCCATATCAAACATTAATTATTTTTAGGGTGTTTAAAGAGGAGGAGGAGAATAAGAACATATTAAAGATGCTATAACTGCTGTTTCACTAGAGATTCTCGAGGGGCCACCATGACCTGCTGCCGTACAGAGCAGCATTATCAATATTGAACCTGTCCAAATTGCGCCAATTACGACACCGAACACCGTGTCCACCAGCAACACACCCGCCAAGCGTGAAGTAGATGGACAGTTTATTTAGGACATGTGTCCATCGAGTGTTTCTTTGAGGTTGAATTGCACTTATTGTAAGTCTCTTTGGATAAAAGCGTCAGCTAAATGAAATGTAATGAAAGCGCTGGCACCTGTGGTTCAACCACAGCAACACTTTAGCCGTCGTTGTATGACAGACTAGCATCGGCCCCTTTGCCCCAAAGAAGTCGTAGCGCTCTGAAAAAAGTATAGCGCTAAAGGAGAAAAAAAAAATATAGATAATCTATAACATTATTCGAAATCCCTGTTGGCCAGACCTCACTGTACGAAGTGATTAGCTTCTTACAGTTGTCAGTAACCAAGCTAGCCAAGCTAACCAAGCTAGCAAAGCAACGGAAACGCAGAATAACAATGCCCTATGCTGACTTGCCCTGCAGGAAGCAGTGCATTGAGAGTCTCATGCTCTACCGGGACTTTAAGAGGATGTGTGGAAAAAAACAGATACTGAAACTGAAATGCAATCAGATACTCAGAGTTTGGCCAAATGGTGAAACTGAAAGAAAGAAGAACTACATAACACCTCGAGACAACTGCGATATCTTTGGTGTGGACGTGCCCAGACGGGGACAGCATGCTCACCGTTCAATTACTTGAACTGGAACTATCGTGTAACTGTCAGGTTTGAACCAGACTTGTTAGTGGCTGCACTCCTTTGGAGATTAATCCAGATAATCTGCTGCACATCCCCTGAAAAAGTGTGACTCAATAGCTCACAGTTCTTTTTCTTGGTAACCGGCGTATTGACACTCGGCGCTGACCGCCTCGCTGCAGTGAGGTAAATACAGCGTGACCAGGGACCAGCAGGGAGCCTTGTTAGCGCTGTCGCCCGCGGACTTGGGACAAACTCAAAGGACCGGCACAACGCAGAAGGTGAGAGCGGCAAAAGAAGATGTTTAATATATGCCGTTTGAGAGGCGCCTCTCTCCCCCCCACCCCCCTCGAATGAGTCTCCTTTTGTTGTGGCAGAACTCCACGTGTCCACGGGCCAGAATAACATTACACTACAAACGGGCTCCCCGGAGCAAGGGAAATCGGAGGTCTTGGAAAGTCTTTTCTCTGCTCTGAAAGGCTCCGTGTGAAACCCTGTAAACGCACTTTACTCACTCTCTTTCTTTTCCATCTCACTGAAAGATGGTCACTGCGCACACCAGAGCTCCCTCTTCTCAGCTCTATCCTTTCCCAACGTCCGACCCTCACCGGCAAACACCCTTTACGGCAACTATCCTCTTATTATATCTCATGAATAATTTAGGCCCGGCTGCTTTGTTTCCAACACGCAACTGTTGTTGTGCAGCTGTGCAATAAATCATCTTTCAGAGCTGATTCATGCTAATGTTATGCTGGTGTTGTTCAGGCAAGAGTTGCGTCTGCACAAGCTTAACATGCATCCACACTTCTGTAAGTTCGATCTGATGGATGACTTTATCGCTCGAACAAATCAGATTTAATTTATTCCTTTTCATGGTTTTCCATGCGAGGAGAGGCTGCACAGCAGGATTACTTGATGTAAATAGAGATAGATGTAGATAGAAGCGGCTAATTGTGTGTTATCTTACACACTAGAATAGTACATGACGTTTTCCATGTTTATCCTCTTGGTTTAGCGTTTGTTTATTAGCTCGAAACACAAAGCACAGCTGAAGCTGATGGAGACAAGTATTAGACGGATTTACATTTGGACTCTGTCGCTGAATGAGAAGTTATTACCAAAGTGATTTAAAATTTATCCAGAGCCAAATGTGAACGTCTGCACCAACGTCTGGGAACCAGGAATGTCTGACCAAAGTTTCTTCCCAATCGATCAACAGCAGTTGAGATATTTCAGTGTGGACCCAAGTGGTGGACCAACTGACATGACTACCCCTATACCCACGCCATGGCTAAATATATACCAGTCTTACTGGGTTTAAAGGACAACGATAAAGAGCCAACGATCTTGGAAGAAAAAAACCTGAGCGGTCAAATGAACATACAGGTTGTAAGCAGTCTAACAATTCAGCCAGATACGCTGATGTATTTGCGGGTAAGAGGTGGACATGGTCACTGTGATTGCACCTGCAGTTTTGGAAGTACAGCCAAATGCTGAATAAGATACTTTTAGGACACAAATTTTACAATTAACTTCCATGAACTTTAAAAACCCTGTGAAAGGTTTACAGTTCAAAGATGAAAACGTGAACAACGCCGGGGTAGCGACCTGTCAATCACGAGGTAGCCACGCCCTCGAGCATACCCTGCTTGATGGTTTATTTTCTCTAAATGGGACCATCATTTACGAAATGAACGTCATGCTGTATTGAAGAAGACCTGAAACTAGCCAACGTTTACTGAAATCAAGTGAGAAGTCATTTTCTCATAGAATTCATCTTACTTTTTTTTGTTACCGGATGAGTTGCCCGCTTATGGCCATTAGAAAGAATGCAAGTTTGAATCACTCAAGCTGCTTACATAGCATATATAGCCACGTGACGAGCTAAAGCACAACCCAAAGCATATTTTGTATGCTTCAAATCTATTTTCTAATTCTTTTTTGCATATTTTGACTCAGTTTTGGTAACTCCACAACCTGTATGTTTGCCCGACTGCAGTTTCTCTTGATCAAAGCGGAGAGAAACATCCCATCCCCTCTAACTGAGAGGCTGTAGTTTCATGAATCAAACACAGGTGTCGTTAAGGACCGTTCGACTCCCATACCGCCAACAGATGAATCAAATCTTTCTCTTATTTCTAAACAAAAAAAGCTTCATAATTAGTTGAGACGTGACAGCACGTCTTTGTCATTTTACAAAAGCTTTATTTTCACACGGTGTTCTTGCAGCTTTAACTGTTTGCGCTGTTTCTGGTGTTAATGAACTGACAAGGTACAGTAAAAGTACCAGATGCCACGCCAAGATCATTAAAACTGAACACATCGCGCGGCGGCATGGGTTTGCACGATCACGCACAGGTACACACACACACACACACACACACACACACACACACACACACACACACACACCCCTACGCAGAGGCTTCATTTAATAACATAACCTCTGTCGGAACTTCCTCTCGCGTTTCGCTTCGTCTGCTCCAGTCTCTGTTTTCCGTGCAGCATTAGCCGCCTCGCTGCTGTTTCCAGTGGTGATCGCTAAAGCAGACATCAATCAATGCGATGCAACGGAACGCTGAAACACGGAAAGAACTCCTCTTAATTAAGGGATTCAATTTAAACCGTGAAAATTGATTTCACTGAAGGACTTGCAAAGCAATCACATAAACAAGGTGGCATATTCTTGTAATCATAGTAATTAGTTTTGTTCCGAGCCTTTGTAATAACATTTTACCTCATCACTGAAAATATTTCGCCCCTGCGCTCGAGATCATCTCATGATGTTGTTGTCGCCGTTCTGCTATTTGAAGGCGTTTCTTTCAGAGTGGCCAATCTGCTTCTGCGTCTTCATTTATAAAGCCAAGTTGCATTTGTGTTGGTGGTAAAGTTTGTATATGTCTTACACGTGAAACTCGCTACAGCTTCTGTGAAGAGGACTCGGCTGCAGGCAGCAGAAACGCCCTCGACGAGCTTCATGCGGCAGCTTCCTCGACTGGAACAGCGAGGGCTGAACGGCTAATATAAAGGGACAGCTGGCAATAACACTGACTGCATATATTAGGCAGGTGGGTACTATCAACCTGACAGGTTACATTTGATTTCTTATTCTGTCTGTGTTTTATCCGAGGAAAGGTTTTGCTGAGAAAAGGAAGGACGTGTTATTTCTTCTTCTTTAAGTTACATAGTCTCCTTTTTTTATTTCACCATCCTTGTTACACACCAGATCCGGACCTATTGACATCACTTTGGTTTAGGCAACAAATGTACTTGGTTAGCATTGAATGAATGGGTTTGCGTGGGAGTTACTTGAGAGCCCAGTGCATCCATTGTTATTAAATATGACTAATGCCGTGTTCACACCGGACGCGACGCCAATTTGCGGCGCGACCAGTTTACATGTAAAGTCAATCCACAGACGCACTGCGGCGCGAATTGGCGAATTTGCGGCGAGATAGACGTGTTGGAGGCGGCGCGAACAGAACGTTTGACCTGGGGCGAACAAAGCGAAGGACGCGGCGCGAATTCGCGTGAGTTGAATTATCCCAACTCTGGCGGAGAAATTGCGTGACGCAAAGTTGCGGCAGCCAATCAGCGTTGAGAATCAGCGTTGAGAAGCTCCGCCCGTCACCACCGCCGTCTCCCCGTTTCTGAATGAAACTGCTGCTGCTCCGCCTGAACCAGCGCCGACAGCGGCTTCATTGAGACGCTGTTGTGGGACTACGGATAATATTATGAACCCAGACACCATGGAGTTTGATGTTCCGACATATGTGGAGTTTACACAAAAAGTATAAAGCAGAACTGGTGGTTATTTCCATGGTGGATGGCATAATCGGTATCGTTTTACGGAGATACGCGAGACGCTGTTCCTGGAGGAGTCCGTGAAATTCACCGAGCTGTGTGCGGCTACGGATGATGTTATGAACCCAAATACGAGGGTGTTTCATGTTCCGACATGTTTGGGACTTCCACAACAAGTATAAAGCAGAACTAGTGGTTATTTATTCCATGGTCGATAGCGGAAATGAAAGCTCCGTCGCTTGTCTCTCACAGAGGCAAGCAACAGAGCTAAGCCACGCCCCTTTGGTCGCGCCGCGAATTCGCGTTTGGTGTGAACACCCTCTTTCTACTCGCGCGAGTAAACTTCCGCGGTGGACGCGGCGCCGCAAATTCGCGTTGCGTCCGGTGTGAACACGGCACTAGAGTCTACAGCTACGCTAGTGGAACTGCGAGGCATTGGCAGCTTAAATTGGAGCAATATGCCAACGTTGGCATGCTAGCATGCTCACAGTGGCAATATTGAGCCGGTGATTCAATTCAGTTTATTTTGTACAGCCCAAAATCACAAATTAAAATTTGCCTCGCAGGGCTTTACAGTCTGGACACATACAACATCCCTGTCCCCGCAACAGAGGAGGATCCCTCTCCCTGGATGGACACAAGCAATAGATGTCATGTGACCAGAATGACCAACGTAACAACGTGATGTCCATGTGCGCCATATTAGTCGAAGGTGTTAGCATGCTACCATTTGCTAATTAGCACCAACCACAAAGTACAACACACATTGTCATGCGGGATGCAAGTATTTGGACACATTGGACACATTTGGTCCTCAGTCCTGTAGCATTCCCAAGTTACCGTGAAAAAAACTAAAGACCTGTCCTCTTCCTGCTCTTGTTGACACACTTCCTTTATGGCGTAAATCCAGCCTTTATTTTTAGCCTTTACATTGTTCCGACAATATTTACTTCATAATATTAGAAGCAAAACAAGTCAACTGCCATTTTCAAGTCATTGAGATTCATCGTCTGCGTCCATATATATCTGAAATATGTCCCCTTTCATCTAGACGTTAAAAGATAGTCCACTGGATGAATGAGAACTTTGACCTGCTGGTGGCGCGAGAGAAAAACTCAGGGGATCACCAGTCAGTGAGTGGGGTTCATCCTCTGGAGAACATGACTGTCTATACCAAATTTCATGGTGACCATCAGCAAACATTCAATACAATAATCGTTGCTAGAGGAAAAGTCAGTCTCAAATTTCATGGTATATTTGGATCTTATGTTAAGACAGCTGGTAGACAGTTAGGACAGTCTTGCATATTTCCTTTTTTAGAAATCTTATCAATTTAAAATTACTTACTGCACATATAGCCACACTTGGGCGACTGTGATCAGAGGATCGGCGGCTCGATCCCCGGCTCCGCTAGCCCATGTCGATGTGTCCTTGAGCACTTAACCCTAAATGTCTCCCGTAGCTACGGTGTTTGAATGGCTGATAATCTGATGTGGCACCTTGCATGGTAGCTCCTCTCATCAGTGTGTGAATGGGTGAATGGTGTCATGTCGTGTCAAAGCGCTTTGGGTGGTCGGAAGACTAGAAAAGCGCTTTACAAGTACGGACCATTTACATTTGATACTCATCAACTTCCGGCACCGCACGAGTGGCTGCCTTTTACAGTGCTTGTGAGCAATGCTGCTGTAATCCTGTAATTTCCCCACTGCGGGACTAATAAAGGATTATTTTATGTTATCTTATCTCATATCTATAATGTTTTCACTCATTTTCGTAGTGTCGGACGTTTCTATCTGTTCTTTTGAGACAGTAGTTCCCTGTGATGGAAGACAAAAGGATTTGTAGAAGGAACAATCAGGTGATTCCTTAGTGAATTCTCAACTGCTGTTTGGTTGAAATCTGGCTGCCAACAAATCAGCGCGTGATGGGCGCTGACAAGGTCACGGGCTCCTGTCGGTAACTGGATCTGGTGCAGCCTTCAGCGCAGTAAGACGAACGCTCAGCTCGTCCATTAGCGGCGCTGCGTCTCGTAACCCGATCGAGTCGCAACTTAACATGTCAGGACAAATTGCCGTCTCGCTCATTCACCGGGCCTGCTGCGATCTCTGTGATGTACAGGTAGCTCCGTCTCAGGAATCCGAGAAGCTAATGAGAAGAAACGAGGGCCGCTTTGATTTCCCGGGCGGCCGGGGTTCGTGTTTTCTCTTCTTCATCCTTTGGTTTGCGCAGCTGGTGTGTTCGGTCGTGTCCTTTTTGAAGTGAGATGTGGCCTTTCGCACAATCTGTTGGGTGTTGTTTCTCTTCTTTGAATTCTTTTTTTTTTTTAAAGAAGTTCTTGTCGGTTTCGGAAAATGTTTTTGAGGGAAAGTGCGCCGCTTTGATGGAGTGAAGGGTTCCTTCTGCTCTGATCATTAAATAATAGCAGGACAACACTGAAACATGGCGGATATCAGAAGAGGGCCCTGCACTGTTGTCGGTTAATAATAAGCCACATTCAGCTTCAAGGGTTTTCTGAGAATACACTGAATACACTGAATGCACTGAATGCACTGAATACACTGTGCAGCAGTCAACACCTTGTGTGTCCCCAGTGCTCCTCAAGTCAATTCAAACCTTTTTTGAAACCTGGTTTGTAGAAACCCTCTGGATTAGGACAAGAAGCATTTGAATGGAAATGTTCAAAGCTGATAGTTTGACTCTTATGTGTAACTACAAAATAGGAGGTATAGTATATTAGTTTCAACACTTTATTGATGTGTGTATAATGCTAAGAGGGACAGAAAGAGAAATACAATAATCCCAAAAAAACTTCATCCCCATTTAATATGTATTATTAATAATAGTATACAACAATAAAAAAACTAAGATTTTGAAATTGTATTCATCTATATTTAAAGATTCAAAATAATAAATAATTACATTAAATAAAATAAATAACAGACCATAAAGACATTGTAAAATCACTCAAATCTACATAAATCTGTGATAAATTCAAAAAGTGCGGTCATGTGGTCATAACCGATATTAGTTTAAGTTTCATAAATGCTAATCTGGTTTGGTTAAGGACAAATTCTGAAAATAAGTCAAAAAAGGTTTCCACCTCGAGTAGAATGAGTCTGTCCAGTGCAGTATAATGATAATCAAAATATTCCTATTATATGTTATACTTAAGTAAATGAAGTGCATGGAAATGATTTCACAGTTTGAGGGCTGTCACTTAAAAGATGTGAAAGTGATCTAGAGAAGAGCAGAGTGCAGAGTTTTCTTGTCACTTATTTTCTGTTTCCACAAAAAATCCCACATCCCTCATCCATGCCGGCCTTGGCGGGGCTCTGCACTGTGACCTCTTCCACTGCATCCGACACGGTGTCCACGGCAGGAGAGGACATCGAGCCTGGCAAACAAATCCCTAAAATATTATGTTCCTAAGAAGAGAAAAAGTCCCAGATAGACATGTTACATTCAGGTATTTACCTCCACTTCCAGCTGTAAATGTGCAGTATCCCTGAAGTGTTTCTTAAAACATGGTTAAACGTGGAGCGATAAAATAACTTTGTTCCTGGTGGAACTCACTGATCACCTCATCTTAAATACATATTTGAAGTACTTTCTTTCATTCCACCGCTAGAAAAGCACTGAAAAATACTGTCCTTTTTACTTCACTACGCAGTAGTGAGTCTGCCAGCTATGATTACTGGCTACATTTTTTTTTTTTTACATAATAACAAAAACATACCTTATCTTAATTAACTTAACTTCAAAAGATGATGCACTTTAAAAAAAATAAAGAACCGACCTAACACCATATTCAATTTGAGCTTTGACGATTAGTTGAGCATCAATTAGTTTAATTTAAAAGTTACATTACTCACCTTTTCCATTTTATAAACCAAACAGTAATCAGGGTTGGAAGATTTATTAAAAAAAAGAAGAAACAATTGAAAGTAGAGGATGGACAGACTTGTGATGGAAGAAGGGAGAAAATAAATGCTGATTCTCATCTTGCAAACTGACAAATCTTTTTTTTTGCTCTCTGATTCAGTCAGTGTGGCAGGAGAGTGTTTTAATGTCTTTTGTGTGTTTATACAGTCTGACGGTTTTACAGAAGCAGAGACCAAAAGACGAAGAAGAAAGATGCATAAAGAGAAACATGCAGTTCATATTCTTGATAAGGAACAAATACTCAAACAGAGCAACAAAACCAATTCATTCATATAAAATAGCAGAGATTATTATTTCAGATCAAAGCAGCACACATCGTGATATTACACCCTGCACACTGAAAAATGAGAACAGCATTGCCAACTAATCTGACGCCCTCCCCCAGTATCTGCTGTCCACTACAGAGAATAACCTCTCTCTTTCTCCGCTTCCCACCCACCCAGATGTAAACACAGCAGAAACGGACTCAGGGACACTGATCGAGAATACGCACACAAACTGAAATAAATTGCACACATGCTCAAGTTGTTACCCGTCCTATTTGTCCTCTCTCATTTTTCTTTTTCACATACTGTACTATCACTCTTTCCCCTTCACACACACACACAGGCGCACACACAAAAAGCACTGCATCGCTCTCCCCGCCTCTGACAAGATACATGATGAACGCATCCACAGTGATTTATAATAACTCACTTCAGAGCGATGCCATTGCAGAGGAGGAAATTGAACAAACAGGCCGTGTTATCTGTCACCAGATGACCCAGTTCAAGTTCAAGAAGCTGCCTGTCAAGTACAATTGACTGCACAACTGATATATTAGACCTTAATGGCAGCAGGAAGAAAAAAAGAAGAAGCTCTTAACGATTGCCTTTGCTGGGCATGTGAAGGTCCTACGCAGGGGTGGATTGCAAAAAGGAAACAAATGATTTCCTGAAGCAGCATCTTCCTTCCCCCCAAAAAAACAAAAAATCCATCCGATACAGATGCTGGCATTGCATTTTGAAGGGAGTGGTGTGATGGTGAGTTAGCTTTTAGGGAATTAAAGGACAGCTGTTGATGAGAGGAATATGCGTCTGTAAATATTTAGACATTAGCATTCATTAAGAGCATGATGAGTATGAATCACATGTCCAGGTGCTTGCAAAAGACGATACCACAGTTCCAATTTATGCAGAACGCGTGTCACTGATAATTCCTCCTGTGCCCGAGACTAAGGGGCTGCCCGATAAGATGACAGCGCCAAAACAAAACAGGAAGAATTGGCGTTATCAAAAAAAGGCCTGTGAAACATATGTTGCAGCATATGGCCCCAGAGAGGAGATCGGGATCTGATCGGCCGTCAGACGCTTTAAAATAAAAGGTTGGAGAAATATCCCAGCACACGGCTGCTTTAGGAAAAACACATTAACCTTTTCGAAGAGTGAAAAGGAAGTGAAGGCACAGCTGGGAGGAAGAGGGTGGACGTGCATTCAGATTTGCAGTTTTGCAACAGACCCTGTGCTTTTTTTCTTTTCTTCTTCTTTTAAATGACTTTTCGTCACAGTGACCTCATCATCCAGGCGTAACCACAGTGGGGGCAATCTGCAGCAGCCTACAGTTGCAGGGGAGGTAAAATTGCAGTCAATCGATGTGGCAGGAGATCCCCAGGGGTCAGTTTACAGTTTCATTAGAAGAGGAGCAGCACAAAAGCTCCACAGTGACCCGGTGGACTGCGAATCTCACACCACTAAATTATCTCCTGTTTAGCTGACAAAACATACTCTGGGCTCTCACTTCCAGGCCCGAGCTTTCGGTTCTGTTTGGTGTCAGTGCAGTTAGCACCGACACTCAGCGCTCTGCGGGATTTCAAGCTGTTGATGCGCACCCCACGGACGACTCATGTTTGAGCCCCTTGCAGTATCTGCAACAATGCACCGCTTTTGGGCTCAGTAATGTTAAATAAAAGGTCCACTTACGAGCTTTTTGGCTCGTAAAAATGTAACTTTGGTCACGTAAAAATGACTCTTCCAACTCCAACTCTGGGACAGTAAGTACACTTCAATTTGCTCACTGTGATGAAGATCAGGAGATGTTGCTGAAAGATCCTGAAAAGGCTAGTTGGTGGACCCTGAGTGAAAATCATGTTTTGAAAATAACAATTATTAATATTTTTAAAACCTCTGAAGCGAGGAGCAATGAGCCAGATTCCTAACAAGGGATGTATATTGTAGAGTACATCATGTGATCAGTATTTTTTTTAAACGTTGGAGAAGTCTTTATTAATAGTCTTATTGTTTTTCTTCCACACGTTTTCAGCTCGTTATCACCTCCCCTGTCAACGTGTAGCCTAATATTTAGATACAGAACTTTAACGTGGGGTAATTTCTAGAGGCCACCGAATTAAGATAAAGCCCTATAATTAATATCCGCAATGTGTTGGCGTATTAGCAAAGCTGTGACTTAACTGTGTTAATCAAGTCTTTTTGGGGATGTGTGAACATGAGAGCCATGTTTCTACATTTCCTAACAAGGTATTAAAGATGTTAACAGTGAGACGTTTTTTTCACATCTAAAACTTTTCAAAGTTGGATCAATAATACGCCTAACAATGAGAAGAGCTCTCTGCTGTCAGCTCTGTCTGTGGCACATTATTGTGTAAGCTGTTAAGGAAATAAACACACAAGACTGATGTCGGGATGTTGGGAACACATGCCATAGGCAAATGATATCCCACTTACATTGTTTTATAGAAACCCTGCTATTATTGCAGTCATTAGTCTAAATTATTGACTCATAACGCAAAGTTTTTGTGCAGCCATCGCTGGGTTTAGGGTTTAATTTATATGTAAATGCATTTGTACCCTGTGTATTATTTGTCTGCACATCATTTGCTGAAATGAGATGTGGGATGTTTGGTTTGGAGGGATGTTGTTTACAGCTCAGATGGTCGAACTCCAGAGAATAAGTCCAATTTTCTTTAACTCGTGAACACAGTTTTTGGTGGAATAAAGTGAAGATTTCTTTTCTGGCTTGGAACAAAATGGGTTTATATTTAGTAATACCTGTGGAGATGGCCTAGAAATAGGAAAATGCCTTGACAGCAATAAGGGAATGATACATGTAATATCTGAAAAAGGTTACATTCATAAACACTGTAGCTAACAGAACATTTATTTATACATTATGGTAATAAATTATCTTCCAGCTGTAAGGCTGAGCAAGAAATATTTATTTACAGTTTGAATACTCAATCATATCCCTAATTAAGCAATTTTGTAGCTTGCAATATAAAGAGTCCCAAGAGGCCGTGATTATACCGAGCAAATCATTAGCGGTCTCAAATATATATTGTGACAGCCTTGTTGCTGGAGGCAATTAAGCATTTTGGAGAGAAAGTGAGTCCTTCAGAACGCTGTATAGAATTGGGTTAAGAATGTCCAAACAAAGAAAACAAAGCTGCCGAAGCCGCACCAGCTCTATAAAAGGTACCTGAAGGTCGTGAGCAGCCACGTCACCTAGAAATATTTGATAATTCAATTTGCAAAACCTGCACTGACGCCAACGCTTTCCCTCGCTCCCTCTGAAAATACAATGTCCGATTAAGCACAAGTACATAGTGGTGATTATAATGTTCTCTGCTCTTTAGTTAAACTTCAGTTATCATATTCAGAATATTACAACATTCTTCTTTTTGGGGCTGGATAAATAGAATGGAAAAATGTGAAAGAATTTATATTATATGAACTGGATTATGAAAAACGCTTCCACAGAGCATACAGTACGTGACGTTCTCTAAAGCACATGATTCTGCTAAAAAAAGATTGGGCTTCATTTATTAGAATTGCTCAGATTTTGTTAATGGTCTAAGAGAAATCTTTGGGTGACTTAGTGCCATCTAAAGCCAGCCTCGTCTCCTCAAAACTATGGAGAACGAGACTGCGTTGTGAATCAAGAGAGTTTCGAGACAGGTGGTGTCAAACATAGGATTTTAAATGAGGCCACTCAGGGAGGAGGTTTGGCTCGTGGATGGTTAAAAAAACCTAGTCCTTGAGCTCTGACTAGGGAAGTTTACAATCGTTAACCACGTATTTCAAACTGTTTGAATCTGCGAAAATATGTTTACCTCGTAGCGTGATTGAGAGTTATGTTGTTTAGGAACGTAACGACAGGCTTATTCAAGCATAAGCAAGCAGTTGTCTGGTCCATCCACCATGTAGACATTCTAGGAAATATTCAAATACAACAAGTCTAGTTATTTTTAAATGGGAGTGCACAGTTCAAGGTATTGTATAATTATATGAGTGTGACCATTATGGACTCTGCTGCTCTTGTGTGAACAAGCAGGACAACATGTTTGTCCCTGACTCACTCTGGTATAAATATTCTGAAGCAGGTTGAACATGTGCTTGTTGTTGTTGTTGTTGTGTGAAAGTGTTGAAAGAGAAGGTGGACATGCAGGTGAAGTGGTTCACAATAATACAAAAACACCCACTTTATCATGAAACCGCTAACATGTATGACACACCAGTGCCATAGATAAGCCCCTTTCAGACATACACCTCATTACGCAGCATTCGTTTGGGGGTTCGCTTAGTCTTTAGTCGTAGTTAGCTAGCTTGAGGGAGGGGCTGGAGGGTCAGGACGCTAACCTCGACCAAAAGAGTAGAAATGCGGCTCCAGTTAATGCTCCAAAGTGGTCTAACTAATGTGCAGTGTCCTTTTAGCTGGCTTGCTAACATTAGCCACTGGTCAGAGAACAGTTAGAGTAACCTGGCTTTGTTCAGAGTAGGAGGGGGCTAAGCTAGCTAACGTTGGCCGTTGACGTCCAGCAATAATTCCTCAAAACGGCTGCTTGTTAAACCACAATGTATCATTTGTTTTTCCTACACATGCAAATAAAATGTGGAGCTGAGTAGGCTAAAGAAAGTAATGTGAGTAATTACTTTTGCTAATGATTAATTAGCAATGTACAGTAGCCTAATTACTTTTTAAAACTAGTAATAATGACACTGATCATTACACCTGTGGAGGAAAATCCATCACTACGTAATGCTGGCGCACATGTGCAGTCAAGGGTGTACGCACGTAATAATTGAAGGGCTACACTGAATTAGTTTTTTTCCCCCAGAAATCTGAGGGGTGTGATTATTGATATAGGCTGTCATTGATTCACAATAAAGAAAAGCCCCTAACAGCAAACTGCCACTGCTCAGCTGCTCCAAAGTAGCCCGCTGGCAGCAAACCAAACCTGGCAGTCGGCTGTAATCTGCACTGACTCTGCAGCTGCACCTCCGGTCCTCTTTGAGCTCAGACAGAGCAAACACTGCGGAGAGCACCTAATGCAAAAGTTGTGGATCTCGCGTGTGCATGTTAGAGTTCGGCTAATGTGCTTTTAAAGATATTTTCTGACCCGGTGTGCACATTGGCTCATATAAAACTGACTTTCACTGTAATCATTCCTAACGGTACAAGTATAATAAAACACAAACAGACAGTGGTTATAAGGAACTTCAGTTACATAAAACAAAAGATGAAAATCAAATCAAGAGGACTGTGAGGAAACAACCATTAATGTGAAAAATACAAAACATTAAAAGCAGAATTAAAGGTTGTTCCATTTCAATAAATTAATTTAGGGACAATAAAAGGATAAAGGATAACAAAATACAAAAATCCAATATCTGTAGAGTGAACTGCCGTAAGGTTGAAGTAATTAGCCTCTGCAGAAACATGATCTCCAAAACAACAGCAATAATGTTGTTACTTTGAAGCTTTCCATTAAAACCCAATGAAAGCATTTTATTTATAGCATCACTTTCATGATGAAGGGCCCACCAAATCTATACGATTACTGCCTTTTATAATAATAATGTATTTACACACACACAAACATCATTCAACAACACAACACACAACTGCAGGCCTGCCCTAATTGGGCTGTAATCATGCAGGGATTTCCTGCATCAGTAGAGTCTGGTGCACAATATTATGCATGCATGCATTTTATATTCTGTGTGGGAGCAACTGGGCAATAAAAAAACGGCGTGACATTCTCACCAGACAAGTAAAGGAAGACAACATGAAGGGAAGCCTTGCCCGCCCGCCCGCCCGCCCGCCGGCTAGCTTCCTTCCTTTCTTCCTTCTTCCAACCTTGTTGCCCAGATTTTTTACTCGTCTGCGAGGCTCAATATTCTGCGCTCAGATGTAACCTTTTACATGTCGATAAATGTTGAGGGCAGCCAGATGAAGACAGAGAGCACAGAGGGATACAGTTGACCCTGCACTTGCCCAGAAAGTTGTGAACCACCTTATGTTCAGCTTGCGTCGTTAACCTTCACAAAACTTCGCAAACCTTTTTGCTTCAGGAACTACGGCCGATTGGCCTCCACAAACAAGCTTGTCACCTTATAATGAAACTTACACGATTAGCTGAACTTAAAAAGGTCTAAGGGCCTTCCATAATCAATTCCTTATTGTTACCTCCCTGACATAAAATCGATGGATGGTCCATCATGAAAGCTGTGCTAGTGTTATGTCGGGGCATGACGCAGAACACTCGATTGTCGGCCACCAGGTGAACGACCTTCAGAAGGCTTCTTGAAGGATGGAGTTGTTTTTTAAACTAAAGCCTCCAAAGTCTGAAAGGATGAGAATGCAGCTTTGAGTGTGGAGTGTTATTAGCTGCTCGTTATTTATCCCCAAAAAAAAAAAAGAAACAAGATGGCGGCGTCCGAAAACATAGGGGTGACGTCACAGAGACTGCATCCATATTTCATATTTAGAGCGACCGTGGCGCAGTGGTGAGCAGGGTCGTCCTCCAATCAGAGGATCGGCGGTACGATCCCCAGCTCCGCCAGCCTGTGTCGATGTGTCCTTGAGCAAGACACTTAACCCTAAATTGCTCCCGTAGTTGCGCCTACAGTGTGTGAATGTTAGATAGTCCTGATGTGGCACCTTGCATGGTAGCTCCTCTCATCAGTGGGTGAATGATTCCTATGTAAAGCGTCTTTGAGTATTCAGAAAAGCGCTAAATAAAATCAAAGAATTATTATATAGTCTATCTATGGTGTCAATTGTTGTTTGACACCCACTTTGATGGTACGTTTCAGCCATAAATGAGTACACACAGTTTGTTCCCAACCAACCGTTGAAAACAATCCTTTGAAACAGTAGGAAAAAGATGCATGCTCCTGTTTTTTTAATATCTAACCAGCAGGGTGAAGGGTTACCACAGCTGCTTGTGATCGATGTCCACATGCCACACTCTTACCGAGGATTTTTCAGGACTTCCCAGCTAGGTGCGTGACGTTTGCAAACCCAGAATACAAGAAAAGCCAACTTTCCCTCTGTGGCTCAGACTGAAGTTACCCAACTGTGCTGGAAGTGTGACTGCAGCCTAAATTGCTCTTTCCACACTTGTGCTGGGCTGTTACTGAAAACCACTTGCCCAATTTATTCTTCTCTTCAACAATCAAACTGTACTAACTGGTGGAGTTTGAGCTTGAAAGGTGTCGCCGCTCCACTCTGTTCAGGCTGGTTTGGGTTTACTCAGACGAAAAGAAGAAGAAAAAAAAGTAAAAAACCTTTATCCGTCCTCCAATGCGTCCAGACAGTCCCTGACTGTCCATGACCTGCACGAGGCTCTTGTCACATTTCTCTTTCAGCCCAGAGAAATGGAGTTTGACTCAGGCTGTTCTTGCCCTGAATCCTCCAGGGGCTGTATTAAAAAGGCATCGCAGCAATGTTGACAGGAATACATTTATCGGGATTGTGTCTCCTTTCAACAGGCGGCTGGGGGTGGCGCTGGCTGCCACAGGTCGCCTTGGCTGGCTGGCAGGCCATTTGATCTCCATATCACCTGCACTGGATAGTCCCGCATCGGGCAGGCGCTTCAGACGGAGCCTCGCATCATGGAGTAGATGGAGATCAGATGGGTGCTCCTTTCTGGGTTTTTTCAGATCATTGTGCACAAGGCTCTCTTTTTTCAGCAAATAAATCCGTGAGCAGCAGTTTCTGTTTCTCTTCTCCTCTTGCCTTTTTGTCAAGCTTGGCAGTAATTGCCCTGCTGTGAGGCATTGGGATATGAATGCAGAAGCTAACGACAGCAGTGGCTTTATACTTCCTGCACCGAAATGCTGTGCTGTTTTAAAGCAGTGAAAGCCTCTACGTGGGATGCCATTTTAGCTTTCTGCATTGATTCACTTCAGTCAGCAGTGGACATTTCTTTCCTCTGTATATTAGCACCACAACACTTGCCTCATGGATGACAAACCCCATAATACGTACTGTCATAAACGTTATTGTGACAGCATATCTGTCAATCTTTGTTTTTCACCAAGGAAGTTTCTTTGGGACTGAACAGACTGCATGTTCCTGTTCACATGTGTAACACACACGTCTCTGAGGTGTTGATGGATTTTAACAGGCTTACAGGTACAGTCTGACTCAAGTAAAGTGCATAGGAAGGAGTTGGCAATTAGTGTGTTAGCACGCTAACGTTAGCTAATCACATAATAGAGCTGAGGCTGGTGGGAATTAATTGGTTTTGCAGACAAGACACCAGAAGAAATGTCAGGAGTTCTACAAAGTCACTTAAGTCTGGGTAAAGAAAAAAGTGATTTGAGTTTATCACACCACAGAAAAAATCTTTTTTAACCACCGGCAATAAAGAATATAAAATGATGTTTCTAAATGATAAGTATGTGGGGACTTGTCCGCTGAAGGTACTTATCACAGTATCATATCACAGAAACCACTGAGAGTGGATCTTGTGTTTTGGGTGTTATTATCATATGGCCTGTCAGTGATCGTTAGCTACGAGCCGCCGGATCAGGTGTCGCCATGTTAAGTTGAGAGGCAATCAAAATGCTCCCAATTTAGAACCTTTTTAAAGTATCCGTCTTGTCTGACTTCAATGCAAAGAATCACTGATTGCAAGTGTGTTGATTGATAATCAAATGCAAACATGACGCATGCAGTGGGAACATGGCACCGTGGGGGAAAACATTTCTTTTGGTTCATCACATGCAACCTTAAATATATAAATAAATAAATCCTTGCTTTTTCAGGCATCTGTGTGGTTGCCACTGGAGTGTAAATGTCAGCCGGTGTCATCCACACAAACATAACTGAACAAGAAAACACAGCAGGTTTCCAGTAAACAGCTTAGGACCCGCTGGTTGTGATGCTCCATAAGTCATTCCTTAAACAATGTGGTTTCAGAGGGAATCTTGCCATTAGGAGCATGATGGCTCTTTATGGCTTTGTGTCATTGCATTTCATCTTAAAAAGCCCTGTGGCATTATGCAAACGTGGTTCGGCTGAAATCTGACTCTGACACCGATTCTGACAGCAAAGTCATTACGAGGAGATTATGAATCAAACATTTAGTCCACAGTCAGATTTATGAGATGGATTGCTCAGGGCTCTTGGACTCTTTTGCATTCCAATAACCTCCTGTGGCCGACTCTAACACTTCGCTTTATTAACGCTCAGCCCGACTAATGATGTAGAACGCCCTATTAATTGCCGAAAACGCCGGATCCCCGCGTCACTCTCCCCTCCTACCTTTGGCTCTTGCGAGCGAGAGATATATCTGTTGACACGGTGATCAAAGCCGAGCACTGATGGCACGACTTCAGTGCGAGTCGACGCAGAAGGTTAGGCTCAGAAGGATCAAGGGTCTTTATCACAGAGGAAGAGACTGAATTCAAAGCAATGAAACCTTCTCTCTGGTTCTGCTCTGTGTTTGGTTTCAAATCAAATATCCAAACACAACGTGGTATCCAGTAAAAATGCATGGATCCCTGTGGGCGAACAGTCATGGTATTCAGCCAAAGACAAAGAACATAAACACAAAAATAACGCGTTTTGTTTACAATGAATGCTGTAATAAGCAACGAAACAGAACACAGGCATCTGTATACGATAACTTGACAATGTGATATTTCTTTTCACCCTAAGAACAACTCATAAACATACAGGAACTATTTTATATGGAGCCCTAAACTGTTCAACATTAAAAATAAAACATGATGAAATAGACTCAGCCATAATTACATTGTTTAAATACACCATATGTACTGAATAAATTATAAAGTGGTTATAGAAATGACTAAAACTCAACTCATTGTTTTGAAATGTAATTTCATCACTTGTACCACATTTGTTATTTTATTCACGTCTTTTTTTCTTCTTTCAATTGCCTATTTTCAAAAGATAAATATATTTTTGGCTTAGTTTATTAATTAATGTCATTTTTTCATCAACCAAGGCTACTTTTTTTTAAATCCACGGAGTCCACTGTAACAAACCTTTCTTTTTATTTAGCTCAACAAGGCGGCAAATGCTACTATAGCCGGTTAACTCGGCCAAAAAGATCCAGCTAGCTAGATAGCAAGATTACGAATCCTAATATAAGGAAGGCATGACCCGAATAAAGCCTAGTTTATGGTTCTCCGTGCCTGTGTGGCTGTGTGGTTTCAGGGGTTATAGCCAAATTCCGGTCACAGTAAACAATGGCGACCAAGTTGGAGCGGCTGCATTAAAGTTGGAGCTCATCAATATTGAAGAGCAAATGCTTATATTGCAAATGTTGAAGCGCAGGCGACAGAGAAGACGTTTGCGGAGGTGGTCTGCACGACCACTAAACCGGTCGAGGCTGGGAAAAAGCAACTGCCGGAAATTACGTTCTGAGCGGACCAATCACAGCGCTTGCGGTCCGCGTCAACGCGACGCGTAGTTAGGATTTTTTGGAGGTGTGTGTCAGGCTACGGCGTAGGGGTCTGCGTCGACGGCGTAGCTACGGCGTAGGTACACCGTCGACCTGACGGAGAACCATAAACTAGGCTTAACTCTGCCTCTCATTGGCTTACCCTGATATACTTACCCTAACCTTAACCAATGTCACTCCTCATGCCGAAACCTAACCAAGCCAAACAACAAAGGAAACGGGTTTTAGCCAATCAAGGGCAGAGTTGGGCGGGTCGTTGGTAATTTAGCAGCCTGCTAGACAGCAGGGGGATGTGGTTGGCTGAAAGGTGGAGGGTGGTGACTGTGGACAACCCAGGGGTCATGAATGAAGGGATTTTACAAAATAAAAAGTGGCATTGAGAAAAATGCCTTCATAAAATGCAAACAGGCTTTTTTGTAAATGAGCATGTGGAAGGAAAGTGAAATAGATAGAAATACGATAGTGAAATAATAATTAGAGTGTTAATAAGGTGTTATAAAATGGTGTAAAATACATTGATGAACAAATAAAAAAGTTAATTATTTGTTTATTTAATATTGACCGCTCGGGGTATCCATACCACTAAAACTGTCCCAAACCAAATCAGACACCACCTGAAGCTGTGACCTGGTCGAACATTTGAAATCCATATGAAGGAGAGAATGTTACTGAGGTGCTGTATGATCTCCGTCTGCATCCTGATCAATATTACATCCTCGTTAGCGAGACAAATTATCCCCGGTCTCGGTGCACGGCTGTGCCGCTGCTGGATCGCTCTGCCTCTGTCCTTTCGCCCGCAGCTCGTTTCTAATCACACCTAAAAGGGGAATCTTGATCGAGATTAATTGCATCCCTTGAAACCCTGGCTCCCACCTGCCAGTTTGGGCCCTCGCCACCCATCCGGCCCCTGAGAGTATCAGTTTAACCCGAGTAAAACACTAAGACGGCTGCCAGGGAGGAGGAGGGGGAGGAGGAACGCACATGCTGGGGCAGTAATGCAGGAAGGGAAGTATCGCTGATGGATTTTGGGAATTTGAGTGAACATGTATGTGTGTGTGTGTGTGTGTGTGTGTGTGTGTGCTGCTCTTTTCCCCAGCTACCTCATACACTACGCCTGAGTGGCTGCCGGATCTGACAGCCCGGCTTCCCAGGATTCCCGCGTGGCCGACCTCTTGAATTTGGAGAGTCTTGTTGCCATGTGAACCGCGCCACACCAGGAACCTTTTTCCCCACCTGAGCAGCGAGGGTGCAATCACACCTGCCGTCCGCTCACTGTAGTCCGGACCCGACCGGAAAAAGTTCACTTGGGTGTGTGTCTGATTTCTGTGTCGTGTCGTTTTGAAGAGAAGGGCTCGTGAGCAACATGACGCCAGCTTGTTTATTGGACACTTTTAGTGACAGATGGGCTGTGTTTTAATTAAATAAACTTGAAATTAATTATTCCATTTGCATATTGTGCCATTCTAGCAGAAAAGACGCTGAGAGGCAGAGAAGTAGCACTTTTTTTTATTTATTTTTTACTGCTGATCAAATTCAGAAATTGTATTGCTTTCTTTTGGCCACTGAAGTGTGATGATGCGCTGCCAAGACACGGATCCAGACACAGAGAGCTAATTAACTCCTGAAGTGACAGTAAACTTTGACAAATAAAGGTTTGCTGTGCTTTTTATAAAGCTTCACGCACCTGCTGGGTTTCATTTTTGGTATTGCTCCTTTGCCTTATTTGGGTTGGTTATTTTCTTGGCATGTTTATTGTGTTTTGCATTCTTTTGATTTCTCTATTTTCATTTTGTTTTGATCACTTGCATTTATTTATTTAGTTTCTTTGTCATTACTCTTTTTCTTCTCTCAGTTTGAAACCATAACTATCCGCCTCCGTCATATCACATGTCACCGTTTGAAAAACAAGTTTTTCAACTCGTTTTGTGCTGCAGGATTTCCTGCGAGTTGAATTGCAGGCCTCCAGGCCTCCATGCCGCTCCAGAGGGAAGTGTCTTCAGCATAGTTGTCTCTGGGCACCGCGGACTAATGAACCTCTAGCAAATTACAAAATGCCTGTGCCAAACACTAATCTACTCTGCAGCATATAATCAGAGTAATACATGCCTATTTGTGTCCAATTACACTTTAATGGATTCACTCCATTCCAGTATTTTGATTGTATTTGTAGTTTCGTTTGTTGTTCCTTGTTTAGTTATTATGTTTCTCAATTGACAAAGTCCAATATTCATTCTCATCTTCGCTCTGCTTTTGGTCTCCACCAACTACACAAACAGAAAGGTCCTTTTCCCCTCATTTGCAAAACAAATGAAAATGTTGAAACTCACTCTCCTCCTCACTGAACCTGTTTGGTCAGACGTACGTTGGGCTGAATATCATCTTTGCTGCTGGAGCTTGAAGACTATGCTCACCAGTTGCGAACAGAAAATGAAAATAAAAATAGAAAATAACTGAATCACTGTCTGTCCTCATATTATCCCCTTCTCTGTGCTTGCTAGGAGACATTTCAACAATAAACCACTGATTACTCCTCGTGGCCCTAACTATCGCCAAGAAAACTATCCTCATGAACTGGAAATTAAGGAATAACATACATATCACACACTGGAGAAACCTAATGATTGAATACATTTCAATTAGAAATCTAACCTCCTCCATTATTTACAATACAACAGAACATTACTCCATCTGGTCATCCTTCACTATGTGTTTATAAACATGACCCATTCTATTAATATTCACATTTTTGTCTTTTTTAACCTGAAACCCAGTTGGAACCCACATACATGCATACACGCATACACGCATACGCACACACATATACATCTGCCCTCATCTATACTTTGTGCCTTTTTTTTAATTAAATAATAAACACGCACACACAAACAGACACGGACACACACACCGTTCTATATCCTGAATATATGATGTTTTGCTGGATTGTATCTCACTGTGTTGTCGTCCTAATTAAAATATAACACTATTTTTGTACTTTAAGGCCTTCAAGCTCCGTGAGGGTCCTCAGCTGGACAAAGTAACCAACTAAAATGGTCCTCATACTGACGCTTACGAACGTGTTCTCCAATGGCGATGAAAGGGGAACTAATATGAGAACCAGCTTTAATATGAGACATATCCCCACTCAGATTGTTGTCCATGTCTCAGTTACTTGTCACAGTCTTTGTAACCTCTCACCGGCATAATCTTTTAATATCTGAAGATGCGTCTCTTTGGGTCAGTCCCACTGTGATGGAAATTTTGAGACAGCAGAAGCACAAGTCCTTCTTGCAGTCTTATCGCCGGCCTCAGTTCACCCTTCGGAAAATTAGAAACCGAAGCACAGGCAAGGAAGACGCGCACACACAGCTGCACATATAATGCTGCACAAAGTCATCCGGCAGTCCTGCTCAAAAAAACATATTTTTAATTTGACTATTTTCTTTCGTTTTACTACAAAGTGCTCCAAAGTACAAAGTAATTTGCATGTAAAGTGTCTTGACTTCCAAACCCCCACAGGGTTTTTATTTTGTCTGCAGCAGGTAGACAATATCTCTCCCTCCCTCTCACACAGAGATGAATGACGTTGCTCGTCTGGAAATGCAGACTGCTTCTGGAAACTCGTACATGTTTCTGTCAACGGGACGGCGAGGAGATAGCAAGGCGAGGGGCTTTAGGAGGCTGATGCGGCTCCCTGGAAGCCCCTATTCACACATTCATAACTATTCTGGGAGGAAACCATGTGTGCACTGAACAATGTGAGAAAGAGAAGGTGTGCAGAGTGTGTCACATCTGTGTTGTAGCTCTGCTATATCCCCAAATACCAGTCAAGTACAAATTGTTTCCCATTATTAAAGGATATCATTTTGGTCAGATGTAATTGTACCAAAGTAAAATGTAAGTTGTTATCGAACAATTGCCTATGTATATATCTAGCAGACAGAGAGCAACATTAGCTCTCATTTGGGTTGTGGTTTTATTCCAATACTCTCCTATTAGCACCATTTTGGTCTCCACCAGCTTTCTGAGGGAAATATCTGGCTCTTATTGGCCGCTTATTGCGCCATTTTGCTTCATAGCAAGTCACTAAGTGTATCTGTTTGTGGCGGGGCAGATGATGCACAGCAGGTTTATCTCAGATTTAGTTTCTGTTGAGTGGTGAGACTGAGCCAAAGAAGAAAATCGCCAGCCGAAAAAGCAAAACATTGAGCGGAAAGACGCTAAAGAAATGCTCTAAATAATGATATTATAAAATGATTGAGCAATGCAGCTCAAAGAGTCCAAACCAGACTGCTGTTTTCCAATCATTGTGAACAGTAAACATTGCTGCATATAGACGTGCGACAAATTGTTTAAGGCGCCTGAAGGATCTGGTGGCATGCCAGCTGAACTTGAGTAGCTGAACACTCATATTGATTTATTTCAACGTTGCCATGACAAGTAAATCTCATGCAATTCACCCAAGACGGAGGTGGCATCAAGCTGAGCAGATAAGGCGAGAACTATCTACCGCCTTCCCCATTTTTCTTTCTCTTATCATAAACTGATGCAGTCATTACAAACTTTTATTCAAGGAGCGGAGGCCCACAGCAGGAACCCGTGTGAGAGGAGGAACGTTACGTAGTGTCTGCTGTTTTTCTCCAGGTCGGCAAAGATTTGAAGGGCAGAATAAGCATGTTGTCATCACTCTCTTTAATGAAGAAAAGATCCAATCCAATCCATGGCTGTGACACTGACAGTAGTCGGAGCATGAACTCGCACCACAACAAATGTATTTTTACATTCCCGAGCTGTGGATTAAAGTCCGAGGCCCGAGGTCATGTTGACTGAGATGGAAATTTGTTCACGACAAGCGTAACGCTGTTCCGTTGAAGTCGCCGAGATTTGTTAACGAGACGATATTCACACTTCTGGGGAAGAAGAAAGACCCCTTCCCTCCATGACTTATTTAGATTTAAGCCTCCCCTGTGCTTTATCTCCCCCTCGCATGGCTAACCCATTTGTCAGCAAAAAAAGCACATTTCATCACTCGCAGGGCTTTGCTTGGAAATCATTCACCTATATAATTACCGATCGACAAAAGGCAATTTGTACAGTATCTGATTGCAGGTGAAAGACGCAGAGGAATCAATATCCCCTATCCATCTTTTCTTGTGGAATTAAGGTCTTAGGGGTGTTCTTTGTCCCAGCTCAGACACCCATATGTTCCCATCTTCTCACTCATCACACTTTTCTTTTTTTCATTCTGTATTTGGTTATATTTTGTCCTGCTTTCAATTTATTCTGCTTGTTCATCTGATTCGCACTCTGCCCCCACTCTATATTTAATTCCCTCAACCGAACCCAAGAGATTTAGAAATGGTGATTGAGCTAACTGAAGGGAAGCTGGTCAATTATAATAACACAAAATATCACTGGCTGTGACTGAATTTTTAGGATCAATAACGTTGTTTTTCGTCTATCTTCAAATGCATTTTATTGCCGTTATTTACCTCGCTAGAGTGGAAACCATCCCCAAATCATAGTCCACTTGCTCGCTTTAACCAGAAGAAGTCTGATTGTATAGAAGTCTATGAGGAAATGACCGCACCTCTCACTGGTCTCAGTCGCTAGTTTCAAGTCTTCTTCAATGCATTATGATGTTCATTTAGTCAATTATGGTCCCATTTAGAGAAAAAGCTGACGTTCAAGCAGGGCATGCTTTAGGGCGGGGCTACCTTGTGATTGACAAGTCGCTACCAGAGCTGTATACGGCGTCTCTACCAATGACGTCGCTCCAAATATGATCACTTCTGTTCACTTCTGTGACGGCCAAAATGGTGACCCTGAGCATTTTGTTCTATGCTTTTAAACTGAAGATGGCGTGATATAGTTCAACGCTCTTGGAGAAAGTTAGCTAGTGAACCTGAAGTTGAGCATTATTTCCAAAGCCAAGATAGAACAGTTATGTTTAATAAAAAGTGCTTTCTTGTGTCCACCCACTCGCTATTTTTGACTCCGGAAATATGTTTATGACTGAAATGACAATCAAATTACAGAGAATCGCCTGGCATGTCGTCACGGCAGCAACGTTGATATCAGGACATTGATGTTAGCATAAAAAAAGCCCACATTTCATTTCCATCACTTGAATGAAGCAGAAGATAAATACAGTATAATTTAAGCGGTCGCTGAGTTTAAATTGTCTACTTTTGATGACTACTAAGTCTTGATGTGAACAAAACACAAGGGTGACACTGCTGTGACTTGGTGACAGCGTATCTTCCGTTGTAAATAGGAGACATGGCGTTTTGATGCAGTACATGTCTGAAATTGTTTGTCCATTGTGTCGTGTAATCGTAGCGCTTGGGAGTGAGTTCAGTTCCACAGGGCAGAGCAGAATATTGCTGCTACTGAACTGGACAACCTTGGATACAGTATGTGTGTGATTGTGCCTTTACATTGTATTTCGGTGCAGAGATATTTTGTGATTTGTGAGACTACAAAAGACGACACAAGACACCTGTTTTTCTTTGACGGATAAATTGCAGTTTGATCTTTTATTAGAGGAGAAAACTGCTTCTCCTGGGCCTGGAGTTGCACTCGATTTGTAACAATAACTCCTCAGTTATGTAAGACTTTAGAAGAAATTACTAGTTCCAGAGTGTTTTTGAGAAAGAGCCACACAGATTATACAAAATAGACTACCTCTGTCTTTGTATGAAGTTTATATCCCCACAAGCACTTTGCAGCATATGCAATTAGATTTGAAACCTTGCTTGAAATCACCTGCTTTCGCTTCTTTACGTGGGTATCAGGTGATTGATACCAAGCAGAAAGACACAATATGCAGCAGCAAAATAGGGATAAAACTAACTTTCTCTGTGTTTACCGTGATGGATTATCTCATTTTGTTGAAGCAGGAATGTTTAACAGCAGCAAATGGCTTTTTCTAAAGGAGGAAAACACGCACTCATAAAGAAGTGTAGACTACAGTATCTCCAACGACACTGACTGTGTGCAGAATCCAAAAGGCTGCCAAACACCATAGTGGTGTTATCCTCAACACAAAAGCATGCAAACACGTTATTCTCTCGTTTTCACTTGTTTGCGTTCAGACTTCTGCAAGTTCAATAAAGTCGGATGTTGTTTAGCTAATTTACTGAGAGAAAATGGGTCTGCAGCTGCTGCTAATCACTCAGTTGTCACGGTGAAGCAGAGCAACAGAGCAGCTAGAATAAACGTGGAAGCATTTGATGAGAAAAACTCAGCCCAAAATATACTACATGGCAGCAAAGACTGTGATATTATATACAATATAGAGCTGATATAAAGCTTGACACTAAGTTCAGTTATGTGGGCGTTTACACACACACACACACACACACACACACGCACACACCCATGGCTCGCATCTCACTTCATGTAATTTTCTTTTCCTCATCTGAAGATGAATATAAAACCACTTTGAGAAAATATCATACCCTCACCTTTCCCACGGTCATGACTGGCATACCTAAACTATTTCTCAGTCGCAAATGAATGGATGCACGATACATAATGTTCAGAAAATAAACTCACGCTGTATTCCGTATCTTCTTTTATTCAAAGGAAAGCACAGGAGTTATGTCTGTCAACGTTTATATTGTTCTATTACGTTCTATTGTTTTTACAAGAGTGCATTCCATTATTTTGTAGGGATATTATCGAGGTATACAGCAGAAAGAGACAAGACATAGTCACAGTAGAAAGAGCCGAGCTAGCCATTTCCCTCTGCTTCTAGTCTTTTTGCTAAGCTAAGCTAATAGCTTCCTGGCAGTAGCTCCATACTTGAGATAGTGTCCATCATTTTTAATATGCATATTTCTCAAACTATTCCTCATAGTGCTATGACGTGGATCCATAGCGCCTACCTTCCACTTCCAGGTAAACACTGTTAGCTCTGTCGGCACGTTTGCTGTTGTTTGCACTGTTAGCGCTGTTAGCATCGTTACCTGCAAGCTGTCGGCTCAGCCGTTGCCATATTGAGAGCAGTTGAGGTAATAGAAATGTTTCCAAACCTGTATGACGTGCCTTTAAGTACATTGAGTTTCACTCCAAATATTGTAATCACTTTTTCAAGCTGTGAAAAAAAAAGCAGTGATATGTTCGTACTAGTGTTCGTGTTTTTTAAAAGCTGGGGTTAAAAGGTCAGTTCACGCTGGCGGTTCATAGAATTTCTACTGACAGCAACTTTTCAGGAACAGTGTCCTGGCTACTCAAGATAGTAGTCATACAAAATAGCTCACTGTGAATAGATTCCTTTAGTAGAACATGCAGTAATTCCAATGAACTGTTAGTAATGTCTGTGGGTTTTATTGTCGTGGATGTGGAAATCTGAGGTGCAAAAAACCTATTAAAACCAATATATGCATGGATACCACAAACAGAATGTGAGAAAATATGTTGATTTTCCAAGTTAGGTGACCCAAACCTTGAAATAAATAGGAAATTTGGGCTATTTCTAATCTAGGAAATGGAAATACATGGCAGTATATATAGTACACGATACAATCGCCCTATTTGTTCATTCATGCACTATCAGAGACAGAAGGCACATGTTTTAGCTTCTCATTCCTCTTGCATTAGAATGATATAATTTGTGTGTGTGTGTGTATGTGTGTGTGTGTGTGTGTGTGTGTGTGTGTGTGTGTGTGTGTGTGTGTGTGTGTGTGTGTGTGTGTGTGTGTGTGTGTGTGTGTGTGTGTGTACATGCAATTTCACTCTGTGTATCCAAGATGTGAATATATCGAATGGGATGTGTCTCTGGCGGACGATAAGAGCTGCAGCTCTACCTGTGGCCGCCTGTCATGGCTCTCTTCTGCTATCGGCCGGGATGAAGGTGACTGAGGATGACAGGCAGCCAAATGCCTTTTCACCTGCAGCTGATTTCTAAACGCAAACGCCTCGGTTTAGACAATTGGGGAACGGGACGCAGCAATTACGTCTCGGCTGACCTTCAGCTTGTGCATGTACGGCGCTCGGTGATGGAGCTGTCACACGCTTCATGCTTGGCCCCTTTTACCTTATTGCAGTCACACTGTCTGCGCCAAAGGCAAACCATTTGGTTTTATTTTCAGTTACTTAAAGTACATTTTTGCTTGATAATTATTTATTTTTTAATTGTGTTCATTTACTATGAAAGACTCTTCATCACTGCACTTCCTGAGGAAATTTCCTGGGAAAATTTCCTCGACAGACAAGGGAAAATGCAGCTAATAAATTCTGCATGTAATGATTAAATTTAAATACGGAGGTCAAGAGCCCTCATTATTTGCACTAAAATATTAAAACACTTAATATTTTATGCGGCCAAATATGCAGCACTGAATTAATTTCAAAAGAGAAATGTTTGCACAGAATGAAGTGCTTTTGGGGCCAAGCATGTAAGTGAGAAACTTTTATCCCGGAGCAGAATTGTTAATTTGTCCGTGCCTTGTTGCGTCCCCAGGTTGTTCCTATGGCTCGCTGTCAATGACTGACTCAATGAATCATGGGAGGAAAAACAAACTGATTACTCACCTGAATACTCCTACATACACTGATTTATAACAATGTGTGTGTCTGTCTAACAAGCACATTAATGCACTTAAGTAGAAATCAATGTTTTCTTAGAATTGTGTGCTCCTCTCATCTCTCACAATAATGATCCAATTTATCTCAGATGCTGATACATTTCCATAGTGTGTGAACAGGAAATATAATTCTCCTCACTTTTTATGAAAGGAAACATAAACTATTATGATACTGCATCTGTTGTGACATTTTGTTTCTATTTTAAAAAAAAGGATAAAAACCTCCTTTGGACATATTTGCTAGTTGTTAGCTCGCCAGGCCTCCACTCGACTGATTCCTGCTAGATGTTACTTTGTATTATTTAAACCTAATTACAAGCAAGCGAGGGGGAAAACAACAACATTAACTTCAACGAGAATTACAAGGCAGGTTTTGCCCATTCCTGGCAGGTGAAAGAGTAACCCATAATAACCCATAAATCAAGCGCACTCCCGTTTCCTTTCACCCCGCCTCCCAACCCTCAGTGCGGCCCGTTCTCTGGCTCTTTCACATGAACGGAGCAAGGAGAACAACTATTGGTGCATTTTACAGAAAAAAGATGATCCGCTAAGATACAGACGTCTCTTTCCCATTCTAAATATATGGGAAAAGGCATGTGGGCCCTGAATGGGTCCTGGAATTGTAATTCCATTTGGCCACTATGTAAAATTTGCTTCAAAGCCTGGGGCATTTCCTGGGAGCTTAGCTCTAACTAGCATTAACAGACTGGTTGTTGCTCAAATGAGCAGCAACAGGTGACAGCGTTCTCAAACTCCACCACGGAGTGACCAGCGGATGTACTCACAATGCAATGAAGTGCTTAAAACACGGATGGTACTACGTGTCGGCTAACTGGAACCCAAGCTGCTAAACACTGTGTTTGGCCGTTGGAATCGGGGCAATCATGAATTGTAGTGCACACAGATATAGCGCCAATCTAAAAACCAGCTCAGACAAACAACTATACTGCACTTTTGTTTGTTTACCTTTTGAGGGAAAAGTTATTTTTTCCAGATTACAGTCACAGTTTGAAACATGTGGTAAATGTTGTAAATGGAAACAAAACTAAACTAAAATGGTACAAAACTACTTTGTTTGGTTGCGTAAAAAAACATCATGGTTTGGCTTCAAATTAAAACATTCAAAATTGAAACAAAATGAAACAAAAGTAAGGCAAAGCAAGTTTATTTGTATAGCACATTTCAACAACAAGGCGATTCAAAGTGCTTCACATAAGAAAACATTAAAACAGTCAAAAAGCTAAATAACAAATTAAAATTGAATAAAAGTTGCTGTGCAGTTTAAGAAATAAAATGCAGTAGTGAGCTGCGGCAATTGAATCTGGATCAATTAAAGGCAACAGCAAACAGAAAAGTCTTCAATCTGGATTTAAGTACTTGGTTTCAAAGTACTCCTTCTTGGTACTACTACTTGTTTAATTTCTGACAAATGCAATACACAAAAAAATAAGATTCTCACAAACGGTAATTGACAGAGCAGTTTTGCTGAATGGGGATGTAATTTGTAAGAGACAGGGCTGGTTATCACAGCAGAAGTATAAATAATAAATTAAACAAAAATGTTTGGGTTATTGCAATTTCGACTGAATAAGTCAGAACTAAAACTGAGGATATGCGGATTTCTTCAGAAAACTAATTCACAAAAATCAAAGGAGACTGTTTCCAGACGGATTTTCCCTCATCATATCAGACAACACGAGTGGCTGACAGTCAGTATCTAATAGACTAATACATCAGTCTAAACCTGTTAATTACTATATAATCACCTCTTGACACACTCAATCACTCTTGCTGATCAATTACACAGACGACAGATGAACTCCACGTGTCTCTCACGGCGCAACAGATCGGCTTCCCCTCAGCACACCGGAGAGAGTCTGCATATGAAATCCAATTTTGCTGTGCTTCTGCCCACGGCTTGCACACATTGGTAGGACGAGTCACGCATGGACAGCAGTGGGGCAAGTCTCTTCTCCAGCCTGATTAGTTCTGGTCCAGAAATGTGGAGAGTGACAAGCTAATCGCGGCCGTGGCGGCGCTGAACGGAGGCCTCCGAGGCGCCGGAGAGACGGATCGATGATCCGCCGACTCGGCGACATGCGGGAGACGAGCGGCTTCATCCAGCACAATGTCAAGGCCTTTCGAGACACACGCCAATGAGGACAGGGTTCAGCCCGGACGTTTGGACCTGCTTCTGTGTCCAACGACATGATGAAGATGCAACAGGCTTTCGGAAAAGGGAAACCCCTTCAGTGTGATGCAACTTCCATCCGCGTTCACTCCAGGTGTTTTAATCGGCGCACGGCCTGAAAAGCGTTGAATGTACCAGTGGATGTGGAAAATAGAAGTAGACTGCGAGTAGCTTCAAGGACTTTTTTTGTTTGTTTTAAATTGTGCTGCATAATGAGTCATAAGCTGTAATAAGACTATGTCTTTGATAAATGCATTGATACTTGTTCCTGGAAACATAACTTTTAAATCTGCAAAAGCTTTTTGTGTTCAATCTTTTTAGTATTTAGTCTACCACCGATTGCTACCTCTAAGCTTTGTAGTCCTGTATATATTTGATATGGTAAGAAGATAAATAAGAAACGTCATGTGATATGTGCATTGTGTGATACGCCGTCTTTAGGTTTACCTATTGACGGGTAAGTGTTTTGTTGGACTCCACCAAAATTAAACAGCAAGAGAAATCTGGAGACGACCTAAAATGAGCCCTTAGTGGTGGAGTTATTCTGACTGACCCATCCGAAAGGCCATATCGGTCCAGTCTGGCCCTTGAGGTTTAAATGGACCAGAACCACCACAGACGACACAGTTAAACTTATTCCCAGCAGTTGTGTAGCAGAACTGAAAAACAATCAGAAGAACAAATACAATTTACAGTTGTTGTCCTTGATCACTGTTGTCAAACTTTAATGTCACGTGACCTGTTGTATGTTTGACCAAACAAAATGCATTCTACTGTATCTGTTGTAACAGAGAGCCGGTCTTTACGGCTGGGAAATCACTTGAACGACCGGTGTGGAGCATTTCAGGGGATGGAATATAATATTCAGAACTGCTTTATTTGCGTATTATCACCTGAAACTGCGAATTGTTTTCGCAAGCTCAGAATGAGCCGCTATGTTGCGCCTCCATGTTTCTACAGTAGCCCAGAATGGACAAAAGCAAAGAGGAAACAAAAGGTGTACATTTCTTCATAGCATTCTGGTCTTAACCCGTTTGAAAGTCTGGGCATGCTCTTCCCCAAACATGACAATTTCCCAAGAAAATACATTCATTTTTCCAATAGTACATGTCAGCTCACACCGTGGGTGCGACTGCCAGCGTTTGAGGAACGACTAGTGAGTGCTGCGGGATTCTGCGCCGTAGCGACTGTTTACTCCAAGACGTAATTCCTGTTATGAAGCAGAGGCTCATTGATGTGAGGCGCTACCTCGTCCTTCCCTGCCCGTCCTGCTTCAGATGGATTTACATGCTCACAGTGATTCCCACACTAAACCCTTTCTCGTCTCGTGTCAGGGCCGATTTAGACAATGTCCCCGCGACCATATTCATTTCTTTCTAATCGTCTTTCCTCACCTGTCCTTGCATCACCTGTCCCCTACCCATCCTCTTCCTCCCTCCTCCTCCCTCCCTCCCTCTCGGCTGAGTGACTCGTTGAGATGGACGTAATGAGACGGGTGCATGCGGGGAGGGAGATAGAGGCAGTGCCGCTGTAAACAAGGTGAAAGATAATCAGGTGAGGGTGGACTGCGGCTCTCTGAGGGCCCGCTGCAGCCACCGGCGCGGCAGCCGGCACAGCCATGCAACGATACATCACTTTCTCCTTTGAAAATGACTTCTTTACCTTCAGTCAGCTCTCATTAGCTCGCTCACAGTTCAGCTTTTTCGTTTATTTGCTTTTATGCCCGTCTTGATTTAGCGCCGACTCGCCTTATTACTTGTTTGCGCTCAGCCGATTTGATTATTCCTATTAATCATTTCTTACATCTCAGTCTTTGACCTTTGCAAGTGCAAGTGTACATTTCAGGTTTAGTGTTGAAGATGGGAAGGTATTAAGTTGTTTTTTTGTTGGGTTTTTCTTTCTGTTTCGATGGCTGAAAATGCATTCGAATGTGTCTGAGGTTGATGGATGTATCTGTATCTAAATTAGCCATCTTTAAACATTTAAGGGGGATTACATACATGGACCCTTCTGTGTATCGACACAAGAGGAACGTTAGCCTTATACAACATATTCACTCCCATTTAATGATGACAACTATGATGATGATGATGATGATAATAATAATTATGACAATAAACTGTATTTCTACAGCCCAATGCATGCTTAAAATGCAACACAAAGTAATTATAAGATATGTTCCTGGTTTTCACAAACTCCTGAGGGAAATATCTGGCTCTTTATCTGCCAAATGCTCCACATGTTCTCCAGTCAACAGTCACTAACTTCTGTCTGTCTGCACTTTGGTTCTCAGCAGGTAGTGTTCAGGGTGTTAAGCTGAGCTTTTTTTGTGCTGAAAACAGCTGCCTGCTTCCAAATGGAAATTCCCCTAATGAGAGACAAGATGGTAGAAAACACAACAAGCTGAAAACCTGTTCTCTGAAAAAGTAACTATAGCAAATCTAATGAAGTAAAAAACACATGAGATGTAGTGAAGGAGAATAAAATGCCTATAGTTTATACTTAAATACAGTAAATATGCATTTCCCCCACTGCATACTAGAATATGAATACGCTTTCATAATACAATACAATAATACACACGGCTAGAAGCCATTTTTACTGAAAATAAGAGTATGTGCGAGTCTGAAAGGTAACAGCGTGGAGCGTTATCAAATGTTTCCACAGTTAAGGCATCATCTTAAAGTCACAGTTTGAGTTGATCAGATTATTGCAATATTTGTATTATTTACATATGCATCAACATGAAACAGTTTTTCTTGACAAAAGCCTAACAATCTATTTTCCAACGCTCCGGGTCATACATACGGTGAGATACCTTTCACTTCTCTCTCTCAAAACAATGAATTATGGGTAGTTTGATCTTTAGTTCCAGATTATTTTGGGTTTGATGTTCAGGTCAAGACTTATAGGTATTTATTACTTGACTTATGTCAGTTAGCTGTAATAAAGTCTTAGGGAAGACTGAACCCAAAATTGCTCACGATTGTGGCTCTATCGGTATATGAATGGGTGTAAATGGGAATGTATTCACCTATAAATGGCTTTGAAAAGGTGAATGGTGGTGTGAAGCGGGATGGGTTTTAAGAAGACTAGAGAGGCGCATTCACCATTTGAGAGCAGTGGTGGTCAGATCCGATGGTTTGACCCCTCAGCGAGGCCTGCAGACGAAGCCCTGAACCACAGTGACTGATGACCGGCCCCAATGGCCCCCGAAGGCAATTAAAAGTGGCTGGTGGGCAGCCTTTCAACTAGGAAGCCCATGGAAATGTTAGACTTCAGAAATGCCTCCCAGAGGCCCCGTTTCCCCCGCATTGTGCAGACTGTGAAGGTGGGAAGCTGTGTACAAAGAGGCCGGAGGATCCTCTGATGAGCCGTGAAGGCGTTAACTTTAACTTCAGAGTGTTTGTCCTCATTTAAATTATCAGAGCTTCTTATTCTAAGTTATCTAAAAAAGATCCAAGAGGACTTTCATATCAAACTCATGGGAACAAAGTTTCATCGCAAACTTTGTGAGCACATACTTGTTAGGCTTTCCCTTTAGACTGTGCTAAATGAGACCCGCAGGAGGAAGCTGACGTTGTTTCAAAGAGCGGTCCCTTGACTGTCGTCCGTCTGTCCGGGTAAAGGTTACAGGAAGTTGTTTTAAGGTCAGGGTAGGGTTATGTTTTATCATTTTGTAAAATGAGAAAACGATTGTGGCTGTGGGGAGAGGCGAGGAGGAGTTCAGAAGAGAGGGTTGTTAACATTCTTATATTTCATGACTAGTCCCAAACGATCGACTCTATCTCAGAACTGGACTTGCAAGATAAGGGCTGATTCCAAATATTAGATGGCGTTTTTCTTATCAAATATAAAATCAATATCAACACCAGCATTGATGCTTTTCATCACAGTCCAGTCCATATTACTTATTTCATCGCATACAGCTTACTTTTACCTACTTTTTCAGGAACATAAATAATGTATTTTCTTATAAAGGCAGTTGGTGTTGTTGCTCCTCTTATTGGATTTGTTGAAACACAAGATTTAAAGTAGTGCTTTTTGAATGATTCATTTCATTTAATTAACAGATTATTTAGTTGTATTTTTTGGGGTCGAGGGCCGCCGTAGTTGTTGTTGCATTAGCTACAAATGAGTTGTTTTGCTAACACTGGCATGTTTAGATTGCTTTCTAAGAGCCACATACTTGATAAATGTTCAATGGCCCTAAGAAAAAAACAAATGAACCAGAAAATATCGCACTTGCTTTTAATTAATGAGAGGTAAGGCATTTGTGTTGCTTGGTTTGTCCTTAGGATGTGTTTCAGGAGACCACGCGGGGAGGCACATGGAATTACAATCTCTGTAGAAATGTTTCATCCTCAAAGGTTTATTTCACCCAACAGCAGTCCGGACAACACTCCGTTGAATGATTGCATAAATGATCGATACAGGAACAGATCAAATTCAAGGGATGCACCTGAACCTCTCTCATTTGAAATGAATCATCCTCCTGTGAAGTTCAATGTCTTGTGTTGAAGTGAGACACAATATTTGTCTTTTGAGATGATCACATCTCGCTATTGTTGAGTCATAACTTATAGGACAAATCACAGCGGGCCATTCTAGCTGATAGCAGCAGCAGCAGCTAATGTTTTCATATCTAAACACAGTTTTATGAATCAAGCTGAAGGCAGGCGTTGTTTTTGTTTTTCAGTGTTATGGTGCGTTCACACCAAAAGAGTTGCAAAATATTTGCGCGAGTAGATTACATGTAAAGTCAATGCACAGACGCGAATGGTTGCGAAAAAGCTAATTAACCACACAAAGTCAAGCGACTAAAGTCAGGCGAAAAAGCGTTGCAAAAATTCGCAACTCTTTTGGTGTGAACATGAGAAAGAAGGGGAATGGCCCTAAAAATGATGTCATCGTACATTAAGCAATACAGGATAATGGCACGGCAGGCTAAAACACATTTACCAAGTCGGTCATGTGCTGCTCAGCTGCAAAAAAAACGACTGCGATGGAGAAGAAGTTACTGACTGAGAAGTCGGCTAAACCGGTTTAGAACCAGATGCCGCCACTTCTTCTGCTGCAGCCCCGTGTGCTGCACACTTCAGCTGACGTCACAGCGCTGACAGCAGCCACAGGAGAGACGCTCCTCAGCGTTCATTACTGAATTATGTCCAGAGCGCACACTATTATTATTTCCTCGACTCTGTGCATATGTGATGTTTTTCACATCACAGACGATGATCGAGGGCACTGAAACGTGAATCTCCACCATGTTTACACCTCTTTGCTCCAGTGGGCAGTTGTAATCATGCTCAGTGCGCGATGGCAAAAACGATTCTGACATGTTTGTCTTTTTGCCAGGACTTTGGAAGGTGTCCCATATGCAGCATCACTTTTCTCCAACTAGGTCACACACGGAATAAAACAGGCATTTGTCACATCCAGTGCTCATTTACCTGTCTGATGCCCAACATCTGTGGGGTTTGGGCCAGTATCAGGCTCACATTGTGCAGTCTGCATTTGGCATTACGGTGTGTGTGTGTGTGTGCTGCAGGAATGAGTCCTAAAACCCAGAAATGAGTCAGCATTTTTTGCACTTCTGGTTCCCTCATCTTAAGAGATTTTTACGTTTTCTTTCTTACGATATAAGTCTTTTATATCGTCAGTAGATGCCCATCTCGTGAAGCTTTTACGTGCAATAAGGCAGTTGCTCACAAGTGTTTGAAAAGCAAAGATCAGTGACAGTGACTCAGTTTTTTTAGTCAGATAATTCCAATTACATTTTATTTTGATTCATATTTATTTTTACATTTTACTGCATCTTCTGCAGCGTTGCCAGATCTACTGTAAGCGCAAGGTCTCCGTTTCCTTCCTGTAAGGAGAAATCGAGTAATGCGGTCAGCTTTGATCTTCACCGCGCTGCTGTGCAACACTTCAGCGTCAACAAGAAAGGTGAGCCCAACCAATGACGTCGTCTCGCTCGTCCCGCTGCTACACAGCTTTTTCTTATTTTTTTATCCCAACTCGTGCTATAATCAAGGTTGTAGAGGCTGAATCGATCCTTTCTTGCAGTTCTGCTGTAAAACCATTTATTAAAACATCAAATACTCCACCCTGGTGGATGTGTGCCCAGTGATTACCTTTGCAAATCAATTAAGCTACCGGGTAATTGATTGGATACGAGTCCGCGGTTCCAGGATCTTGTGTTTTTGGAGCGAGTGAAGGTCAGCGCGTTTGCACCAGCTTTCCTTTGGATCCCTCTCTTTCTATTGAAGGAAGTAGAGTTGAACATGGCGGGTTGAATCAATAGAATAGGGATTGGATTTATGTTTTGGGCTCTCTGCGGGTAAAGAGACTGTGAGGCTGTAATCAGTAAACGGATTTTTACTTAAACTGAACATTTCTACACCGTAAGATTAAGATCTCAGTTAGGTTTCTGACAGTAACATGTCTTTCATGTATTATGCATTATGATGAAAAAAAAAAAATAAAACCTTAAGATCAAAATCTTTTGCAGCTCTACAAGATTCCACCCCCTGTGGTTTGACTCAAGGGTTTTGTCATAAATGTCACGCACAGAATGGAACTAGGCCTTATAGGCTTTACTAAAACATGTGTTCGGCTCTATCTTTCAAATACTGATGGGAGTTTGTGGTCCGTGGCCTCTCTCTCAGGCGGGGCAACAAATTAAGGCAGACGGTCAATGAGCCTCCTTCATCCTCCACCGTCTGAATAGGAAAATAAAAGCACAAGGGAGTCCAGACAACCTGTTATACAATAGCTGAACTCCCTGCAGCATGAAGATGTGAACGTCAATGCAATTAAAACCAGTTCATCCTCACGCCGCCGTCATGAGCTTCACTTAAAACAGGTAGCAGTCAGCGCTGCGGTTGAGCGTGGGAGCTCGGCTCCACATTAGAGGCCGTATCCTCCGAGGCCTTCGTCATTATACTAGAAGAGGCAGGTTTTCAAGAAGGCAATTATTCATTAAATTAGTGTGGAAATGAGGTTCTGGTGGTTGTGTACTGATGAATTACAGTGGCCAGTAATTTGCACGGTAATTAAAGATTTGAGCTCCTCGCTGCGCCGTAAGCATAAATCACATTTGCAAAGATGTCGGCCAGAATCTGTGAAGCACTCCACCTCGTTAGAGCCGAACTCTTGAGCTCGAGCAGCGTTTGAACTTAAACCTTTATCACAAAGACTTTTACACTAGCCGACAAGGTTGAACATAGATCGACCTAACATGTCAGAGTTAGCCCGACTGCATCGGTTTTGAACAGATTCATGCAGATACTGATCCTGACACTGCATGTGTATGGCAGTTGCTGTATGTGACAAGGGTTAACACTGTGATAATAACTAATGGGACAATATGGCATGATATATGATGTAATATTGATACATTTGCATTTTTACTTTCTTCTACAGCTTTTATTCTAACACGCTCTTACCCAAATGCTTAGCATACATGTTCAAAAACAACTTGGGGGCTAATTTGACCACCGTTTCCATAACACGTATATAAACTCTCTCTGCTACTTCACTTCTTTCCCTCTCTCCAGGCTCTTTCCCTGTTCCCTGCTTCCCTCTGGATATAAAAAAAAACATGCGTGCCATACGCAGGTCCATGCTCATACCCAGGAGAACGTGAGTAAGAGAGAGGGACAGTCTAGGGAGAAGCAGAAAAGCCAAAGGGAGTTTCAGGCCAGCATATTAAAATAATGACGTGACAATTCAAATGTGTACTTGATGTTCACGATATGGTCATTTCCTACATCCCAAGTAAAACAAGCCATGAAGCATTGAGTATATTCAATATATCTGAGTGTATATATATATATCAATACAAGCTGAAACTATTTCTTGGTGACTAGTGAGGCGCCGTGATTAACAGTTAAAGTCCCAATACTGATATTGATACCCAAATTGAATACATCCTCATCATGTCTGTGTGTATTATGCTTTATAGGGCGATGGTTGTTATTGTTATTTTATTTGCAGTGCCAAGTTTTAGATTTCAACTCCGTCTTTCCTCATTTGTACAGTAAACACTTGGCTGGTTTCTCATAAAAGGTGTGTCATTGCGAGACAAAGGATTCTGGGTGTTTACCAAGCTAACCACATGGCACTGTGCTACTGTGGAGGGGGAAGTGGAGCATTACATCATTTCAATAAAAAAGTGGTTCATAAAAAAATCACTTTGAACTGCGCAGCGTTCAAACACTGTAAACAACACATCGCCTTGAGCAGATTGCTGCGAGTGATCGGGGGCCACAGTGAGTGTGCACGTGAATGTAGTTTTCCAGGATTATGCCGATAAAAAAAGAATTCCTCCTGGCAGTGGCGGTTCCTCTCTGGAGGACTTTGTGTACAGCCTATTATTGTTTGAGTAGCGTGGTGTTTCATATAAACTGGGGTATACATTACATACATGGACCAAAGGATGCTGGGAAACATGAAAGCTAAAGAAAAGACACCATGTTGAAATGATGTATTCACTTGAAATATAGTCAAAGCAATCCTTGAACCGATGAGAGGCGGCATGCAGAGTACAATGAGCTCAGTCCAGCTTTCCCTGCTTAATGAACTTACATCCTGCGGTATTAGCTCAGACTCTTTTCTATTTTCCCTTCAACACAGATCATTTCCACAGTCTGTGTCAAACAATGTTTTCAGTGCTTGCCATTGTTTAATTAAGAGGAGGTGTGCAACACAAGAGCACGCACACTCTGGCTGGATGAAGGAACTCCTCCGCTGGGACTTCATTCGTTTTGAGAGACTCGCGTGGGTGGAAGAGAGAAGATACGCTTGCCAGAGAAACGTACAGTACTCCACCAACACACTGAGCGCCCTGAGGGAGTTAAGGCAAAGAATTCCTCCTGGATTTCTCTCTCTCTCTCTCACACCGTCTCTCTACTTCTCATTTGGTTGTGGTAATTCATCATGGAAAATCAAAACCATTCAAAGCTCCAGCACAGAAATGAAGGCTTCGGAGCCCGCGTATAATTGGTTTCCGTGAGGTGCCACCGTCCCTATTGATCCTTCTTGACTTCCTGTCCCTAGCAGTGGTATGTATGATAAAGAGACAAGAAAAACCCCGGGAGACACGGAGATTATGACGACTGCGAGAGGACGGAGAAGCCGGTGCGCGTCAAACATTCATGAAATTACAAGCTTTTGATTTGCTTTTCGTTTTAGGAACATGCATTCACATGGCTTCCTTTTGAACACACACCAGAGGAAACTCAGTCAGAAAGTGGCCCTGAAGGCAGAAAATCCGATGGGGGCCTTCTTCTGACTTTCACTATATTTTTCAGACCTGTAAATAAAATAAGTAATCACATCTAACGATACTAATAATAGCAGCAAGAGAAAATTCACTTCAGAGCATAAATTATTAAAAAAATCTTTCATGTTCCCAATTTTAATTTAGTCCCTCGACATTTGGATCATAGAGACTATCATCCCACGAAAAAGGGGCCGCATCAGTCGTTTGAGCGAATCCCCCAAAACGACTTTTAAGTGACAAAAGCCCCCCAGCAGCTGAATTGACACGGTGAAGCAGATTGGCCGATCATACCGTAGCGCCCTCCAGCTCTGACGAGGTGCCGACAACTAGCCAAATCCAGATCGGTAGACTCTCCACGGAAATCAGCAATTGTTGGCTGATTTGGAGCTAGTCATGGTTAAACGTTGTGTAATAATCACGTTACCTGGAGAGGTTGGAACGAGATATATGTTTTAAAAAAGTTTAGTTTCTCTGTAAAAACTTGTGAAAGCTAACATAGTAAGTTAGCACATCATTACCTAACGTTAGCACGTCTATGCTATGCTAGCTACTGAAGGTATACTGAATGTATGCACATATTGCTTAAACTTTTTAATAATTGCAACAGTTTTAATGATTGCAACCGTAAATAAAGACCAACCTGTTGTTTTCCGAGATATATCCTTCAAAAAGTGTAGAAGCTTCTGTCTGCAAAGATTAGATTGTATGTTGTGAGTGAAGTTAGTGACAGTGAAGTTAGTGACAGTGTGGACTCCATGGTACGGTATATATTTTACAAGCTTGAAGGAGTAGCTTAGGGAAGGGGGTACAACAAAACATTTGTTTTTATGTTTTCTATTCCCCACACCAACAGTCAACGATGTTTTTTTAACCATGAACAATATCTACTCTTTATTTAGCTTCACCAACTACACAAAAGATATTGGTCTGTCTGGCCCTTGGTGCTGAGCAGGTCACAGGTCATCAGTTTTTAGAATATTTTCATGCAAAAAAAACTGAAGACTGTGGTGAGACGAACCCAAACGGCAACTCTGGAGGAAGTAAAACCAAGCAATGAGCTTTAAAATGCTGATATATTCAGCAGGGAACTGTAGCTTTCACATAAAAATACAAAAAATATTGATCTGCGCAGCTTTAAGTAGTCACGTTAAAGTAAACAACTAAATCCCCTTGTGTTTCAGCAAAAACAACATGCAACAAAAGAGACCCATTCCATTATTTAATGTAACCCATATGGTTGAAAACCCACTGTGGTTCAAAACTTTGTTAGCAACCGAGACCTGGCCAAGACCGCATCATCGAAAGTTGTGAACAAATTACATATTAAAAGCTGCTTCAAAGTACTTGAACATTGCCGTATAATAGTTTGTGTCAGACCTCTGCTGTCTGCCTCTACTTTTAATCACAATCAAGACAGCTTCTTGAGCCTCTGCGACTGCAAAGCGCCAATGGCTTCGAACGCCATCTGCGACTTTGGCCCGACGGTTCCTGTTGCCTGGCACAATCACACCGATGATACACACAGCACCGCTGCAGCGACACTTCCAGTTGGGATCCGACAGTCATCTCCCGCCAACAGCTCTCTCCCTTCCTTCCTCCCTGCCGAGTGCTGAGGCGGGGAAGACCGAGCATGGCTCCTGGTTTTAACTGAGAGCTCTGCCGAGATGAGAGAGGCTCTCAGTTTACTGTGGCATCTGCTCCTTAAGACAGCATCATCCAGCCTCAGCCTGCGAGCTAATAAAGCCATCCATTCTTTTCATTGTTGTGGAGGGGTCCAAGAAGTTTGGATACTGCAGCGCCAATCAGTCGGACTTGCTCTTTAAACTGAGCAGGTGATTACGCGATAAACTGGCTCACTTACAAAATGGACGCCTAAGTTACCAATGAGCAAGTCAGGAACAAACCAGGAACTAACTGCAGACGGATTAATTAATAGCAGTAAGTTCCTGAATGTCTAAATCAGTGGATAACAACAAACAGACTTCTTGAGATGATGATGAGACCATGACTTGCTGATTAACTTACTTTCTTACCACAAATATATCAGTTTAAGTTATCATGTTGTGTCCCCGCAAGTAAAGTGCTGCATCATATGAATGATATTGGGTTGGAGCAGATTTTTCTTTTTTTTACAGCTACATGATAAGTAAGACAAGACAGGCATATTCTTACCAAGTCTTTAACAAAAGGTGCAATGAAGACTACTGCTGCTTGCTAACTTACGCCAGCAGATCTGTGGGGCTGGTTTGAGCTAAATGCTAACAGCAGCACGCTAACAATTATCATGACAATGCAATGTTCACCGTCTTTGTTCAGCGCGCATGCTAACGCTTACTCAATAACACAAAACACAGTAAAGCTGAGGCTGATGGGGATTTGACGAGGTTGTATGGTTGCTTGATCACAAACCAATTGAACAAATTAATTGTCATTGTCATGATAATTGTTAGCGTGCTGCTGTTAGCATTTAGCTCAAACCAGCCCCACAGATCTGCTGGCGTAAGTTAGCAAGCAGCAGTAGTCTTCATTGCACCTTTGTTAATCCGCTAAATGAAAAGTGAAGGGCTCACCAAAGATATTACAATTCATCCTGGAGGGAACATGAGCATGAATCCAAAACATTAAGACTGGTGAAATCGTGTGTTTTCCATGTGCTGGGTCAATATCGTGATCGAGTCGTGAAGCTGCACGATGGACACATCCTGGCAATATGGACGCCGTAAAACCAATGGCGGCATTTCCAGTGGCTCCCTTTTGGTTTTCAGTCGTCAGCCGAGCCACTACTGCGTGTGTTGGCATTTGTGAGTTCGAGGGGATATCCTGTCATTTGGCCGATGCTTCCAGGTGCTTACCATGCAGCGATCTCAACGAGAGAGCCGGCGAGCCGCGGAAATGAGCGGTCATTAAAGTAGCAGTCGAGTGTCCACATGAGCGCCGCTGCTCGCCAAGGTTTCTGTCTACAAAACAAACAGGCTGTCGGCTGGAGAGAGGGGATCAGAGCTGGAGAGCTGTGCCTCTAATAAATCCCATGGCTTCAGACTCATGAATAGACAGTGAACAATGGGTAGGGGGGGGGGGTGTCTGGATTTACTGTCATTCCCCCGTATGTTAAATCGAGCAGCAGAGGATGTATTCATTAGCGACCCTGTTATCCAACTCCCCCAACACTGTTAATGAGGTGCTGCTGTGTTGTACAGTGTAACTAATGGCAGACACGGTTTCACTGCAGTGCATATTCGTGCTGACATCAGTGCAGATCTCCAAATTAATTGTGTCTAATTCATGGGAATGACGTGTGTATGTGCTTTGGGACCAAGTGACGTGAACACATGTGTCGGACTGAGTTTAAAAATGTCTAATCCGAAATATTGACACATTTGATTTAAATCTTAATTATTTTTTTTAAGCATGGCAGGTTTATCTGTATACCAGCTTTGAAACAACAAAGCAATTCCAATAGCTTTACATAAGACACAGAGGCGTTAAGGCACGATATGAAAGTGAAAAACTTGAACATGAAAGTAATGGGAAAATGAAATGTGGTCCAAATATAACAGATTGAAGAATGTCTGTATCGATCAGACCTTTTCTAAAGGGAAGGTCAGCAGACTCACTTAGAGTTAGATAACCATCTTAGAGAATAAAGGCAATGCATGTTTCAAGATGCGAGAGAACAAATGCAATGAAAGTGCAAGAGTTGAATTTAAACAAATCAGCCAGCTCAATATACCCTTCTACTGTATGTGGAGCTAAGGTCGGTATAATGAGTTTGAACTCACGGTACAAATAAGATAACGTTGTAAGGCTGCACTGTATTCTGTAGTAGCAGATAATAAGGGATCAGAATGTGCATCTTCCTCTCTTGAAGGTGCTACATTTGAAAGTCAGAGCATTAATATAGCATATATATAAAGATATAGTGGCATAATGTCTACCTAAGCTAACCTCAGTGTGGGTCGTATCCTCAGTTTCTCCACACAAATGCATGTTAGTCAGCTCCGTCAGCACTGTTGGTGTTGTTCACACTGTTAGGGAGGAGGCATGCTCTGAATATGGAATTCAGCACCTTTAAATCCTGCATTTTGCACTCTGATGTTTTTCCGATGCAGTCTTAAAATGATCCTCAGTCGACGTCTTCTGGACTAAATGTAGGGAGACTTTGAGGTTATATAATTTAAGTCTGATTCTGTGAGGCAACTCTAATGTAACAACAATGCAGGATTTTTTTCGATCAAGGTTTAAAGGCCACGTATCTTTGGGGAACTCTCACACAACCAACACGGGTTTGAGTTGTCCATCCCATATGAGCTTATTGTGGTGCCTGCTCTCGATTCTTCTCTGCCATGACGTGAAAAAGAAGAGGAGAAAGAGACTGGAAGGTGACTATTTATTGTCTTACACCTCCACAACCTTTTCAATAAAACAATTTGCTGTTCACAAAATGTTCCCGTGTTAGCCAAAACAAATTAGTTTTCCTCTGGCCAGTAGTTGTGAATGCACCGCGTCCCACAGTGGTGCTGCTTTCTGCCTCTGCAGGTAGTTAATTGCATTCAACTTGTATCCCAGGTGTAAAATATTTCCTGATGAGATGGCGAGAAAGACAAATCAGCCGGACTGAGAACCATTAAATTACCACTCATCTGCTGGCAAAGTGTTTTTATTTATTGCATTTTGTTTTCTCTTTTCCTATTTTGTATGTTGGATGAAAACAACCGGTCCCAGTCAATCACACGGGTCAGCAGACCAGCTTGTCCCATTTAGAGGACGTTGGACCTCTGCTGGCAGCATCCTCTGTTCCGCCTCTCTGCTTCCTTCATCCTCATCCTCCTCATCCTCCCCCCCTCCCTTTTGCAGAAACCAGCGCTGCGTCCAAATAGAGTTGTAGAAACACGAGAATCCGGGGCTTAAAGAACAAAAGGAGAGGCCAAGTTCGAGCGAGACGGAGAGAGTCGGCGAGATTAGAGCCGTCAATCCCCGGCATCTTTAGCACCTAGCGAGGCCTCCTTCTGGGATCAACCGCAAAGTTGTTATGGAGGCGAAGGAACTTTTCTTGTCCACCGCCGCACTCTCCCGCCCTACCCACTTCCCTCCCCGGCAGCACCACGCCTGGGGGGGAGATCGGTTTAGGCGGGGCGAGTGGGTGGGTCGGTGCGGCGCTGAAGAACTTTCCCTGAACTCTTGCCGGTTTTGTGTCTCCTACTTTCATCTCAGGTCACTGTCAGTGGAGGGTTTATCTCGTTAAGATGAAACGGGGACCACTGCTGCTGAACTTTAAGGGCCCCGGCTTCCGGTGCTGCTTTTCTCCCGCGCACACACACACCTCCGAGTGAAGTTTTTCTTTGTGCTAAATATGGGCCATTTAGTCTTGAGATGAAGCAACCCCACAGTCTCTACCTGATTAATTAACTTGTGACTGGAAAATTCCACAAAGCGTGAAATTGCAAGGAATGAAATGGATTGTGCACGGAGGAAACAGAGCCCTGAAAAATATCTAATCCCGTATTTTATTCTTCATAATTGAATGTGTAAAATAAGAAAAGCCGCTGCAAAGGAGTAGAGAGAGAAACTCTATTATGATCCCGTAGCTCGGCATATATAGCAGCTAGTCACACTGGGAGGAAAATATCTCAGCCGGGCCTTGATGAATACAGAGGCACACCGAGACGACGTGTTTGGATCAGTCAGATAAAGACACTGTCAGGAAACAAAGACACTGACAAAGCTGACAAAAGACACATTCGTTCAGTTCTGATTCGCCACCAGACATCTGACAGTTATTAAAATGACTTGCTTTCACGAAAAAGCCTGTGTTTTGTCACGCACGTGTGATTTGGTTATTGTCAACCTTCCTCGAACTATTGTTGTTGCGGGCCTGGTTTTATGATAGCAAATTCATCCCGGGCTGCCCAGATAGTAAAGTCGTAGCAGTGGCGGAAGGCACAATGGCGGCCGGCCCTTCCGTGCTGCACACAGGTATACGTTTGATGACACTGACGACTCACTCGACGCAGCGATGCTGCGCGTTTGTCTGTAACGCTCAGCAGCATCTCATTTGCTCTTGCTCCTACCAATTTCCAACCAATTTTTTGCTTTACAATAGAATCAGAAATGTGTGTCAGCGGGCAGACAATGAAGAGGCAGCTTTGAGGAAAACTGATTTCTACAGACATTATGCAGCGCCAGATGCCTTGGTGTTCATTGTATTCGTGCCTCCTTAATTTGGTTGCTAAACCTTGCTGGAGCATAATGCAAAGCTGCTCCCTTCTCTGAAAGCACAGCGTTGACAGCTTCTTTTTTTCCTCTCACAAAACTGGTGCTGATATGAATCAGTTTGGTATAAAATGTACATCAGTGCTTCTACGTCTTCCGAGTTTATTGCTTTCATGGAAGATAATTGAGCTCTAACTTTTGTGATTTATTCACCAAAAGTGCAGTCACTGTTTGAGGTCAGCTGGCAGAGTAGATTGTGCTCTGAATTATTATGCTTTGAATAGCAATGTTACTGGTACGGTACAGTATAGTACCTCTCCGTGGAGGAGGTTTCAATTACATTTTCAAATCCTCCCACAAAATCTGAAATCTCTAAACTGCTGGATGTCATCACGTTCCCGACTCACAATGCAAATGCTAGCATATGAGAGGCTGCAAGGGCTCAAAAGGGTATAAATCTGAACGGGACAGCACTTTATGGCGACATAAAACGCTACTATTGAAACTCCTAAACATGTTAGAACTATAATTGTGGGTTTGGGACTTCAAATGTAATGTTTTTTACTTCCTTGGCGGCCAAGGAAATGAAGGGACAGACTGTGTGATTTGATCATCTCCCAGGCTCTGAGCTTAAAAGAGAGAACCAGACTCGTTTTTCTCAAAGCAGCATCATTAAAGTGGAACTTCCAAGTCCACCCACTGCATGATTTTGGAAATTTTGCAAACACGTGGGGCAAAGGGTCTGAGAGATGAAACCACGCCCACTATTCCTTTGCCTAACTCCTAAGACTACTTTGCGGGGAGCAGAGAGGGAGCCAGCTTCGGAGGAGCGACTCACATTTATCCGGCACGAACCCGTCGCACCTGCTCTCCTCCCGGCCGGAGTCTCCCAGCGCCGAGGGAGCAGGGACCCAGTGTGCCGGGGTCCGAACCCACAGAAAACTGGACAGCTCTCATAACACCGAGAACCCTCTTCAGGAAGGGACAGAGCAGAATGTTCTTCCCGAGGAGACTTGGGTCCCTTGCAGATCTTCTGTCCGTCTGTAGAAGCCAGTTGTCTGTTCTCCACTGTGGTGTTCTGGGATGGTGGCAGCAGCCAACTCGACCAGCCTGTGAGGGAGGCCAGCACCGTGGTCCGGGCCTGGAACTGGACATTCTGGAGTCGGTGGCGGAGAGGAGGATGAAGGACCAAATCACAGCCATCTTAGAGAACATCTCTCAAATGCTCCATGCTATATAGCATGCTCTATTATATTTTATATCACATACGATTTGTTGTACTGTACCTTATGCGATACTATATCAAACAGTTCACCTTATATTATATTTTACCTCATATCCCACACTACAACTCTACTTCTCTGCTGTACACTGTTATAGTTGATAAAGGTATCACATTACTCTACATATATTATGCTTTACTGCTACCATACCACTGTCACTTGCTAGAGACGGTATTGCAATACTACTGTACAACTGACTGGGGTGCTGTTTGTAAACTGATTGCATTGTAATTTTGAGTCTAATTGCTATTTTATATTTTTCTCTGTACCTGTACTTATGCCTGTCGTTCTGCTGCTGCAGCTCCAGAATCTCCCCTCTGGGGATCAATAAAGTCTTGAGTTTCTTGAGTTTCCTCTCTGAAATGTCTCCTCCACTCCACTTAAGTGCAAAATGAGTGTGCACTGACTCTTTTCTTTTGAATTTCATCCTGTACAGACATAAATATAGTACATTAAACATTGTTTAGTGGCCTAAACTGTAAACCGATTTTGCCCTCTGCCTATTTTTCTTTTCCATTGGTGGGGACCAATGGAAAAGAAAAACGGATGTTCATGCTCTGACACAGAGAGGAAGTCAAGTGTTATAAGTATGAGCAGGATGAATCCCCACTGCTGCCTTTGTCTTATTCGCATGTAATCCAACGCTGCGCTGTGAGGGATGTTTCTCGTAGCTCAGGGGAACAAGCCGGCGCGATCCATCTCGGTGCTAATTAGAGACTCCGTTGTATTACCCCGAGAAGGACCGGATTCTGTTGGTGACGTCCGCAATCGGTCGGCCTACGTGCTCGGGGATCTATTCCTCATCGAATATCCGATAACTAAATATAGCGAGAACGCCCCTGAGGGCAGTCTTCACAACATTAATGGGTACAACTGTGATGCATCACTGTAGCACCTACAATAACAGTAAAGGATGTCCCCTGGGGGAGTTTCAGCATTTATGGAGCGGTTACCAATGTCTGAATAAAAAGTTGTCTTTACAATCATCAGTATGGGGAACACGTCTTTGGCCAATTACATTGCTTGGGTGAAACTACAGCACCTGTTGATTAAATAGAGCAATGCCTTCCATTTATTCTGAACATTTGTATTTTCCCTTGCAGCTTTTCACAGCTGCAGTGAGACTTTACTGGCTTCTCGCACACGTAGTACAGATTCATTTAAAGTATTGATTCAAGTTTTCTTTCCCATTTCCTGTTCGGAACACCGTTTCTTTCTTTTCTTTTATTGTATATTTACTGAAATTCTAACTCAATCGCCAGAAGCATTGAAGAGTGACATAATAGCCCCACCTAACTAATTAGTTAACAGGTGAATTCTGGGAAAAGCAGTACAGAAAGGGTTTAAGTGCTTGACACCAAAATCGGAATCAGACTGAAATAAAATGATAACAAATCATCAATTAACTCTTATTAGTTTGAAAACTTAAAAGAGTGAACATCATATTCAGGCCAACATAAAGTACGACACCTGTCAGAAGTAATTACAATGTTCACAGTGGGTGCACTAATTATGGAGCGCTAGTTTGCCAGATGGATGATGTATTGAATGTATTAAAAATGCATTACCAAATATGGATTATAATATAATAATTTATTTTGTATTAGGAGAACATGATGAAAGCAGACATTTGTATCACTCAAATACTCATGAGGGGGAATCCAACTGTGGGATATCACTGAACTGCTTCTGATATATCTGTGTATGTTTGTGTTCTTTGATTGATACCTGATGATAAAACCTTCTGAGTAGTATGAGACTGCAACTTGACTGCATGAGAAGATGAATACTGGTAGAGACAGGGCTGTACAAAGCCCCTTTGCACGCTTCCAGATGACTGGTTCGAGCACATAGTGAGAACGCTGCAGCACACGGACACGTGCATGAGGCGTATTACTGTCACCTTTTATACGTGACTTAATGACCAGACAAAGTCAGAACAGCTTTTTACCCATCAATCAGAGAGAGAAAACCCTCCGCGCTTGTGGCCTTAAATGCAGATCAATAAGATTGCTTGCTGAAAAGATTTCACGATCAGCCAAAGGACTTCAGTAGTTCAGCCTTTGAAAATCATGCTAGAATCACATATCTGTCAAAAGACGGACCCGGACCCACCTTTTAAAGCAGGCTCGCTTTGGTTGTCTGGTCTGCACACACCAATCCAAACGAACCAAACTAACTCAGCACCTATAGCCAAAGAGGCTGTAGCTTTGGTCCCGCCCACTGAGGGCTGACTCAACCAATCCAAGTGTCTCCCGCTTTGTGTACAACTTTCACCTGCTAACAGGTGAATGTCTCACTGCACTTTTGATCCTTGATGACAGAAGTTTATACAAAATGACAATGACCTTGTTATGTCTATTTATTTTATTGTGAGACTGAATGAAGACTTCAGGAACAGGTTTCCATACTGTAAGCCGCTGTTTATTTGCATGCCGGTCACGACTGGAGAAGATGGAGGTTTCTCTGCTGAGACGAAGTAAAGTTTCCGACCGGAGTTCCCAAGCTTGGCTTAAAGGGATTTCAACACACAGCAGTGAGAAGGCTACTGCGAATCAACACTCCTCACAGCTATAGCCTTTATTATTCCTCCATAAACATATAAATAATTTGATTCCAGCCAGTGTCTCATTCGTCATTTGACGGCTTGATGAATGATGATGAATGCACCAGAGGATTTCCTTTTGCTGGATGCTGGTGTGCATCCATGGAAAAATAAGCGCCATTCGTTAGCTGTACACATAGAAATGTCATACAGACTACTGTGTTGCACCAGGGAACCAAATTACATGATCAGATGAAAAATATAATGCATGTTGGTTCCTTTGCGAGAGACATTCTCCATTTTTCAACCGGATCTCCTCTGGCCTGGAAAGTTTGGGAAGACTCCACGTCAGAGTGATTTACGTTCACATCTGTAGTTCGCCCTCGAACATGTGAGTCTTTTTGTTATGTAAAACGATTAAACGAAGTGAAATTTCTTCTCCCAGAGAATCAATGAGCTCCATTCCCCTGGTGGACTGTGCAATTACAAAACCCTCATTAGATTATGAAACTATACAACATATGGTGAGAGGAGGAGATTCCTTTGATGTGCTCGTGTAATGACTGCAGCAAAAAGAAGAAAAAAATAAAAAGAAGGGGAAGAATGGCCTGCCTTTTCTTCATTTGAATCTGGTGAAAGAAATCACGGCATTGAAAGAGCGATGCTCTGTGTTTTGCAGCTCCCCCACCCCCGGACTCTCCTCCGACTCCTCTGAAGTGACTCAGACACCAACCGGGAGTCTGGCATTGACCCCAGAAATGTCAAACTGTTTGGACACGCCGAGGCCAGCGGTGTCACAGCCTTTTTGATTCGTGGAGAATGTTTGTCGTTTTTATTTCTTTTTTGCCAAAGGACGCCTTCGGAGAAGAAGAATAAAGCTTGATGTTTGAAGTCGAAAACGTCACGGGGAAAAATGAGAAACGACGCTTTAGGCGCATTCACACAAAGAAGGATGGCAGGCTGGGAAACAGAGTCATTCAGTTTGACTGTGTTTGACAAGCGACGGTGTTTACAGCGAGCAGGATGCGTTGCAGGAGGAACACAGAGCTCCGTTTAAAAACCTGAAGAAACACGAGCAATACCTCTTTTTCAAATTGTCTCATTTATCTGTGTCAGTCAAGCGTCTGCAGCTGAATAACCTCCTGATAACACTATTGCCTCCGTTGTGGAAACTTGTTTTTCTTTTTTCCTTGTGATTTCCCGAAAGAGAGGCATTTATAAATTGTGTCAGCAATGCAACACAAAAAGCATGGAAAATCCTCAACAGTAATCTGGAGCAGCGCTTCTTAAGCTGTGGGTTGAGATCCAAATTGACTCACAGGCTTGTTGCTGGTGGGTCCCTTTATGGCGAGGATATGAACAATTTTAATAAGCCCATTTCCCAAAGCAAGGGGAAGCTAATTTCTCACAGGGGTCCTCACCTAAAAACATTTAAGAAGCTCTCATCCTGACAACAGAAATATATGTAATTTCAGGACATTTGTAGGTGAAATAGTGTCAAAAAAACATATATTCATGTCTGGGAGGATCTTGTCTGAAAGTGCACCAAATGTATCAAACATAGCCTTTCAAACAAAACTGCCATGTATTTTAACCTATAATCTGGTACCATTGAAAGTATACCACATTATCAGAAGTGTCTGTGTGTAATGTTCCCTTGGATGTACAGACGACTGTCCCTGGATTACTTTGATACAGAAAAAAATAAATAAAAACCTGATTGATACTTACGCACTTTTGTCTATGACTTCAAAGCACATTTATGGACGTTTATTCCCAGTGGACGTCAGAGATAATGGCATCCACATGAAGTGTCACTCTGGCTGAATCTCAAAAAAACAATATTGTGTCTGCTGTGTTCATATTTGAGTTGTGATTCCGAGAAGGAGTGTGGATTTAAAGACAATTTGAAGGATATTGACAAGAACCTATCAGGGGTGGATCTGTCGCATGTGCATTTGAAAATAAAGTGACCATTCTGCCTGCTGTTTTTACCCACTGCGATAATGACAGGCCCTTTTTCAGAATCGCTGACCAACTTTGGCTGTTTATTTGATAACTTGAGCCTCTGTCATGAGTGAGGAGTTTGTAAAGTGATGATAGAAATGACAGATGAGCCGCTGATTGAAGTCACATTCAGTCCTCAGGTGACTCAAAACCTTTTTGGTATTTGGATTGGTAAAACATTACAGAAATGGGCTTACACTGTTTTTATATGGACCATAGAAGTTGTTTACAGATGTTAGAAGATGGGATGACGTAATCAGATGCCACACAGCAAAATAAGTGAAAGAGCCAAAGCCGTGACCTTTCTACACAAAGCAGTCCAGCCAACACCACTCATCTCAACCTGAATATGTTAAGTGTCGGATTTATTGCAGGACTATTGTATTAGAATGGATGTATACACAGTAGTGGTGTGTCTAGCAACCTTGTAACACACCTTTTGATTATCCCCCTACAATTGACAAGATATTGAAAATCCATTAAATAATGATCACAGTAGGGATGCGTTTCTTTCCTTCTCTCTCCCCTCATTTCCTGTCACCTCTTTAATGTTAACTGTTAGATGAAAGGCAAATATATAAAAACATCTCTTAGAATGTGCTTGTACATGTCCTGGGAAACCATAAAAAACCGCAGTTTGCCAATTTTCCAGTAATTGAAGACACATGGAAAATGACAGACAAAGGAAAATGTCCTGAGAAATTATTTCAACATTCTCCTTCTTTCCTTTATCTGAGAATAAACTACAAGGCTATCTCTCTATTGGAACTCTCCGAAAAGCATTACTGTCTGAAAGGACAAAGTTATGTTCAGGATCATATCAACCTTCAAATTGTAGTTTGTGGACAAGATCATTTTGTTTATGTTGTGGGAACACCTTGAACAACCATCCAAAGTCACACCACATGGTAGTACATGTGTCATTGGAGAGACGGTTGGATTATAATGAATGGGAAGGCGAGGTCAACTCAACCAATGGAAGCCCAAAACACCGGCTAAATACTGGCTAACGGTATGGCTAAATACTGGCTAATGGTATGGCTAAATACTGGCTAACGGTATGGCTAAATACTGGATAACGCTATGGCTGAATTCTGGCTAACGGTATGGCTAAATACTGGCTAACGGTATGGCTAAATTCTGGCTAACGGTATGGCTAAATTCTGGCTAACGGTATGACTAAATACTGGCTAACGGTATGGCTGAATACTGGTTAACGGTATGGCTGAATACTGGCTAACGGTATGGCTAAATACTGGCTAACGGTATGGGTAAATACTCAATAACGGTATGGCTGAATTCTGGATAACGGTATGGCTAAATACTGGCTAACGGTATGGTTAAATACTGGCTAACGGTATGGCTAAATACTGGCTATCGCTATGGCTAAATACTGGCTAACGGTATGGGTAAATACTCAATAACGGTATGGCTAAATACTGGCTAACGGTATGGCTAAATACTGGATAACGGTATGGCTGAATTCTGGCTAACGGTATGGCTAAATACTAGCTAACGGTATGGTTAAATACTGGCTAACGGTATGGCTAAAGACTGGCTATCGGTATGGCTAAATACTGGCTAACGGTATGGCTAAATACTGGCTAACGGTATGGCGAAATACTGGCTAACGGTATGGCTGAATTCTGGCTAACGGTATGGCTAAATACTGGCTAACGGTATGGTTAAATACTGGCTAACGGTATGGCTAAATACTGGCTAACGGTATAGCTAAATACTGGCTAACGGTATGGCTGAATACTGGCTAACGGTACACAGATAATGTGGCTAAATACTAGCCATTGTTAGCATATGCTAAAAAGACACAAGGCTTTAGTTACACAACCATAGTTTATTACTGATGTCAACACTTGCACAGACAAAGGAAGTGTCAGCGATACCTACTGAAAGGTGATCAGCAAATCATACTTGAGTGACGAGTCGAAAACCGTTTCGGGAGCGTTGTTGTCGTCACTCAGCCAGTGACCCGATGCCGTGTGTATAATTTACACTGCTGTTGTCTAGAATCTGAACTCCAGAGTTGTTATACAAAAACTAAAATCTGACAGAAGCGGCAAGAAATGGCAGAGTGATTCTCAAAGGAAAAATAAACCACAACTGGTTCCAACTCTCTGTGTGTTAACAACTGGTAGGTTGTGATCAGCGTACGCCGCTTTACAGCGCCGGTTTAGTTCAGCAGGCCTCATAATGGGTTGTAGGTTTCCAATTGATTTCGGTTTATTTTACGCCTTCTGTGTTATGGCACATGGCGTGAATGATACATTGATGAATGTGGTTGTGTTTTTCTTTGAAATTCACCCTGAATATCCGCAGCTCAGCCACATGTTTTCATCTAAGTCTGAACCCTCGAAACTACACGTTGTTAGAGAAGAAAGCCACAATTGACTGATAAAACAAAAATCACATTTTGTATTGAGTATGTGCGATGCTTACAACAAACTGACCCGCCGCTCACCCTGGTCCACTTGTGATGCAAGTCCCCCGTCATGGACATCTTACTCTAGAAATGAACAAACAGGCAAAGTTCACGGTCGTGTACAATGTCAGAGAATAAATCCTGTCGTCCGGTAAGGCTAATCATATGGAGTTCTTCCAAAAGAAGTGCTGGGTGATCAGTGCTTGATGTCCATACAGTTCAGGAAGACCCATTCAGAGTTTTCCAACGATTAATTGCAGTCCAGAAGAAAGGAAGTCTCTATTTACAGAAAGGTCCTTTGAATTACTTCTCTTTTGATGATCTGACAAAGGCCGGAAGTGTTAGTTCGCCTGTGGAAGAAAGAAATGGTGTTAAAACGAAGTCAAAGCCATCAAAGCAGCGCCAGCATCAAAACTCAATCTAAGAATGTAACCCCCACAAGCAACGCTGAATATTTTAGTGTCATTTTCATCTATATTGTACATGAACGCCTGCCTCTCTCTATCTGAGTGGTGTAACACCATGAGGCTGAGCGCTTGACGTAAGCAGAGATTGATACCATGGCTGAGCAGATAAAGGAAAAAGCATGATGTACAGTAATGAAAACAGCAACTTTATCAACAGGAAAATTCAAGCGAGAAGACATGAGATGCCCGCCCACAGCTATTGACATGTCAAAGATGTTGGCAAAGCAGCTACGAAATCAGATGCATTATTCAACCTCTGTCAGTTTATTTCAAATGTGAGAAAGCTCATTATCTTCAGAGGAAAACTTAAGCTAAAGGTCTAAAAGCCCTGCTCGTGGCCTTCAGAGGCTGTATACTGAAAAAGAGTTGGATGAAACAAAGTGCATGCTGAGCGTTTAGTTTTTCTTCAGAGGCTCAGCAGTAGTTTATCAGCCACGGGGTCACTGAACAGAAGGGTTCATCGAGGGCTGAGCGATTGATCGAGTTTTATCTTCTATCACAATTTTTTGGCTTCCAAGGATTATGGAAACAAGATAACGGAGATGAAATGACTATAGTACAGCTCATTTGGCTGTGATGTTCTTGTTCTGTCTATAATTGGAGGATCCACTGGCCTCCATGGAAGTTCATCGCGACTGACTTTAGGCCGGGTTGGAAGGGCCGGAGGGGAAGGTGGCTTCTGTGAGCTTTACTGCACCACTCACCACTTCCTGGAGACGTGGACTTAAGGCCCGCCCTCTCTTCCTGTGAGGAGTGACGGGTCCTCTGCTCCGGGCGCGACTGTCAACCGAGGCGAAGTGTCCTCAACCCTTAAGGGGACTGTCTTGATAATTTTTTTATTAAGTTCCACTAAATGTATCACGTTTACAAAGTCAATAGTAATCGGGTCAAATGATCGTAATGTCAATAATGACCGAAATAATTGTGATTAGGATTTTCGCCATACTCGCGCAGCCCTAAATTTAGGACAACCTTCTTATTGATTGTCTTGTGTGTTCGCTTGATATGTCCATTAGTCCATGATGCTAGCAGGATGGGGAAAAAATAAAACCATCATCTTAACTGACTGAAAAGTGATGAACATGTTTTCCACTACTCATTCAGTGCAGCCCAGCCGGCCGGCTGAAAGACAGACAAGAGTAAAGGTCAAGTTGTGGAATTCTTTCAGATTCAATATCCCTCCAGAAGCTCATAAAAGACTTATATTGGCTTCATGTATCAGCACATCGATCTATCAGTTAGACTGTGATGCAGTATTCAGGGTGAGGGATGCCGGCGAGACGGGTTTGTGCTCCACACCGAGGTTCTCTCTCTCCACTAGTTCGATGCTGTCAGGTACTCTGAAGACCTCCATTCTCCTTGAGAGTAAATTGCCTGTCATGAAGCCCAGTGGCTGACTGGCAGCTCCTCCAAAAGTACATTCTGGGAAAGACTCTCGAGGAACATAACATAACAACCTTCATAACGACGTCCGCTATCGATTCCAGCCGCCCGACAGCCGCCACGTGGGTTTGACGGACTCGGGGAAGCCGTCGCCGAACTTGTGCGTCTCCACTTTTGATGCTGAACTTCTGATAGTAGACCGACAGCTCCGGCAGCCTCGTGAGATTACTCCACAAAACGTATGACGAAGAGCACGGCGGTGGCGCACGGCACAGTGTCGTATATAAATCATCCTCAATTATGCAGAAGAGGCTAAACAATGCTGAAACCATCCGGCCATCACTTGACAAGAAAACCTGCATAATCATATCAAACCACAGCACTTCGCCGGCCTCTGCACAGGCTGTAATAAATTCTTCCCTTTACGGAGTCATTTACATTCTCAGCTGTCACTGTGATTAATGTGGTACTAATTTGAGAATAATTCCACGCTGAAAAGACAAAGAGCGGAGCCGCTTCTTGTCGGAGGAGAAAACGTCTTCAGAGATGGGGCTTCACTGTGTCACTGAGGGGAGACGGAGGGGAGATCATTAACAGTATTTGAGTGACTGTCTGAAACAATGCTAAAAATACTGAGAGGAAAACTAAGTCTTCAGCCGCCGTTGCGTTTGTATAATTGGTGGCTGACAAGTGCTAATTTAACTGGCAGAGGATTCATTTCCATTCAGTGCCTGAAGTAAGGTTGGCGGAAAGATTTAACACAGCAGGTGCACGGGCCTGTGTTGGTGTAATTCAGCCGTGTAATTGGCACAGCGCAGTGTCCTTCTCAGCAATATGTTTTGTGCCGTAACTACAGAGGCTGGGGTTTTCATAGTATTGGCCATTTTTTAAAGCGGCACTATATAGGCAAGATTTTCAAGTGAGAATCCGGCTGTAAAATTAGCGGAAACGGACCTTTTGGCCAAATTTACCGGTTAATGCGCCCCACAAATCAAAGTTAGTGTTCTGGAGGTGGAGTCAAAGGCAAGATGTCGCTCAGTGTTTAATTGCATGGTTGCGCAGGAATGAAGTAGTTGAGCGTCAAGGAGAATATAGGATAGGAGGAATCCTTCTGTGTGCATTTGTCTGGCTCAACTGTTAATGAAAACCTGCGTCTGTTACAAACTCACAGCACGTTCAGTCAGAGCATCGAGAAGCACTAAGAGGCATCGAGAGGCAGAATATCCGCAGTGAAGATGCACCAGAAAACTTGACTACCCCGAGTGGCAACGAGAGAACACTCTTTCTGAGTTTTGAGAAGCGACACAAAACGCCTAATTCTGATTGTTGAATGCGAAGACGAAAAATCTATATTTTCTACTCTCTGACTTGGTTTAGGTCACTGCATCCAGACAAAAAGGCCACGGTTGAATTTCAGTCTAACATTGTTGGTGAATGACAGCAAAACACGGCAAAAGGAAAAACATCCCAACGGCTTTTTGTTGATGTAACCGGTGAGAAATTCCCCGCCGGCCTTCAAAATAATATGTCCCAATTAAAGGCATACTGCATGCAGCAGCACGTAAACTTGAATCGTTTGTGGTATTCTTTATTCATTTATTCTTCCTCTTCTTTCTTACCTTCCAGGATATCTGTCCAAAAGACACGGTTACTTCTGGCTCTCATTTCGGGGGCTGTAAATGTACACATTTTAACGCTTTTGTTTCCAGTGTGCATGAATGCATGTATGCTACAGAGACCTCAGGTAGAGGTCAGTATAGCTGGAGGTTCCAGGTTTATCTTGGGCTGTTTTTCCCAAAAGCTCTGCAGAGGTGGAGAAGAAAGCCCGACCCCTCGCTGCTTCACGCAGCCTGCAGAAAGATTTGACACTGAAGAAGCGTGTTCCTCCAGCTGAGTTCAAAGGTGTGCGACACAAATCCGCCGGGTAATGCCGACGCTTTGAACGCCTCCATGTTGTTGTCTTTGTGCAGCGTGCATCTCCTCTCCCTCTCCTCTCCATCCCAGGTGCAGATGCACGACAGGGAAAAGTGCTTAATAATACCCTTTGCCTTGTCTGTTTTAATGAAAATGTGAGGTGACGCAGTAAATGATGAGCACGCATTCTATTTGTGCAGTGAAGTAAAAATGGGACACATTAATGATCCCTTTTGAGAGTTTTTTTGTATTTTCCATTTGGAAAGTTAGGACCACAATAATTGAAGAAAAGAACCTTGTAAAACCGTCACATATAAAATACCGCTTTATTACCTGGACTGTGAAGCGTCTGACGTTACCAAAGCTGCTCTTTATCCGCCGAAATCTTTCCATGTAAAAGAAGACAAGAACAGAAAAGACATGTTCTGATCAAGATCTGGTAGTTACCAAAAATCAATTTTCAGACGATAGACAGGCTCGTCTCGGAACCTTGGACCACTAATAGAAAGAAAAGAAGAAAAAAAAAATATATACATATATAATCCCATTTTGAGGTCCCGACAAGTCCCTGAATCAATAGCCCCAGGCTCCAGGCTCCCGGCTCCAGGCAGGTGTGGTGCGGGCAGTTTAAATAATTAAGTACATGGAGAGGCAGAGGCGAAGGCTACGGGTCGTCATAACACACTGAAGGATATGGGCCTCATGTTACAACGTTAAAAGCAGGTAATTGGAGTGACTAATTGGCCAGTTTGGGTGCTCAAAGTGGCCTGAAAGTGCTAAGGAGACATGGCAGACCATTGATTGAAGGCCCCCCAGGGGGTCCGAGCACCGAGTGCAAGCATTAGCTGTTTTTAGGTAAAGGCAGGACAGGCGAGCAGCCGGTTGACTTTGAGGAGTTGGAAGTGTGCGAGGTCAGATTCAACAGGTCGGAGCATGGTTTGAATCTCAAACTCACCTTAGTAGTTTTGATCTTGTTCCCCGTAGCACAGCTCCAGCCCTTCAGATCAGGGAGAACTTTGCATTCCTCTCCGTCAAGGCATGGATGCATCTGACACCACCACTTCTGCTCCACGATGGAGGCTGAGGACGACATGTAGAGGTCAGAGAGGAAGTGGTCACACGTGTCAGAGTAAGTCTGTTGGCCTTTGTCAACGAAAGCTATTCGTTTAAGTTATTTAAATAATGAGAAAAATGTATCACAATTCACATATTTTGCGATCTCGATTGGTCAAACTGTATGCAGCCATGCCAAATTTAATATATATGATTTTTTGGGGTATTGTTATTCTCGGGTATAACCTGTGTTTGTATTTCATGCTCACATTCATAATATCACGAGCCTGAAACGAAGCGTCTCCTCAAATACCATCACAGCAGTAGTCGTGTCACATTTTGACAGCTGTCTCAGGTAAATGATGCAAGATTTTCTTTTTGACTGGCAACGCTCGCTTAATCTATTTTGAGTATCCAAGCGCACTCCGTTGAGAGCCTGGCGTACCGGCGCGTTGGAGAACTGGGGAACTGGAAAAAGAGCTCCAGCCATCTGAGGGGAAAACCTTTTAGCTGCAGTGAGCTGCCTCCATAAAGGAGCACATTAAGCTTCTGCTACTCCATTGTACGGGACATAATTTACATGTGGCATATTACAGAGGTCATTATCTGCGTTCACACCCCGGCATTAGTGTTCCCGCCTAATGAAGAGGACTGTTATTGTAATCCGCACATACCACCGGGGCCCCGCCAGAGTACGTTGCAGAAGATGGATACTTTATGACGTGAGGGAATCACTCTGTACCGCACGGCCACGGCGTGTGGTGTGAAGCGTGCATCGGGTCAACTGCAAGCAGATGGTGGTTGTGTAACAGCAGCTATTAAAAAGCCACAAAAGGTTTCTCATGAAATTAAATGGGAGTATTGATAACCAGACGTGGGCATAGTGCACGGGATACGTCTCACTTAACAGTTAATGGCGCTTTGGAAACACGAGGGCCGCTTTCGGCTGAAAACATCTGGGGGCGAAAAATAGAGTTGCACTTTTATTTAATTTTATTTCCTTGATTGTAGCTGTTGGAAATGCCCACAAATCTTTGCTTTGACCTTGAGTTCATATTCATTAGAGATCAGTAATGTTTTTCTCCTCTTTTTGTGAAAGAAAGGTCTGAGCTGCATGGCCACACACACTGATATATCATCCGTTATATATAAGTTTAATTGCCTTAATCGCAATCATTTGCCCGGATTGAAGATAACAATGTGAGTGGTTCGGCCGAGTGTTTCTGGAGGGCGGCCAGCGCTTCTAAAGTAGTTCTGGCGGCGGCGTGACATTAGCTGGCTCCAACAGTAAAGCAGATAGTGAGTTGTAATTGTGCCGTGAAGGGCAACAGGCGAATCCAAACATGGTCGCTCTGTCTGACTGTCAACATGTGACCTTATAGAGGATCTTCAGCAGAGGTCGCGGGACGATAAGACACAGATATGAATGCTCAGGGAAACTTCTCCTCCATAATTAAGCCTGTTGGTATGATTGAGGTTTGAGTAATCAGCAGTAAACATTTAAATATGTTTCACACTTAAGTGTCTATGTGTACTGTTTGATATTCATCTGGGTTCAAGCTACCATACTTTTACCCCCAGCTTCCAATCTTTATGCTAAGCTAAGCTAACCGGATGCTTGCAGTATCAGCTTGAAAAAAATCCACTCATGATGTATGTTTTATGATCCAATTTGCCTTTTTAAGTTTTCTTGACCGTATCAAAACGCTTTGTCTCAATGCGATCAAGACACTTTTTTTTTTTTAAACTTTTCTCATTTAAGTGTGCAGGTATTTTCTGCGGCTGCCTCTCGGAATTACACATTCAAATCTATTCGAGTCTTCTCATATGTCCGGAGGTTCATTTGTCCTCGTATGAAGAGAAGATTGTCTCACACAGAGCTGAGCCAAAGGTAATCCCTGGTTGTAGAAGAAAGAATAATTAAAAGGTTAAGTGCCAAACTTTTTTCTTCTTTCTGAGATCACCCGTGGAGCTTTAAACTGAGGCCAGTGGCTCACAGCTCTAATTTGCAGAAAATGTCAATACTAAAATGTCAAGGAATAGGTCATACACGATTGGGTCCAGAGTTTAGCCGGGAACCCGCGCCATTCAGACCAAAGAGAAGCCACTTCGACTGAGTCGGGGGTCTGACACACTTGCATGCTAAGAGAACCTCTGGGCACTAGAGACCAGCTCCTAATTCCCTCTCGATCATCTATTTTATATATATCGCTGTGGAAATGTCTCCTTCGGACTGCTGGATTTCTTCAAGTTTCTCACCAAAAACTACATTTTACAAGATAGCGTTAAAATCGAACCTTTGCTCAACACTCCTTAATCCTACAATACTGAGCAGAGCTCGAACGCATCATAATGCAAGTCGATGCAACCTCCGTTAACGTTTAGCTGTTTAGCAATATATATTATATTTAAATGCATTCATTTATACACAGTTATCATCAGCCCCTTTCTCATATTGCATGACAATATATTTGTGTCTGTAGTGCTGTGTGGTAATAAAAATCCCTTTTTCCCTGTTAGGATTTGATTTTTGTGTAATTCAACATGTAATTATGCAAAAAACTAATTTTCCCATGCAGTTGTAATCTGCTAAAATGACGTGTATAAATGATCTCAGACTGACGACGCTACATGTTGCCCTCTGACGGCATCTTCTCGAAGAAATTACACTAAAGTGAGTCAGCGGGTGCTAAAACCCTTATCGATGATCTCAGCAAAACTAATCCTCAAGATTTGTGGAACGGAGTGTCAGCAAGAAAAAAAAGAGAGAGAGAGAGAAAGAAAGAAAAGAAGAAGGCCCATGAAATATTCAGCCGGAGCGTACCATCTACACACGACGGGGCCGCTCTGGTGGTGCCGGCCACTTGCCCGGGGAAGCAGGAGCACTTCACGGTTTGCGACCGCTCCTCGATTTTGTTCTTGTTGCAGCAGCGGTGCAACGCCACCACCTCGCAGGTCCCCGTCGGGACGATGTGCGCCGCTGCAGAGACAACAGAGAGGTGGAACAATCAGTGAGGATTCAGTCCAGCTCTGGTGCAATAGTTATTACCCTCATCTACACACACCCACACCGCTGGCCCTGGATGGAAGAAGAATGTCTCTCTTGGGTATCTATTGTCTGCTCTGCATTCGTCTAATCTGTCTCAATAAGGAAAAAATTACCAAGGAGCAGGCGACCAATTTCCTTTTATATGGGGCCTTTTATCACAGAAGGTTCCATTTTCCTCTCTTTATGTGCCTTATTCTTTTCAAAGTGTCATCTGGGGTGGGGGGGGGGGAATTGCTCATTTAGTCACCTTATTCTTAAATATATAGGGCCGTTTTAGAGCGATAGTCCGTTCACTCTGCTTCGTCTGGACAGCTTTATCATCCAATTACCCCCAAAAAAGCTGTTATTAAGTTTGTATAATTTCTCAGGTGATTCCAGTTTATCTAAATGACGCTTATTTGGATGTTTACAGAGATGTTTTTGGAGCTGTGAGGAGACGCTGGCTGTGTGGGCAGTGCCAGAAGGCTGTGGACATTATTAAACAAGAAATATAATGATAAATTATAACAATAATGAATTAAATCAAGAGCTCATCAAATCAATCTGCTGATAGCTAGATATCTCATGGACAGACAGGTTGGTTTATTCACTCTCTAGATAAACTGGATTTTTTAAAGTAATTCCAAAAACAATGTGCAATGCTTTGGTACTTTTGTCGTTCCTCGCGACAGAGACGTCTACACCAAGAGACACCAAAAATGTATTTTTTGATTTCAGGCTATTTTCACATGTCGTCCTCGCAGTCACTGATGGATGATGGATGAGGTCAACGCTAATAGAGCTGTAGCAATGTGCAAATGCAAGGAAAGGGAAATGACTGCCGACTACTGCATTATGGGAAGAAACACTGAACATGAACATAACGTTCTTTTGTTTGCTAAAAAAAACTCAGCTTTAAGTTCCTGAAGACATCATCAGGTTATTGTCTCAGACTTTAGAGAGCTCCAATCAAAGGCCAAAGACAAGTAGCACTCAACTAGGCAAGTTGAAAACATTTAAATGTGTATATAATCGCTTGGCGTTTGGTGTGAACACAGCACCAGTAATCTTAATCCAAATCCTTGTGTATAACTGGTTGCGTGTTTCTTCAAGATAATTTAGCGGCAGCTTTAAGCAGTAGTGGAGGCAACCAATCAGGATCTGGCCTTCAAACCTCATTTTTAACATGATCAGTGTTTTCAATTGAAGAAAAACATGTTCAGTTTAAATAAATAATAACTCAAGTATGAGATGCTAGTGATTGGAACTGATACCCTTCCAGATTTCCAGACAGCAGCATTAAACAATTAAATAAATAAAAAGATTCAGACATGTAAAGGGGAAAGTGCAGCGCTGCAGTATTTGGAGCCAATTTCCAGATCACGCTCCATTGTCTGAATTATTTAGAGCTGGAGCTGCTCCATTCTCTTTTAATTGCATGTGACATTTACTTGAGGTGTCCTGGTGCTGAGATGCTCACTGTTGCAGCAGTAAACAGTAAATCTGAAACGACTGCGCGAAACTGGTCCGGACTGACTGGTACGGCGGCGGCTCAACTAAACCCAGTTAATTACGTTCTCACTCCGGCGTGTTATATCGGCGGACGGCGGCACTTTCCAGCTGCTGTAACGCGCAACCACTGAGACTAACGGTGATGGAGTCAGCGGCTCTGCTGAGACTGAATGATATTAAATCTGACAAAGATGTTCTGCAACTGTAGCGCATCGCTACTCCTCGGAGATTTACCTGCTACTTTTTTCGTATTCGGAGCTCAGAAAACACTGCTTTTAACGTTCAAACGAAGTGGGGGTCTAATACTTCAATCGTTTCCTCGTCCCAAACCGTTTGTGTCTGTGATTGCATATCTCACAGCTGCTGCTGCTGGAATATATTTAAGCCAACCGCCGTGAAAAAAAAAGTCTGTTTTGATTATGCACCCAAATGTTGATGGCATGTCAGCTCCAACAACTCCCTCTTGTCTGTCCTCACACATCAAAAATCAAGCAGGTATAGAGCAGCCGCCCAAAAGGCAGCGAGGTGCTCACTCCGGCTCTGGCCCGAACAAGAGAAGATATGAAAGACAAACACACAGCAAGCCGAGCCGCTTTAGATGTCGCAGAAGTGCTGCCAGTACCCCTCTATAAAGGACATGCTTCACACTGAGCGGCTGTGGTTTTTCTGACTGGATTGTGAGTTTCTACTTGGATCCCTGCTCGGCTTCCCCTGCCAGCAGATGCAGAGCGAAGCGTTTCACTGGGGAATCGGTCCGTCCTGCAAAGCAGCTTTAAACCTGCTGCGCCTGTCGCTGTGACAGAGAGGATCCCTCCGGCTCTGGACACGCTGCTGCTGCTGCTGCTGCTGAACTTGTGTTTTGTAGATTCGTGTCTTTCAAAGTTTGTATAAGACAAGCGCGATGCCGTGCACATTTAAATAACAGGATTCAAGGACGTTCCTGGTGGCCCGGCGGTTAGGAAACGTATACCGAGCCGAGCCGCAGCATCGCCGACTTGACTCTGTTGCAGATTGTTCACTTCTCTCTTTACCCGTGTGGCCTGCCTGAAAAAAATGCATGGAATAAATTTGCATTGATTTGTTGTTGTTTGTTTTGTGTTATTGTGTGACTTTGGGATCCGAAACCAACGTGGTGTCCACAGAAGTGCATTTCTTATCTTATCCGCGTGCTTCTCCAAACTAAGTTACTGTAGGCTAGACACACTGACTATGGATAAGGATGTTTGATGACACAATCTCACAGGGTCTAACTGGCCATGCAGAGCAAACAATTACATGTTTGTAGTAAGTATATGATGATTAAACTAGCAAAGTAGTCTAAACTTTTACTTTTGTGGGTTCAATTTAATCTCCATCCATAAACAATTATGTTGTTTTTAAATATAACATAATTGTTTATGGATAGAGTTAAATATGTCTTTAAATATATAATTACTATAATAAGGGTTGGCCATTTTCCACCTGTTTTGGCTTCAATAAAATAGACAATTAGTAAGATTGCTCTTTATTGACAGGGTGAACATCAATACCAATGATTTCTTGACGGGGTGCTACGTGACATGTCTCTCTTAAACAAAACCCTAATTTCAAGATACTCCTCCTCTTCCTCGTGAATGATCTCCTCTACCACATCTTCCTCTTCTATGTTCTCTAAAAAAGATTTTTTCAATAAAAAACCTCGCTCTAGTGACGATATCGAGCATCTTTTATTATTACATAATCTGGATGTCACAATCAGGAAGTAGATGATGTCCGTTGTCATTTTCGGTGATACTATAGTTGATGTTGTCCGTTTATTTATCTGACATTTGCTAAATGACACACAATGAAATTCTGAAAGGACTAATAATATGTATCTATCTATAAAGCAGGAAATAACCCAGGTAATCTATTTGTATTAAAATGCCTACAATGTGATATTAAATTGTTGAGGCAGTTGTCCATTTAAAAGTGGTGGAGAGTAACTAAGTACCTTTATTTGTGTACCGTAATTGAATACAGCTTTGAGGTAAATGGCACTTTACTTAATTACTTTATACCGCACTACATTTATTTGATAGATTTTAAATAAATGAACATATGACGATAGGTTACGAAATAAAACCAGTGGTTCCAAACCCCTTATAAAATGCAGTGTCTGATTGGCCTCATTGTTTCAGAGTTGTTGGAGTAAATCAATACCACTCCTACTCTCTTTAGATATGAGGCTGCAGCCAGTTAGCTTAGCTTAGCATAAATGGAAAGAGGGTGACATGGCCAGACCGTTCTCCGGACTAGCATGTTGTATTTAGTTGGTTTAATCCGTAAAAAAAAGACACATCGCCGTCAGGTTTCCAACCAGCAGAGACTTGAGAAAGTTACTGGTCCTGGCCAAGGAATAGTCCGGCCCTTTATCAAACCCAAAGATATTGTGTAAGTTGAGGTGAACCCAGACTGCAGCTTGGAATTGTAACATTAACTCCCAACTCTTGGTGCTGCCTACCAGACAGTATTGTTTTTACCATGCTTTTGTTCCTTTCAGCGAATCCTTTGCTTTCATGGAGAAGTGATGGGCCATTTCTCTCTGCGCGGAGCCGAAATTACTCTGCTTGAGAAGCTTTTATACGTTGGTCTCCGGAGACGCTGGAGAAACTGCAGATGATGCACGCTTTGTATCATTCATGAAGCTTTTGTGAATGATAATGTAATCATTGCTTTGCTCCACACACATTGCTGAATGTGGCCAGAAGTACCAACTCTCACACAGAGAAATGATCTTTGATGAGTGCAATTCCCTCTGTGCAAACCTACACAGCGCTGTGTACGACTGTCACATTAATAGTGCAGAACAGATTTACCTCTCAAACTATTTGTTGGTACCAGTTTAGAAGAGTGACGGATGAGTATCCATCTTTGAGCCACAATTACAAATCAGATTCAGGGAGCTGAACTCAATGTACTGAGCATGTGGATTGATTGTTATGTTTAACATGTGGTGTGTCTCCGGCTGTTAGTTACTGCTCCCTCAAGGGTGCGAGCAGTGTTTTCCTTCCCTGGCAAGATGCTTCTTATTCATCACATAAGTCATTTTTATTACAAAGTGCAGAAAGTCGAAGGTGCAGAGCAAGCAACAATCTTTGATGCATACAACACAAGGAGACTTACAGTACATCAGACATGGAGGTCACGCGTCAGTGCAACATTTACAACCAGCAGGGGAAGCGGCTCCAGAGACGCACCACAAACTGAAACTAGCGCTGTTTGTTCCACCTGAGTGCAGCGGTACGCGTCCAAAAAAGAAAACTGAGTGCGAACCGTCAATTTCATTCCACTCAGATTCAAGTTCCCCTCAGCAACCTGCTTGCTTTGATTCCTGCTAAGTGGTTTTTCGTTGTGGACACTGAAATCCAAGGCCGCTGTGTGTCCGCGGGGATCACGCCGGCACAATTTTTGAAGGTCAGATTTTAAACTCTCGACACCCATTTGGGCAACCATAAAAAACCCAACGGCGCCGCGGGCAGAGACATGCTGTGTTACAGCCAGGTGGAGATATATGCCCGCCATCTTCCTGATGAGGTAAAGTAGATTTAAGAGATATAGCTCACGAACCGGCCACGGTACGTTGTGTTTCTTTAATATTTCTGGAGCATTTTATGCCTTATTAGACAGTGGACAGCTAATGAATGGAGGGGAGAGAGACAATGGGGAATAGTGTGACATGATCGAATAGTGCTGGCAAGAAAATTTATGAAAAATGACTGAAGTAAGATTGGTGCGTCCATGTCTGCCTGCTTCTAGGACGTCTAGGACATACAGCCTCTGACAAACAGAAGCCGTGGCCTATACTGTAGCTGTAGGCGTCCACTGTTGAGGTCATAAGTGTGACAAACCTGTCTGTCAACACTTCCTGTTCCTGGATGGAAATACTCACTGCAGCAAATAGTACTACTTTGTGTTGATCATTTAAATACTTTTATTGTCTCCGATCCTTTTTTTCCCCACCTGCTGCTGCCATGATGAAGCTTACATGATCAAAAACAAGTGGAATCAGCACAATCATCCCAGGAAGTAAAATCAAACAAGTTAAGCTTAAAGTAGCCTTAAACTTAATGTTGTTAATGAGTTGAGTTTGGATGGTGGCACGTACGCGCTCAGGAAGGCAGATAACTCAACGGATCCTTTACAATAGATGTCAATGAACATAAATCAGATGTCACAGAAACAAGGCGGCCAGGCCGTTGGACCCGACGCTCTCTGCTCTACCGGCCTTCTGCTCAATAAAGGACACTCACACCGGGGGCACTTTCTACGTTTGTGTTGTAAACATCCCCAGTAGCAGAGGATAAATCAAACCTTCTTTTCTCACGGACGAGAAAGGCAAAAAAAAGTGAATCAACATAACTGTCAGAGAGTAGAAAAAGCATTGATATGAATATGATCCCGTCTTTGCTCACACAAACCGGTTATTTCAGGAAGTGAAAGCTCATATGTGCATGAGAACATCAGCACTGAATTGGCCCTGCTTGTCAGAGGGTTAGGCTTAGTTCTCTTCTTCTTGTGTTCTCTGAGAAGAAATACATTTCCTCTACTTTGGACATGTTCTGGGTTCATTTCATCCCCCGAATGATAACAGGTTTACGGCATCAGAAATAACTCCCGGGGGAAATCAGGGCGCCGCGGCGGCCATTGCCGAGAAATTGAATGCGTGCGGGATTATTCTGATCCACTTCCTGCTGAAATGATGAGCGCCTTGAGTGGGTGGGGGATCGCTGCCAATCACAAGCCGCGCACATCAAAGCGCCGCGCTCCCGTCTAATTGGTCGACAAAGAGAAGAGGGGTACGCGTGGTTTTCTATCGCGCTCTCAAATAGACATCCTGTCCGGCGCCACCGCCACCCGCACACCCCCAATTACCTGAGGCCGTGTGTTGTCAGTGGGACTCCCAACGATGAAACATGTGGGTCGGCCTCCACTTGTAATGTTGCTGAGTTGCCATAATTGATCTCTCTGGGTTTACAATTGACGACTCGACAACACTTTTAATGAGGAACGGGTTAGACGGGTTTGACTCATACCTCCAAAATAGCTGTTCCAGTCCAATTTCCCACCACCACCATTTTCTACGGTGACATTTTATCTGGGAGGCGGCATGGTTGAGACGGTCCTTTCCAACACCTCAGATGACAAGCGGTGGCCGCTTGGTCCTGCATCCCTCCTGGCGTCTTGTTTTTGGATGGAGAGCTTTTTGGGTCAGTGAGCAGGTGAACGGAGACTCAACAAAATGTTTTTGTCTCAACGTGGAGGAGGACTTTGACCTGATTTGCTCATCTTTATTGAAAGACTGCAGCGATGGTTTCCTTTGTTGGACCATTTATAGAATGACGCAATAGGATGAAAAGCACTGCCGCCAGACACTTTTTCAATTATCTTTGGCTGTCATCAGATTTCTGCTCCTTCCTTGTTTTCCTTGTTCTATGCACAGCGGTTCACCTGGCATGCTCCCTGACATTCAAAGCTCCTCAGCTCCCAATATCTGCTGGAATAAACATCTCAAAAGGGAACTCTTATTTTATTTTACACATCAGTTTACTAGTCATACAGAGTATGACTCGGCATGCGAAAACAGTTGTTTGTCTTCTCTGGCTCCGGAGGAGCTTTGTCAAGTCTAAGAAAATAACCCTTCGTGATGTCATGAGGGATATCTGAGGCTGGGCTTAGAGACTATATTTTAATGGTAGAGTAAGCCTGCTTTAAAAACTACATGTGGCGTTTGACAGATGTAGGCATTTACAGGACAGGGAGAACAAAAAACACATAGAACGACAGTCTGTGCTGGCAAAGCGGTGCTAATCACTATGTATTAGTCTCTTTATACAATGGGGAGTACGTAATGTACAACGTGTCCATGTTCTGGCGGCGCATAATGCACACACTGTGGAAACACATTTCCCTCGTGGGGACAATAAGAATCTATTGAGTTGCGTTATGGGTAATGTAGGATGCAAGATTTTGGGGCTTGACTCGGATAAGGGAGAAAAAGTCAGCACATCTCAGGCTCTGATGCATCTATTCTTGACTATTTTTGTAATTTGATTCCCCTAAAATTACTAAAGCAATTACCTCTTGCTCCCTGGAGTATATGGATCTGATAAAAGTGATTTAACGGAAAAGCCTGGCATGATGAAGGGACCAAAACCAGTCATTCATTCATCTCTCAAAACAATATAAACAGGTCACAAATATATGCATTAATTTATTCTCAGTAATTCACTCAAATAGCTGAGAATCATAGTTTTTACCAAATGTTACTCAACCAGGAGTAAACGGTGCATTTGTTTGGGACTACTTTCAGTTTATACATGCTTGGTGCTGATTTGTATTATTGTATTTTCAGGCAGCAGGATGGTTCATGTGGGATCAATTCAACAGTGTGTACTCATAGTCATAAAGCAACATGTCATCCAGTGTGTTTTTAATAGTTTGTGAACAACGGTGGAGCTCTATGGCACAGAGGAATAATGTAAATCAGACTTTGGCTTCACAAAAAACACTTGTTGGTCATTTCATGGGGTGTGTTGGCAAAAATACAAAAACTATTTCATCGTTTTAATGAAAGAAGTTGCTCGGGAGGTTGCAACCCTGCATGCTGTACCTGCTGTAACAAAGAAACCAAGCCCTGCGATGATGACGACGATGAGGAAGGCAAGGTGGTTTAGCGGTAAGCCTCACTGACTAAACTAAACAAAGTCAGAAGAAAGATAAATGGATTTCCGGCACCGTAAATCCCTCACAGTAGCTTTATGGCTCCATTTGTCATCTTCAGTTTGACTGACCTTTCAACCGAACAAGGGACCGATCGTAACGCTCTGGGCAGCCCTGCACTAACAATATTAACGTTACGGAAGAAAGAGAACATGCCAACTGCGATAGGTTGGCCCTTGTCACATGACATTCGGTTGCAGCGTTCCTTGTGGATGCGGCGCAATGGATTTAAGGAACAAAAACTGAACGTGTAAGTGGCGTCGCGCTGATATTTAAGTCCTCACGATGTTGGGGTCAGCACCAATCACATAAAGATAGAAGCAGGTTGTGAGGGTTTAAACCTTTTTGTTAGACGGCCTCATTGGAACGTGCATTTGTTTCCATCAGAAACAAGTGTTTAATTCAGTATACCGTAAAAGTCGGGTTATACGCCGCTACTACCTTCGGTCATTGTCTCCATTTGCAGCTGGCACTCATGCAGCTGGCACTCATGCTAGTTCCGCGCTAACTTCCGCTAGCTCTCCGCTAGTTCCCTGACAACCACCAAAGGTAGGGACCAGCCCCGGCTCTACACCCGACTTGGACAGAGGGGACTTGGGCAGTAGCAGCAGCAGCGGCCAGTAGCAGCAGCAGCGGGGAGCTAGTAGCAGCGCTAGCTAGCCCTGCTACTAGCTTGCTACAGCGGGACACTGACCGGAGGTAGTAGCGGCGTATAACCAGTTTTTTTACAGTATATACACAGCGATAAACTCCATGGGTATACTTGAGGAGTTGGAGCGATGAGACATGAAAACACAACAAGATTAAAAAACAACAGCTGTAGATTTAGTTGCTCACCTTTCGCTCCTTCTGTTGGTACGGTCATCTCCCAGACACTGATCACGAGCACCATTACAAGCAGAGCCCCTTTACTTCCGATCTGCGTGTATCGCTCACTCATCCTGGGGAAAAAGGAAAAGAGGAGCAACCATGAGTCGGACATTTATGACAGCATTCCCGCCTTCAGAACCCGGACCATATTATATTTAACTGGAACAAGAAGACGTCGCCGCTCCACTAGCTCTCTTTTTGACTTCACAATAGCTCGTCTGATAGCTAACGTCTGATTTCATGTTGGGATTTATCAAGACAGAGAGACAGGCTTTTTACGCTTCCTCTTGCTTCCCAAAACAAAGCACAGCGGTAAATGTGCCCTACATCACCGTCTCCGAATGCCGTCATTCTTCCCCGGCACATCCTCCCCTCTCGACCTGCACCACGAGGCTCTTACAGCGGGAGCGCCAACAGAAGGTGGAGGCCCTCCGCCGCCCCTACAGCCTTCAATAAGCCTCTCAGCGGAGAGCGAGCAGGCCATCTAATCCACCCCTCCACAGAATACCCTCTTCCTCTGCACTCCCTCTCCCTAATGAAGTGGCCGCGCTCGCCATCTGGCCCGGTGCGTTATCATCGACAGACAACGATCGGATTTCCAACGGGGATGCAGCAGCGGTGCGGTAATTACTGGAAGAGGCGCGGTGTCGTGTGGCGCGAGCGGACAAAGTTACAAGCTGCGTTTACGCCTTATTTACCGCCTCTTATCTGTCCGCCTCATTGACGTATGGATCGGCCAAACCTCGTCGGGCCTCTCGGATTATTTGTGTAATTAAGTTTATTTTGGCAAGACGAGCGTGACCTTTTGCCCAGATTTTCCCGGAGCCACACAGGAATTAGAATCATTAGCGATGTGTCAACACCGCACAGACAGGACTTGCATGTCTATTTGCATTAGAAATATTGCATCGACACAAAGGAAGCGTTTTCTCACACTGAATTTATGCACATTTTACATTTACATTGTTGACTTGTAACTTCTCACATGTTTACATACATACATTGCATTTAGGTTGTTTGCCAATTTCACTGATTGTATTATTACTTTGTAAAATGTCAATCTGATGCGCATTTATAAACTTAATTTAAAATGATTTATGAGCGATGAATTTCATCGTTCTTTCAATTCACATGTGAGCCTTCATCTCCTTGTCAATGATGGGTTATTTTTATCATGAAGTACTCTTTAAAGTTTCCACATGAGCGCTGTGAAGGATTCAATACTCCATGTGACGTTTATTAATAAGGATTATTGAACACGATGATGGCTTGACATGTGATGAAACGCATGTACAAGTAGCCACAGCCGTGCGCGATGACAGCTGCTCTGGTGCTGTTGGAGTGGTGAAGCATTAATATGGCAAACTGCGGGAGTGGAAATGACATGCATGCATGTGCTCTGTGATCGGGATTTATGAAAGAGAATCGGGTGTTTGTGCGGGCCTTTAGAAATCGCCCGAAAAGAATCTCTCTCTCTCTCTTGCATGCAACTTCCCGTTACCAGACTTTGGAATAATACGTTTTTAAAATTAAGTAGCTTCACACGAGTACAATTTACTTTACTTTACTGTGGTATTTATGTTTTATGCTATTTTACACTTCTCCTCCACTGTGTTTCAAAGAAAATTGTACTTTTAATTGTATCACAGTTTTACCCGACACAAAAATGCTGCTTATACAGTTATGCGTTGTCCAATAATATAACAGTCGCATATACTTTTAGTATATTCTAGAATGTATGCATGCTGGAAATATTTAAACATCATGTAATTTAGCCAACCGGAGGAAGGAAAATACACCCGAACAAAAGAGCTCCACTGATCTTTTACGGTTTTATGGTGGATTTTTCCATCACCAGCAGGATGTAGATCTCCACAGAGGCCATGATTGCCAGTTTCAGGACTCATAGGAGGGGAATTCAATGACAGCAGGAGAGACACGTGGAAGGAGAGTCATTCAAATGTTGACAGCGATAGCCTCGTAATGGTGAGGTTCATGTATCTGCTCAATTGGACCTCAGATTGTGCATTTAAGTGCTCGCGTTACAGCAGCGGGTGCTAATGCTCACCTCCATGGCGACAGATTTATGGCCGTTGGTTAGCCAAAGACTTGGAGGCCAGGGTTGAAACGGTGGCCAGTCGATGTGGCTGTGCAATTCACTGTGTGTGTGTGTGTGTGTGTGTGTGTGTGTGTGTGTGTGTGTGTGTGTGTGTGTGTGTGTGTGTGTGTGTGTGTGTGTGTGTAAAAAGGTACCATTAGTGCAGGGCAGAGCACTACAGCGTAATTTGTCGGGTGCCGTCTGAGGGGTGCAATTCTGTAAACGACATCTCATTGTCCCTGAATGTGCTGTGTTGTCACTGGAGCGGCGGCGTACTCGGCAGAGCGAGCCGCCGAGGATTTGTTACAGTTTGAGGCCATTTTACATCTCGACCTTGAATCGGAGCTCTTAAGCATCTTTGGAGAAATACAGCAATTTATTTTTCTTATAAGTAAACGTCTGTTTGGTTGCTCTCAACACCACGTGATCCAGCCTGAGTGCAGTTCTGCTGCACAGGAGGTGTTGCATTTTACATTTACGTTCCTCAAAATGGTTACAACTGTATGATTTATATTCTACAAATTATTCATGTGACAGTTTTGTGATCTGCCATTTCTTTTCTTGTGGTTTGGTGGAAGAGCCTGTCAGTAAATCATAGTAAAAATAAACCACCGTGGACCACCTACAGAAACTATAAAGCTTCTCTAATTCATGTTTGTACCATCAATGGATCACATGACTCGCCATTGAACATAGTGGAGCGTTCAGCAGCTACACTACAGAGATATTTCTCACAGGAGTTGGCGAAGCACGAGGGAAGTGACTATTGGAGTTCCAGTCGCCTGGTGGTAATAAACACGACGCAGAATTAATGCTGATGCTGCTATGTGTCTGCTGGATGTGTAATTGGGCAATTATTTTCTCACATGATCGGCATCAGGACTTTACACAGTGATACTATGTCAGTCTAGTGAAAAAGAAAAGACAACCAATTTAAATAAATTCATATCACTTTAACGCATTAATCCAGTAATTGATTTGACTCCAAAGGCATCATCTAAATGCTGGGATACATAGACCCAACTCATAACTCGAGAAAACCAAATACCTCAATATTGAAATTGCAACAATATTATTGGGTAGACCATTAGTGCTTTTACAAAATAGTTACATAGTGAGTTTTTGATATATAATAATAATAATAATAATAATAATAATCGGTAATGTGGATACTATGCATAAGTGGGTAAAAGGTGTGAGCTCAGAAAATTTCATCCTTTTATTTTAATGTAGCCTTTCAGACCAAGAGAGAAAGAAAGCTTTACCATATTACAATATCACACATTTGTCATGGTAACTTCGGTGAAGTATTGTCACAGGCTTCATTTGTTTGCGCTGCGTGTTTGAAGAGTGAGTTTTTATTGCCACTGAGTTTGACAAGGATTCAGACGGGTGTTTTGGAAGAAAGCAAACTCTGACTCACAAACTGTCTGCAGCGGTTGGAAGTTTTAATTGTTCATTTTAGTCTGACAGCACTTCATGTATAATGTATGCCCTTTGTCACAGAATAGGCCCCGGAGTGAAACGCATAATGTATGCAGATGATTGCCATAAGCTTGAAACATGAACTGCACATTGAAGTTAGGAGGGTAGCACATGAAAAAACAAATACTAATAAAGTCAAGCTGAAATGAAACGTGTAATTACCCTCTGATTGTCTGCAGCACTTTTCTTCTCCTCCTCTTGGCACAACGTCTTTCCTATCTACAGTATATTGCCCTGCTGCACTTGAGGACACTTTCAAATGCAAATGAACACCTTTAGTGAGGAGTAATATTCTTTTCACCGGTGCCACCTCGGTAGTTGGCCTGGATTTGCGTGCTCAAATTTATCCAGAGATTGGACTTTTATCCCTTTGTTATGAGTCGGCTCTGTTGTGCGGCGGATAAGCCGGCCGTGTAGATCTTCGGATTTCCTTTCAAGAGTACAAAGTGAATTTGTTTAAAACTGAATGAAGCAAGAAATCCCCATCTCTGACGGAAACACTCTTGATCGTCTGAGTCGTTTCGTCCTGCCCTCCCGCTCCCACTCCTCTCTCCGCGCAACAAACTGAATGGCAGCAGACCAACGAGGCTGTTTTTAAAGACTCCGCTCGGTGATTGACCTTGCTGAGGAGCTCGCGCTACTAAAAGACTGCAAACTCACAAAGATGAAAACACCTAACTGTAACAAGCGCTGCAAAGTCGCCACCTCAACTAAATAAAAAGAAATAGCTGCATTTTTATTTTTATTCTGCACTGCAACCTAACCTCATTACACCCATTCAAAAATAAGTAATGAACAAAGCACATCAGATTTCCTTACTTTTTTTATTGCAATAAAATTCATTTTCTCCAAATGTTTTATCTATTAGAGTGCAGATAACACTATGAGACAATTACAGTTTTCGCTGAAGGTTTGTTAACTGCTGAAAAGAAAAATAAATGAATGGAAAAGTTTTGACAGGGCAAAGTGCAGCGCTGCCCAGGAGTCTACTTCCACGTTATTGCTGTCGATGGAGAAATAACAACATATTGTTTACTGTTGCCTTGAGACACAGCGAACAACCCTCGGATCTTCAGACTTTGTCCAATATATTTTTCCCTCTTGTACCGACAGTACAGACTGAACAATACATAAAAGAAAATTCTAGGTTATGTTCCCTTCTTCTGATGCTGGCAGCCATTTTGAGGCTCTCTCCTCTGAACAGCTTATTGGCATGCTCCCCAACATATTTAAACTGTCCCAATTACACACTTAAGTGTGAAGAATTCATGTATATCAGCAGTGCCCTATATATCAGGGCCAGTGTGTAAGATTTAAGGGGATATATTGGCATATTTCCTTTGATACAATCAACCTGCCAGGGCCGATGTAAACATAAATGGAATATGTAATATTCATATGTTTTCATAAGTGTATAATCTCCTGAAACTTAGAATTGTTGTGTTCCCGTTAGTTAAGAATGAGCCCTTTATATCAGGGAGCAGGTCCTCTTCACAGAGTCCGCCATGTTGCATCGCCGTGTTTCTACGGTAGCCCTGAAGGGACAAACCAAACACTGGGTCTAGAGAGGGCCAATTTCTCATTAAAAAAACATCACAAATATCAAGTGAAACGTGGTCTTAGTAAATAGCGTCTCTTTTACAATTCTGTATGTTACTCTGGAACTAAAGCATCAACATCACACACAAAAAATAGGAATCTTTAGTACAATTGATGGCAATATTGATGTACTTCAATTAGGCATTTTTGGATTGCATGTCATTACTCAAAACCTGGAATTAGCAAGTAATTAGTCGCGTCAGCATGTGAGTTTCAGGCTACTTGTCTTCCCACTAAATTAGCATCTTGTTCCGGCAGCTGAGGCTGTCACGTTAGCTTACTTTTCAAACTTCAACTCAGGTTGTTTAGGCGTAGAGACGCAGATTACAACTTCACTGTAATACAGTAACCTTCACTCCGACATGAAGTTACCTTCCGTTGCTTAGCCGTTGATGTATACAGAACACACACACACACACACGCACATGCACACGCACACGCTAACACTCTGTTTCAGTTGTCAGATATAATTAACTAATGATCATTTCTACACTGATTTTCCGTGACAGAGAGACTTGGCTGGTGGCAGATTCTGATGTCTCTACAAATTCTGTGTTTGTATGCACAGGCAGGTGAGAGCTTAACAAAGATTTAAACTGACTAGACAGGCGGAATATAAAAAGATATTTCTCTGCCTTTTGAACCGGAGGTTTGTCTCATTGGAAATTCAACTTTAAACACATGCAACGTATGCCAAACATCTGCAGTTTGCAAACATCAATAGGGAAAGAAGAGCATCTTAAGTATCTTCTGCAGTCATGCTTGAGAACAGTGTTAAGATGCAAAAGGAAGAATATAAAGATGTATTTGATTTGGTGAACGCTGAACACTTCAGTGAAATCAAGTACCGCAAGTAACTCCCGATTCTGACCTCTTTTCTCATTTGGCCCATTTGTGTCACTTATTTTCCTACTTTGATGGGCTCACACAGACCGACGCTACTTTTCATTAGCGAGTGAAAGACTCCATCGCCCTTGGCCTATTAATAGTAAATGTTTGCAAAGGAGAAAGAAAAAAACTGAGGAATTCATCCTTCACCTGCTTCCTGCACAATGAGGACGAGTTTTTAGGGTAGCTGCAATCATTTCTGCAGCATGAAAACCTTGTATTACACATTTTAAAAAGTAATATACGCGAAGATTTTTCAAACAGAAAATCATTGACAATCAAAGGACTGACTAATCTGGACATGAAGGTCCAGGCATTCATGCACATTGTGGTTTAAAAGAAAGTATACGAAGCAAGAAAGTATTGTAATGTGAATAACACTCTACATAAATAGAGAATGTTTTAGTCCACTTTTTTATATGAATGCTTGAAGTTTATGCTCGAACCACAACCTCATCTGGAGGACTTAATTAGCCAGAAACGCTGCAGTAACGTCAGTGAACTAAATGTCTTCCTTGCAGTGTGTGGTGGGTGGAGGTGTTGCAGAAGTTCAGCGACCTCTGCAGCGCTCAGTGTGTTGTTCCGAACTGTTTTCATGAGAATAATCCTGCTGTTCAAATACAAAAAAGGAAGTTTAAGTCGTCTCCGGAAGCGTTTTGTCGGACATGGCCGATGCACTTCCTGTATGACATCACACGCACTGAAAGGCATGACCGGTCGGCCTGACTGTGTCAACAAAGAACGGAGGAACTGTTAATACAACACACACATAGGAAGAGTGACTTCCTACTGTGCTCATATAGATACTACTCCTCTATATATATTGTGTACATAGCTAATAGTTGTTTGCGGTTATATCAATGCTCTGAATATCATACAAAGAACCTTTAAGGCTTCCAACACTGGCATATTTTTTCCATAAATATCTTGCCTGTAAAGCAGCTTTAGCAGAAAACCGTAATGTGTTTACTTGTTAATCATTTAAAAATGTAAGATTCAATTTTCTGTTCCCCACAATTGTAGGAAGACGCTCCGTTGAAATGCACGGTGCGTGCGTGTAATCCACAGTATCACAGAGATTGCAGGGCGGGCGGAGGGAGTGTTGCTAAACCGTGGAAAAGCTGGACTTTTCCTCTCCGTCTCTGCAGTCGGATTCGATACAGGGATTACCCCCTCTTTCCCCTTCCCCTCCATCTCTATCTCGCTCTTTACTTGGACCGTGACAGAGACTGTCACCTCGGACGGCTGCGGGGAGCCGATTGCTTCGTCGCAGAGCAAACATCGCTCATTCGCCAAAACACAGCTGTTCCCTTCTGACAGTCGAGGAGGGAAGCTCTCAACCCTGTCACGCCAAACAAGGGAGTTCGCCCACTCTTTGTCACGCGCTCCGTGCCGCGAATCCTGCTCAGTTCACTTCATAAACAGGACAAGACAGCTGTCAGGGCCTCGTTGATGCACGAACTTTGGACTATAAAAGGAGCGCCGCTTTAGCACCTTGTCCTGACGACTCGCTAATCAAATCATTACACGCCGGCCTGCAGCGGCGCCGAGCTTCTCGGCAATTTCGCGATGAAATTCTGTCATCATGAGAGCCTCCTCGGGCCTTCACGCTCACTTCTGATTTGCTGCTCGTATCCGATTCTTTCTTTTTGGGATGACTGTTTGCGTCAATTCTAGGATGTAACCCATATCACAAACCAAGGAGCTGGCAGCTCCATGGAATATCTACATGCAATAAATGTGTTATTCTTTCAGTCACTAGTCTCTTGACGGATTTCAGTCGAGCGATTTGTCCTCCATGCCAATGTTTTCTCAGCAAGGCTGACTTTTGGAACAAAAACTTCTGTACAAAACTGGAAAGAAATCAAAAAGTGACGAGCCCATATTTTTGCCTTCTTGAAGCTAAACATAACATTGCAATGGCTTGGAAATATGTCCAGAGGCCGAGCAAACAAAAATGGATAGCGGGACCGCTGCGGTGCCTTGCCCTTGAGAAACTTACTTATGTACCCTTTGCAAACATTTGGGGCTCATTTATGGAGTTTCTGGAGGAGGCATATATGGCTCTTCCGGTGACGGCATATGGCTCACAGACAATTTTGAGTAAAAAAAAAAAAATCAGTTTGGAACTGATTTTAAAATACTTGTGATATTTCTTAATAATACTGTGTCATTTTAAAGTAAACGGAAATTAGTTTTGAAGATAAATTTCACGGGTCACGGGCAGTGTTCCCTCTAAGCTGCGTGCGTGCGCGGCCGCGCAGGCCGGTCGAAGTGGCCGCGCAATAGATTTTTCAGACCGCGCACATTTTTCAGAGGGTTAAAAATCTTTTTTGCGCCAGTGTTTCTGAGATAGGAGTGAGCCATCTCCGCAATAATAAGATCTTTGATGTGACGTGTCGAGTCTTCTTGGCCAATCAGCGTCCCGTTTCTCGACATGCGCTCTCTGTACCTCTGCTAGCGCTCTGCCTCCGTTAGCACCCCCCGCCCCCGCTGTCCTCCTCAATGAAGTTCCACTTAAATGTTGTACCTGCTGAGAAATGACTAAACACCTCATAACCAGTGAACCAGTCATAACCTCCCCTTATTGAAGTTCAACAAAGATCCTTTAAGTTCAACTAAACTGACTGGTAAAACACCATCATTAAAATGTTCCCAAAGTCCAGCCATTATAAAGGATATTGAATAAATATCAACCTTGTATACATATTGATGCATTTGCTGTCATCTCAAAGCACCCGCAAAGTGCTCAACCTCACCACGTATGAACCAGACTACAAGGCCATCAGCAAAACCATGCAGCACCAGAAGTCGCATTAAAAGTAAGACATATTTAATGTATTATACGTTAAAAATACTATATGGCTCTCAATTAAATATATTTAGAAATATTTAGCCTTTATGGCTCTCCCAGTCAAAAAGGTTCCCGACCCCTGCTGTAGTCTATCGTTTCCCCTTTTTCTTTTGGTCCTCTCTTTTATTTCTTGTCTCACTGATCACATTCAAGGAACGTGGAAGCATTCTATTTGTGGGGTATTATATGCATCTATCTGTGCATATGCATATATGTCACCTTCTACTGTTAGTTTTTGGTTATCTGTTGAGGAACAGTCAGTAACGCCTAGCAAAAAAAGAACATGCCATTGATATCTCTATCTGAAATGCCTATACGTTATTTTTTTGTGCCTTGTTTTGTTCCGTTCTGTTCCGTCTTGTGTTTGTTTGTGCATTGTGGAAAAGACAATAAAAATATTTGTTATTTGCGAGAAAAAGGGCCTTGATTTCAAAGTTGACCCAAGCAGAAGCCGAGGCAGAGCCGATATCCGCGCCGTTACCCGACACTGGTGCTGAGTGCCCTTTCAGAGAGTTAACCACCAAAACGACCTTCCGTAACGACACGTCGAGATGCTATCTGAGATCCGCGCTCATCAAAACCGCAACAGCCAAATGGTCTCAACCTTAGTTTTCCTTTGATCAAAGTGTCGATGCATCAGCGTCTCATGATCCCGTGTGCTATTTCGGTCCAACACCCACTTTCCAATATTGCCTGTCACCGTCAGCACGCATAGCAGCGTTCATACAGAGCACAGTGTACCTCTCTGAAACCTTTTTATAGTTGAGGTCTCATAGCTCAACAGCCTACTGTTTGCCTCCCTGTAATTGCTCTCTTGGCTGAGGCTGTATGAATTATCAATGAGGACAGTCTAAACATTTTAGTGAAAATAAGGACGTTTGTTTCTCGTTAGTGAGCAGAAAAACTGGAGAGATTTCAGGGAGAAATTATTTTTTACTCTAATACATTTTGACAGTATTTACTAATTCAGATTAAAAGATGTTCGTACAAAATGATTAAATATGTAAAAAGTCCAAATATGCTCCATCATAACCAAGTACAACAGTAGAATACTTCACATCAGTGTTAACCGTTCAATAATATGACGAACAATAGTGCAGCACTCACAGAGGACTATTATTCAGTACTAGAGTAGTTGGACATTTTGGGAAATATACTTATTTTCTTTCTTCCCCATTGTTGGATGAAAAAATCTCCCACTCTTCATACGCTATGCGTAGCTACACTCTGGGCTTTGAGGTATTACTTGTAAAAACTTGCAAAAGTGTAAAATTGTAAAATACAACTGAAAGTGAATAAAGTGAGTAGTATTGTGGTGGTCTAAATGTTAAATACTTTTTCACCTTAAACTTGGAAGGCGGACTACCACACCCTTGTCACCTTACCCAACAAAATAGAAACAAACAATCCCTAAAAAGACTAAATGAAATTGTCATACTTTGAATACATTTTATGATAATAATTTGTTATAACTTAACATATACTGGAGTATTTGTTCACTGTGGTATTGATACGGTTACTAAAGTAAAGGATCTGACTCAGTGTCAGTGTCTTGGACTGTTATACTACACTATACATACACACCCTAATAGATAAACTAACTATGTTCATTATGTGCCATGATGAAGATTGATTTCCTAAAACTTGTCTTATTCCCCAACAAAAAAAGAAAGAAATGGTGCATAATAAAAAATCACTTATTGGCCATAAGCTTCAGTACGAACGTAAAAGTCCAAAACACGTCCAATTTCATAATCCCAAACAGTTTCATGAGGGACACAAAGTCAAAGTGTCAGAACGGCATCAAGGTCCAAAGTAAGTTGAATCAAAGTGTGTTTTTCTGTCAGCTCGTTTAAAGAATATATATCAGCGCCACAGTGTGTCCGTCCTGGAACCGGAAGGACGCGGGTCTGATCCCCGGTGACAGCCCGGCGTCCTTCTGTCTGATGAGTGCGTCAGCTCAATGACTGCAGAGCAACACGGAGGAGGATAAATAAATGATGTATGAAAAATTAGATTTATACCTGACAACCAGTCAGGTGTGTGGGAGTCAGCAGGAAGCTCCCGGCCCGTTGGGGTTTCTGCCTCCTGGGTCACGGTTTCACGCCGCTGCAGTTTTTAAAGTGTTGTTTGATTGCACTCAATTGGCTGCAGTTCTTATCGTCTTTCCCGTCTCACTAACCCCTCTGAGAAAAAATATTATTAAAACATTTGTGGCAGTAACTGGAGTGGTTCATCAGGATTAAAAGGGGGGATGACGGGACATGGCAACCTGAGTTGGAGACTTTATTTTATTTTTATTTTGTATGTCCCTCGGCTCGGCTGTCAATTATGTGATAAGCCAGAGGTGATTCAAAGGCTTTTTGATTTTTATATGTATCAGAATATTAAACGCCATTTTTCTTTTGTCCCTGTTTGATAACAGGAGAGAAATGACATTCTGTATCAGAGAGCCGACTTTGGTTTTCACATTAAACACAGTGTGTTTAGATGCTGTGTATAAGGTTTTATCTATTATTTAAATATATCATATATTTAGCATTTATACGCACTATATAAGCGGTTTACAATTCCCTTTAGTGTAGTTACGTTGTTTATAAGTATAGCATGTTTCAATAATTAGAACATGTGAATACATATTTTATATTGTCGCCACTGTGTTTTCTGATATTGTCATTAATTATCTGTTAATACAATAACATGCCCTCCTCCCACAGGAGGAGTTCGTAGATGACAAATCAGCTTACAGCTACATTATAATGCATGTGTTGCTCTTTATGTATTCAACACATAGCCAGTAAGTCATGTTTACACAGATTGACCCACAAATACAATAATAATATGTGCAATCCTTTCATTCCAATTATAACCCCAATCCCTTTCATATCAGTTTATAGTACCAGTGAAGCCAAATAGAAAAAATATATATACATACATACATACATACATACATACACACACATATATGATACACACTTCTATAAACCTTTGGAAACCAATCTTGATGGTTCAATTGAATAAAATGAGGGAATACATACTAATATAGGGTGAAATATATCAAATCAGAACAACACACTGAGCTCTATATTCTTGTTTTTAAATACATTTTTACTATACGTCAACTATATTCTAAATGAGCCCCGCCCACTGAAAACCGCAGTGCACAGAAACAATCGGCTGCCGATCAAAAATGACAGGTCAGTCTCATATTTCCACATTTTTGCCGGTCACATTTACACACAGGCTTTACACAGTAACATCACAACACACACACACACACACACACACACACACACACACACACACACACACACACACACACACACACACACGTCTCATGTAGGAAATAGATTTTGATGGCCCTTCAATGCTAGCTCGACTCTAAAGCTATCCTCGTGGTGTTTTGTCCCCGTCCGAAGAGAAAATGTACTTTCGCCGGAACAAACGAGAACCTGGCGTGAATCAGCCGTGTTTGCTTCTGCTCCACAACGTGTTTGAAGTCATTTCTGCTTCCATAAACAAGCCAAACACAATCAAAGTGCAGCTCAATCCTGACTGCGGCGTGGAGGGACGGACCACTGCTACTGTACCGTGAACCGCTATTCATTACCAACTCACGGCGGGGCGGACTTCTCTTTTAGGAAGAAAAGAAGAAAAGCTATTTAGGAAGTCACATATGGAGAATAGGAATACATTACACTCGGAGGTCGCCCGCCATTTATCATCGTTATGAAACAAACAGCCAGGGCCTGAGTGCGGCGCCTGCACGTGTCGGAGCGTAAAGCTCTCTGGATGCGCTCGGGCCCTCGGCCCCCGACACCTTACAGCACACAGGAGCATTTGGCACGTTTTATTCGCTCTGTGAAATAATTATAGGCTGCATTCTGAGTTTTTTTCTAAGTATGAACTGGCATGACAAATCCTTGCTGTGTTTTCACAGAGAGGGCATTTCATATTAAGGTTCAACGCGGAGCGGAAAGAAAGCGGAAGCTACAAAAACCAGAAGAACGACAGAAGAGGAGCGCGACAGTCAAAACATTGTGATATCAAGGCTGGAGCCACCGAGCTTTCTGTAAAGCTAAAAAATAGAATGAAGTGATCAGATATAAAGAGATAATTTGAGTCTGTGACGAAGACAGCAGATGGCTGAGTGCTATGAGAAGCAGGGATTGCGAGTTCTCAAGTGGTCTGTTCACGTTTAAGAGCAATTCTCCTTATTTAATTTATTTTCTCTTCTCTTTTTCTCCTTTGCAACTGCAGTCTATAAACGCTCACTCCGGTGACAGGCTCAGCGAGCTCAGCCTCGCCGCACTTCCTTCTGTCGGCGCGATCGGAAACCCAGAAATTCCCACCTCGGATTAGTTGCATCCAATAAGCGCGCGGGGAAACATGAAGAGAGTCGGATCTCGCACTCTTTGATGAGAAGAAAAGGTGAGTGAGGTGTCGGAGCACGGGGGAAATCTATTTTTAGGCGTCTAATGAAACTTTTCGGCGCCGACGACAGCAGAGAAGTTGACAGGCGATTATGAAACTCTTTAATTAGCTCCCGAGCTCTGGTATGTCTGTTAGCCAACGACGCCTCCCACCCGGGTCTTGTGTGAGGGAGCCAAGTATATTTGGATTAATTTAGGACTGTTAGCGCCAATGTGTGCATGACTTTTTATGTGGAGACTTCCTGTTCCATCTTCACCTATAACGACTACAGGAGTTGTAGCAAAATGTCAACGATGAAGACCAAGGGCGTCACTCTGTGTGTCTTTTTAACGCCATTGTGGACGAGCCATGGAGTCCAATGTGTGCAACCACACAGGAGGAAGACCTGCAGCCAGATTGGGTTAAGGGTCGGGGTCAGTCGGGAAATCTCTCACCGCCGCTGCCTTCCTCTGCTGATTGCAACATATTCAAACCACCTTTTTTTTGCAAAGCATGCTGGGAAACGTGGATAACACTAAATGAGATAGACGAGGCAGGCTGACGGAATTATTCAACGACAACTAAAAGTAAATTATGAATGCTGGATTTCATGGGTGATTCCGGTGGATTCCAATGTGGATCTCATAATCAAGGTTGTAACCAATCATTACTTTTATTATCGATTAATCTGCTGGTTATTATGTAGAAAACGTTGAATTCCAAGGCGACTGAATCAACTCGTGTGTTGGTAACTAAAAATATAGGGAACAAAAGTTCAGTATGCTTCCTGTTGAATCATTTGAAATACTGATTAAAGTTGAAGTGGCAGATAAAGCAGCATTACGGTCAGAAACATGGGCGAAAAGAAGTACCAGTTAAAGTGCTGAAAGGAGTTGAAGTGTTATTTGAAGTGTGTTGAATTGAGCAGGAAGGTCAGTTAAAGTTGGAGTCTTAAAAGAAATCAAGGGCTAGTTTAAGTATATCAACTGAAAGATGTCTGTTGAAGTGGGGGATGTTTCCAAGAATCTATAATTAATTACTTTCAATATTTGTTTATTTAAACAAATATTTAATTATTTATTGGACCATGGCCGTCATTCCTGTCAATGATCTGGAAACAAAGAAGTTTCCCTGTGCGCTGAGAGATGGTTATTGACAGTTTGAGTTTGTTCGTTCATGGTTTAGATCGCCTCACTGGACTGTTAGCTTCTTTACAACGTGTCTGACAGGGTGCTCACTTGTTTCTTGCCCTGTTGGACTTTGTTGTTCTGATGCTGCAGTTTCCAAAATCTTAGATGGACTTGGTAAGCACTAAGGCCACTTCAATTTATTCAAGTCAAGACGTCCTTCTTTTGTTCTCTAGTTAACGATTTAATCATTACTCAAACTCGTGTCGATGGATTTTCAGATTGCCAGATAGTTAAAGAAACAACAACATAAAAGTCAAATCTAAATTGAACAGTAAAATCAAATGAAAAACAATTCAGATTCTGGTACAGCCCCAGTGAGCACATTTTCATAACTGATAGAAATGATACCAAAACTGAAAATAATATTGGATTCATTGTGGTTCCCTTAAACAGCTGTAAATCTATGTTTTCCCTCAACTTAGCTCTTCACTCCAGAGCGTGTCAGTGCAGCGTGACATCACTGCTGGCCGTTGAAGGTGCAACATCAAACAGTTAGAGGTGAAACAGGCGGGAAACCAAGCAGTGATTCAGGCTCGTTCCATTACAACCACGAGTGAGTTGAGCGAATGAAAAGCTCTTGTAATTGTGTAAGATTGTGTGAGGAGAAGAGAGAGCCGAAAAACCCAACTGGAGAGGCAGGGCGGCCATGTCAGCTTATCAGAAGTGATCCTCGCGCAGGACGCAGTCACATTCCGACCGACTTTGTACTAAAACACTGAGCGCCGTCGTGAAAGAGCTGCGCCCACACGAGCCATAAATCTACGGCGCCTCGCGCCCCGTTATCTTCTGCTCTTTCGTGTCGACCTCTCTCGCGCCTTGGAAGAAGCATGGCGGCGAGCGCGCCGGAGGACGGCCCCATCCCCTCTCCGCCGCCCGGCGAGGGCTGCTGGGACGGAAAGGCCAGAGGGAGGGAAGAGGAGAGGGCTGTGGGGGGATCAATTTAATTACTCAAGGCCATTGAGCAGAGCGCACAGGCTTTAAAATTAAATTGCCCCCGTTTTTTTTTTATTTTTGTGGTTACACTCCGCTCTCCGCTGGTTTACATCACAGAACAACGAGGCTCAAGTTATTTTAGCCGCGGCCCTCGCGAGGCTTATAATCCAGGCTAAGTGACAGGCTAATTTGTGGTATTAGATTGCTTTCATCGGGTCGTTTGGGCCCGCTTTGAACGTTAGCGGTATGAAAAGGCAGCTCTGCCTCAGCGGTCACATTGACTTGTATGCTGCGTGACTGCTGGGGGGTGGAAGTGGGAACGGAGGAGGAGGAAGAAGAGGAGGAGGAGGAGGAGGAGGAGGAGGAGGAGGAGGAGGAGGAGGAGGAGGAGGAGGGTAAAGCGGCTCTCAGAGGCCATATTTCGTCATGTTCAATCTTCTCACTGCAGATGGAGAAGAAGCGAGACGGACCGAGTCAAAGGTATGATTATCGGAGCGGTGCAGCGGGAAACTTTCTGACCAGCCGAGATCAGTGGACTGTTCAGTGTAATCATAACGAATTTAGTCGGTTTATAACGAGGGGCGAGACTTCATTTGCACTTCAGGTCTGCGGAATGAGAAAATAGTTGAAATCGATGAAAAGGGACAAGAGGCGACTCTCGTGGTGTTAATGCGGCTCAGGAGTGAGACAAAAACATCCCGCTGAAGAGCTCTCTGTGAAGAAACCAAAGCCTGTGAGAGTGTGTGTGAGTGTGTGTGTGTGTGTGTGTGTGTGTGTGTGTGTGTGTGTGTGTGTTTGAGGGCTGAAGATATACCCTGAAACACAGACACTAGGCCGCTTTCTTCCACAATAAGATGGGACCCATGCCCAGTCGACTTATTGCTGATGACCATTCACAGTGTCAGAGGCCAGAACAAGTAATTAAAGCCAATAGAAAAATGGAGGATTAGTTCAAATTAATCTGCAACTTTTCCACCATTTTCTCTCAGAAAATGCTGAAATGGAAGGATATGGAAATCTGGCAGCAAAGCAGAACTAATGGCTTGGCAGCGCTCACCCTGAAATGAGAAGGGACTAATGGATCCGCCGCCATGGCTAAGATGGCTGAGCCAGATTGCATGTGGATTTAAGTGATTAAGAACATGGGGGCCCCCGGTCCGCCTTTAGTCGGAGGAAATGTAATGTATGACAACGAATGCTGAAATATGAAATTCCACATTTAAGGAGAATTTGGGGCGCAATTCACGGCTGAGATTAGGAAAGTATAGGCTATTGGTATGCATTGGGAGGGGCAGCAAATGTCTGCATACTGATAATATAGTTATTATAAAGTTGTTCTGTTCCTAATGCCATTCAAATGGATTTACTGGTTCACAAACACCTGATCTATGACACCGTGTTGTGGGATTATATCAACCACTGAGTTTTATTTCAATATATTGGTGAAATAAATAGTTATCACAGGCAGCTTTTTCATAATTTACACAATGCATTTCAGCAATTAAAAATATACGGGAGTGTTGTGCTGTGCTTTGGCACAAAAGTATTGAATAATAGTGCTAATGAAGTCAGCGTTAAAGCACATCTCCAAGTAGAACAGCAATAATAATACTGCACAAAATATGTTGACAAGGAACGGAGGAAATTCATCACATTAGTGACCCCTTAACATTGTTAATATTATTATTGGCTCATCATTTAACATGTCTGTGACGGCAGATAATGTAATACCGTGATGTTATCTTATTTGAGAATTGATTGCCTCTCAAAACTTTATTGCATTTTTAAGCCATGTTAAGACAATTTATTACATTGCACCAAGTTATTACATCGTCTATCAACAAAATAAGGGAAGACCAGAGTGCCGTGTGTGTGCGTGTGCGTGCATGTGTGTGTGTGTGTGCGTGTGTGTGTGTGTTAGGCTGACACATCAGAGAAACTGAATTCAAATGTACAATTTACAAAGACAAATTTCTTTAGCCGTGTTATAAAATGATATATCCGAGTTATGAAATATGTCATATCGAACCGACAGGGGGACGTTTGTCACGGCAGCTCAAAAACAACTGATAAAACGATTTATCCACGAACATAATCCCTCACAGTATGTTCTGTACTTCCTTAATTTGCTGTGTTCGGGACGTTTCTGGGCTTAAACCTCGATAAAAACGGTGAGGTATATTTCACCGTCATGATTTGAGACCATCTCCATCTCAAGCATCAGAGGCCCACTGACTTGTTTCTGCACTATAGGAACATCACAGCAGTTAATTCCAAAGAACTACTTTCATGTTTCTTTTAGCGCAAAATCCAGATCTACCGTCTCAGGGTCGGTTCAGAGGCTCGAAGTTCAGACGCCGTGTGGTCCTGAACGGAGTGACGGATGTTTCCTAAGTTATTCCACATCCAAAGATTACTCAGAGAGATCAGTAAAATCAGACAAAGCACTTATATGCACTGTTCTAACCTCATTACTGTAGATCCACAAATCCACAATTAGATTTCTCCTCTACCAAAGAACACTCGTAAAACTCAATGGAACTACTTCCTGATATTGTGTGTGTGTGTGTGTGTGTGCGTGTGTGTGTGTGTGTGTGTGTGTGTGTGAGTCTGGAGAGTGAGAGGACCAACAGCTATAGTGATTGCTTGAATGTCTGAACATACACATCGAAATGGTCTGATTATTTTCATTTGTAGAGGATGCTTCGTGGTAGTTTAGTTTTTGCCAGACTTTTGGTGGAAGAATATTGAATATGATAAGGCATTGCTACATGAATATGCCTTCTTGTCACTCTGCTGCCACATTATTTCCCCCGAAAGATATTGTCATGCACATGTTTTCATGCAAAGCTGATGCTGATGCTGAACTGGGTGCACATGAATGCAGCACAGCTCCACAGCTGACTAATTAGGTAAAAGTGTCAAGTGGAATCTTTTCAATTTTAAGGCTGCAGAATAATCATGATCAAGTCCAAATCTGATTTTAAAAACTGCTCGGAAAATTGGACAATTCAGAGAGAAATGAATTCCTTTCATAGAGCTTCTTTTAAAATATACAATTCATACCCCCGTCTCATAATAAGAGCGCAGAGGACGTACAGCTGAGAGACGAGGTGTGGGACTGCGTTCGTGCCGTCTGAAGGCCCCACTCAGTACAGCCACGACTGACTTAGACAGGTGCCGGCGGATAATTGGGCGCCGTGCCGGCTACAACCGCAGCGCTGCTGTCTCCTGGAGCTCATTACTATCACTCAGAAGTTCCCCCCTTAAAAAAGCTCCACAGCCACATGACTCGACGTATTTGGTAAACCGGCGACTGAAATCTCTTGAAACGCTGCCATTAAAGGACCCGTCACTCTGAGCCGCTGAGCTGCTGTTTGGACGGGTAAATGATTGCACTCAGCGTGGAGTCTGACACGCGGGTTCAACTGCTCGCTAACGCATGTACGCGGTGAGGCTCCGTCAGTCCTGTTGCGAAACAGACGTACACATCAGCTGGTGATCACAAGCTCCAAAGCAGGACCCAAAATGTTTGCAAAAGATGACGGGGTGGTTTAAGCAGCTTCTGTTCACATTTGAAGTTTCTGTTTTAAACTCCTCCCTTAATACATTTCATTTGCTCGCTCTTTAAGCCATTTTGGGGGATTTTTCTCCTCTTATTAGACAGAAGTAGATGGCGACAATACGGCTGACTTTTGGGAAGATTCCCACTAAGACAGCAGGATCTTACAATTACCCCTTATGACTAAGTGTCAACCCAGAATGCCCCCCACTAGGGCCATTCAGACCGAATACAGCCTCAGCAAATCATTGCTGGGTCCACGCTGGTGGTGGTTGTATGTTCCCAGTGAGAACATATAAACCACAGTCTAGACATCCAGACACTGGATGAGTTTACATTGAACTTCATTACTGTAGGTTTGTACAAGAATAAGCAATCGTTTCTTCCCCCATCTCAATGCTCGTTAGGTATGTTTTAAAATTAGCAAAATGCTACAAACTTGGGTTTGCACATAATTTTAAGAAGATCATTTTTTGCCAGCTTTCTGTGGCAGTGCCTCCATCATACTATTGCTTGATGACGTCACGGTGCAGCAATAGTTAAACCACGCTCAACTTTTTTGCAGATGACGCTGCACTGTTTTTGTCGTTCAGACGGTTAAGGAAGGTGCGTTTTTTGAAACTGAGTGCAGCTGAAATAAAAGGAATGAGGAGATCGTACTTTCAACATTATTGGCGATACAAACTTTCTTCGCCAGCTTTTTTCGTTCACCTATAAGTAAGGAGTTTGAGTCACCTTTGAGTTGAGAATATTTTGTCACATTGCTCTTAGCAGTTGCTCAGCCTACTTTGTCGCTCTGATTACTGATCTTACTGGGTTTAAAAAGGGACTTTTCCATTAAGCCACTGTAAAATAGAATGCCTGTATTTTAATTGGACACGTTGTATAATAAAATCTGCTGTGCAGCACCTGAGACGGTACATTTAACATTCCACACATGTGCACATGCTCACGCACACACACACCGCACATTGAATGAAAGGAGATTGGAGTGTTTTGGTTGGAAGAGATACACTTATTGCAGCCGCTCTTGGCGGTATCTTTTAGATTGAGAAACATCATATGTGTAATTCATGGCACAATTCAAACAAGATAAAAGAGGATTTGTCTCTCACCATTGACTACATATGTTTACCGAAAAATTGGTGGCCCACTGGAATTGGATGGATTTTGTCTCTCTATTACTTAGTGCCCCTAAAGCAACTCCTAGATTCATGTCACGCTATTGAGTCATGGATTTCTGAAAACTGTTTGGATTTCTGTGCACAACACGGTGGCCTTGAGGCATCATTAAGCTTCCGAATAGATGTCGAAGCCTCTGATCAGACAAGTGGACTGCTTTTTTGTCTGATTGTTTGCTCTGTAGACGTCAGACTGGAGGGGACTAAAAACATCCCATACGTGAGCAGTCAACCTCTGTGGTTAAGGAATCACAGATCTGAGGGATCTGACCGTCTGAATAATTCCCATAAAGCACGGCTACCGGTGCTAAATTGGTATTCATGGAGTTAGTAGTCGATTCACGTACTTTTACCATAAAAGTTCCTCCACTTTGGAAGAGAAAGTTAATTAATGTGATGGTCATTGCTGACTGTAATGACAGCTTAAATAGAGCAAACGATTGCAGCAGTTTGATGAGGCTGGGATAATTGTCAGAGCAGATGTTGTATTTGTAAAGTCACGAAAGCCGATCTCTTCTAATTCAAACCCAAATCAAAAGTCGATTGATATTTCTGCATTGGTTACTAAACGGGTGTTGATGAATTCTCTTTAGCTTTCGATAGCAGTGTGTTCTTGTAAACAAGGCTGTGATATTTTCATGTGCAAACCCTCACACACTCACACCTCAGTCTCATTACAAATACAGACAGTGCTGAGCAGATGCTCCTCAGCATGTATCACATCTCACACCTTTGAATAAAGCCTCCTCGGGATGCAGCTACAGATTGATGGAGGGTGCTGATACCCCGAGCGCCTTCATGAAGTGGATGGGAAGAGAAAATGTACATTTTATTAAAGTTTTAGTCTTTGCGTCATATCACATCTCTTCATAATATAAATCCGTAAACCTGTTAAGTGCAATATTATAACGATTTTAGTGAAATACCAAGAAGAGTCAAGAGTTGGGGTCTCACGGGAGGCAGATTTAAAGAAGAAATATCGAGATCAATGCAAGAATCCTACAATTTCTACAATGCAACTCAGCAGTGTTGTAGTACTCCAGACTGTTCTTGTTCTCGAGGTCGCTTTCATGACCACTTTGGGAAGACTCAACAACTTAAATTGTCTGATTTATTTCTTAACATCATCACTGGGATTTCTCATCGATGACAAAGAAAAATGTCGACACATAAGGCAATGCCTTTTGATTATTTTCTCAAGCCATTTCTAATGGTGCACTTATACATACACACACATAGGGGAGTGTTTGTTTTCTGATCTTGACTTGCTCACAACCCCTCAAGGTCTTGGGTATCGAATGGAGTACCACTTTAAGGCATCGAGATCTTTTTCAAACAATGCCTGTTCAGAAGTTCATCTCGTTTTAGTTAGCGACTAGATTCATTCTTACCTCAGGGTGAACGGAGAAGGTTACAGACATCGGCCATCAGCAGCATTTTGTATTTAATGGGATGAATGTATAGCAGCTCCCCTGATCTGTTACAATTGAGAGCAATACAAGAGGTGTATCTTCACATGTACAGTATGTACTTCTCATGCTGTCTGAGGAAGAGAGACTCTGCTCATTGCAGGTGTCTCTTCACTCCTGGCTTTATAATTAGCTGTCAGCACTTTGAGATTGACCATGTAATTGGTTCCGATGCTGCTTTGATCTCATTAAAGTTGACTATTTGAGAACTTGATTTGCTCCGTGTCCTTCAGAGTGACTGAAAAGAAAACATTCAGCTCAGGAGGAAACCAGTCCATGAGGCTGAGAAAGAAGAAGCCGGCTGAGACGCTGACTGGGTCATCCGGTACTGGCTGGTCACAGGGCATTGTGTGGCACTGCTTTTCATCTATCGCTGACAAATGTGACACCCTCCCTCAGTGCGGTATCTCTCATCTTTTTGGGATTTCACCACAGCCTGTCTAGAGATGAGACCAGAGAAACACACCAAAGCGATACAGAAACCGCTCTGAACTGACCGTCAGACAATCTTTTAATAAAGCCAGGCTTCTGGTGCTGATGTGTCAGCAATTTCATTAGTAAGCGTTATTAACATCTGTACATGTATAATGCCCACCGTACATGTCGAGATTGAAGGTGCCACATGTTGCAACGTGTGGTTATTAAATGATGGTACCTTTGCATAATCATTGGAAACCACTCTTCATTCTCCTATAGTGCTTCATGCTCTGTGTTGGTCACCACTAACTCCTGAGAAGAATGAAAAGAAAGAGAAACTCTCAGCACCTCCTGCGTTGTATTTCACCCGGTGCTGGGGAGCAAATGTACAGAGGTTCCATCAGAGCTTTTCACTGAGGAGCAGCTGCCTGCTGTGCCTTGAAACCGCTTCGACTGAATCAAAACAATAAAGTCGTTGGCAGTTGAATGAGAAGATCCTATATCTGTCAGCTGAAAATAAAGCTCGGGCTGTGCAAACAATCTACTCTACTGTATAATTCCAGTTTCGGCTTCCGACAATGACGCAAAACAAGATAATCATCATGAAGCGATTATTGTTTTGTCTCGTGTTTTAAATCCAGCGCGCCCCAGGTTGAGAACACACTGATGATGAATATTTGAGCAGGAGTCTTTCCGGCAACTATAACAGATTGGCAACCGTCTCAGGTGGCACCTGCAACATCTGGCATGTACATCAGCAAACCAACAGATCCCAGAGCCTTGAGACCGGAGCTCAGAGGGTTCTGCAGTCTGGGGGCTTGCTGTTACTCATTTCCGGCATGTTTCTGTACTCGCAAGCCAACGTGACTGCATTTCTTCTTGCTCTCTCACTCCCACAAGTGTATAGTATCCTGACGTTGAGCCTGTGCGGATAGGGAGCTACAAAGGCAAGGACGTGATGGAGAGTATATTCATCATCGCCTCCACTGCTTCCTTATTCTCCCTCAGAAATTGCTTTGGTTCTTTTTTGTCTGTCAGATTGCAAGAATGGCAGCTGATGTAAAATCACAGGATCACACTAGAATACACAAGGCAGTCCGTGTGACATTTGATTAAACACTCTCGGGCCCACCGTAGAGCAGATTCCACATCGACTACTTTTATTTTTACACTCACAAAAAGTGTTTAAATGGATGATAAAATAGAGGCTTGAAAGCCAAGTAACCACACACGTTTTCAAACTACAGTGACTTATTTTATTGCTTGCTGATACTCATGGCATTCGTGTTGTTGTGAGGTCAACAAGTTAGCAAACGGGATTAGCTGTGGGCTAACACGGCTAACAGCTGTGGGCTAACGCGGCAAACAGCTGTGGGCTAACACGGCCAACAGCTGTGGGCTAACACTGCTAACAGCTGTGGGCTAACGCGGCTAACAGCTGTGGGCTAACACGGCTAACAGCTGTGGGCGAACACTGCTAACAGCTGTGGGCTAACGCGGCTAACAGCTGTGGGCTAACATGGCTAACAGCTGCGGGCTAACACTGCTAACAGCTGTGGGCTAACGCGGCTAACAGCTGTGGGCTAACACGGCTAACAGTCTGCTGCATTTGGCAGCAGAGCTCCAGGCTTCATAATATTATCTCTGCTCACGTATTTTGTTCCTTTTATTGAGGTTCGGTCGGGTATTGGGTGGATCAATAAGCACCGATACTATCAATACTACATCTTGTTTTGAGCATCAGCAAGATGCAAAAAAAATGGGTTTGTCTCTGATCTCTGTTTTGATCTCTTTGAAGAGTGGAGAGAAAAAACCCTTTCTGTTGTCTTCAGGTGTTAGATCACACTGCGGGTATAGCTGCTGGCTGTAGCTTCATGTAACGCACAGACAGGAGAGCGGTATTGATCTTCTCCTTCGACTCTCCAAAAGAGGCAAATAAATGTGTTTGCGGTTTGAACTGTGGCATTACTTTGCATTAAATGGAAACAAATGTCATTAACAGATTGTTTTGACCACTTATGAATGGCTCAAGAAGTTGTAAACACCGCATTGACACATTATCACCTCATTCATTTTGAAAACCCACCTAGTTTTAGGCATTTGCTCGAAAATTGCATACCCAAATTAAAAAGGGTGTATCTCTAGGGCTATTTGAATATTTTTGGTTATAATAAAAGGTACACATGTGAGATTTTGTTCAGATGTGTAAATATCTGTCTATATGTTACTGGTTAATTCATTAGTTAGTAAAATGAAGTAAATGAAGATGACACACAGCAGAAATGAAAAGGTTTCAGGTCCGCTTAGAAAAAAAGCACTTTCAGACAATATGTGAACATTCTCTCTGCAAAGGTTGACTTTGATAAAGTGAAGCAAAACAAAGTTAGAGAGGGTTTAGAACAGTGAACATTCAGGCGAAGTCTCATTTGGGCCCATTGAGGCCCATTTAAATGTTATTTGAATTTGCTCCTGTACCAAACCATATATTTCACTTGTATATTACTTGTGGTGTTCAATACATCCAAATACAGCAGTTTAGGGCTTTTATTTAAAAAGAAAATCATTAAACAACCTATGATTTAAAAAAATATATATAACAATTGCTCAGTTTCCCCCCTAGGGGGGAAGGGTTTTTAAAAGGTTGTTGCTATGACTAAACTGTTAGCACACGGTTGCCTATTTGATGTTGGATGGTTGCCCATCCAACATCCACCCTCTGTAGTTTACTCCATCAATAGCCCTATTTGCACAGGTTTAGTATTCCTTGGGGACCTCTTGTAATTAATTTGTCTTAATTTTTTTAGATGAATACTATCTTTAAAGAAATGTTGGGGACTTTTAAACTGAGACAATCACACTGACGAGAGCGCTGCGTGGCTCGCTGTGCGCGTGAGAAAGACAGAAGGTGGACTGTCGGACGCAATGTTTCTGAATCCAGGAGAAACGTTTGCAAACCGAAAACTAACCCATTTTCTCCTGCTGCCTCTCGGTTTCTCCAGCTCTCTCCCTCCCTCCCTGTTTCTACCTCTCTCCCTCGCTCCCCTCATATCTCCAGCTGTCGCCTGGTAGAATGTAAATGAGCCTCTCAGCACCGAGTCTATGATGGTGTCAGCCCTCTCCTTAGTCTCTGGTCTCATTAGAGGCCTAGTGTAGCTGACATTTACCCAGCCGCCGTGTTGACTAGCTCTTCATGCGGGCCACATGGGTCAAAACAATACACAGACAAACTTCAACAATCCAAATCTCTTTGGAAAAGAAGGTCGCTGGGGTCTGTAAAATAACTAAAATGCCAATATAAAGCTTTAAAATGTAAAGATCCCTCCACATTCCTTTCTAAATGATTGATTTGAAGCATTGTCATTTGCGATGTCCTGTTTCCTTGCTCTATTGTGTGGGCTGCAAGCATCTGTAAATTGTCTGTGCGTGTGCGTGTGTGCGCGTGTGTGCATGTGTGTGTGTGTTAATGCAGTAATGTCAGCTAGATAAATTCCTGGCAGCTGGACTAATTAAGATTCTGAATTAACGGCAAATGCTCCACATTTGTCTTAAAATTATAAAGGTCGTTTAGCTCAATAACCGGAGTGATTTTGCACATTACTTACTCCCAGTCTGCCCGCGGATACCGTCAGCACAGCGCACGCACACTATCATCTTCAGAAGATAATTCAAATTTTCTTTGATTTTTCTTTTTGGGGGGTGGGACAACAGCCGTCTCCTGAGCCCTACAGTAAGCTGGAGGAACGGCTCTGTGAGTTTGAAATTAATAGGATGGCCACAGCTATTTCCTGACTCTGCGTCCTCTCGGGACCCCGCAGCTCTGTTTTTCTGCGGTCCTCTCATCCTGTTACTAATGCCTGAGTCTGTGTAACCCTTATCTCCATGCTCACTACATGGCCTGATAGGGCTCTGTGTGTAAGCAATTAAAACAGCTTATTTGCCAGATAAGTGGGGGAGAGCGGTCAGATTGAAAGCCACAGGCTGCCAGTATCAGGTCTTTAGGTTACAGCCCCCCGGGTTAGATTGCCCGGGGGCACAGAGTGAGCCAAGCCAGGCTCACAGCTCAGTGTTACTGTGTGGAGGGGCTGAAGCTCTGCCAGAGGGAAACACACACACGGCCCTCTGTATGTTTTCCACACAACCAAGATACACCAGAATGAATATTTAACCATGTTCATGAATAAATATAAGGGTAGCTACATAGAAAGGATACCTTCCTGTGTTCATTTGTATGTGGATTTAAGTAGCTGTGCCCAGATAGAATATCATATTTTCACATTATATCTATATGTCAAATGAATGGAACTAATTCTCTGTGAAGAAAATTCTGTCTGTGTATCAAAGCCTGTTTCCACTTCTGATTTCTAGCAGGCAGACAGGTGCAATCCACTGTATCGAGGATAGGAGGAAGAACTTGCTTCAATATTACAGTGATACTAATCACTACACAGAGATTCATTTAGTGCTCTGGTGTCCAAACTGGAAGTCTCCAGCTTTGAGTTGTATTGCTGGTAGCTGCACAGTTACCTGTAACTCCCTGTTTGTTACTTTATGTTTAGCCTGCGCTTTGGTGTGACGTTTGTTCCCATAAAAATTTGACCTTACCGGAATGAAAAATGTCATGTCCAAAAAAGGTTTTTTTGCTGAAGTTCCCACAATACGATGACTTGCTTTGCCTTTGATGCAAGTGCACACTACAGTTGTCATCGATGGTGCAAGGTTATTCATAAGTGTCCAAAATCCCAATTTGTGATAAATGAGGGACAAAGTTTGGACGTGGGCACTGTCTTCTCATTAATTGAAGTCTGTTGATATTCTAAATTCTTCTAATTGTTCAATAGTATTATGAGGAGACCGAAACAAATAATATTATTCATGTAGCCAAACACTGATATAGCGTATTCCTCTCTGAACAGACCAAAAACTATTAAGAACACATCAACGTGCCACACTGTTACACTTTGTGACGGGTCCCTTCATTATGATGAACATGGGCACTGTAGTTTATTTTGACTCCCACAGACACCGTCCTGCTGCCAGAAATACTCACGAGAGTCAGAATTAATACGCGGTTACAATTGTCCGCAACAAATTCTCGTTTTTTGCCTGTGTGATTACTGCTTGCTAAAAACTACAGCGCCCCGCTGTTTAAGGAAATGACTTTCTTAAAAGTGTACATCTTCAGTAGGAATGAATGAGCTTGGGGCTGAGAGCTGCATACAGGGAAATGAAGGTATTTAGTAGCAATGATGCTAACCTGAAGCTGGTTATGCTAGCATAACCAGCTTCAGGTTAGCATCATTGTTGTCTCTGCATCAGCTGGATGGCTAGTTAGAAACAATTTGCTCAGGTCAACGAAGCAAACTCTCCTCAAGTATCAAGAATGTTGAACCTTTTCAGTGTCTTACAAAAGGCGGGTGCAAACAAGTGGCTAAATCACACGACAAAATGTAAGCACTAGAACAATAGTCTGCTTGGTGGTGGCATAGTTTGTTTCTAGCCTAATGTTAGCTTTTTACTTTCACGCTTCAAAAATAATAAGAGGGAAGATTATCTAAACGTCTAAGTGTTATAAACCCTTGTTAGCCACAGAGCTTATTTTATGCAATAATCCAAAATCCAATGGAAGAATCCTGTTGGCTTTTTGTCGAGGGAACCAGAGCGATGCTATCTTCTGAGGTCTACAAAGATACGTCACCCCTGCTGCGCGCTATTGTCTTTTTCATTCTTCTCTGCTCTATTCTGCCAGTTTCCCTCCTGTCTCATTTGATTGAAATGCAACAGACGGATCACATCTCCCTCGTGACTAACAAAGGCAGCAGCTGACAATAGCCTTAATACGCTGAACAATAAGAACAAATAGAAGAAAGACAGACCAATAAAATAGAACAAAATAAGATACCTTAAGTGGAAGACAGGAAAAGATGAGTTAACTGGGTCACAACTACATTTTGAAAGAACTCCACCACATCACATAGTTTTATTTTTTCGCAACGTTTCAGATCTACAGGCAATATCAAATAGCTCACATCTTCAGCTCAGTCAATTATCTTTTGGACCAACCATAACAGCTTCAGATGTGGCTGCCGGGAGATTTGCTCAGAAAGGATGACATGACAACATGTGTAGATTGGAAAAAGAGAAGAAGAAAAAAGAAAAGCCGCAGTAACAGAGTCTGCTCTCTGAAGACGGCGTGGCATCGTAACGGAGAAGGGGAAGACCTCGACCTTGGCCGTGACCTGAACAAACTGTAATGAGTTCTGAACTTCTGCCTCAGCTCAGTATTGTTGTGGTTTTCAGAGTGCTGAGAGCTGGTAAACAGGATATTGAGTCCCAGATGGGTTTAGCTCGCATCATGAAAGTACTGGAGGCCCACAGCTCTGCACAAACCACCAGCCATCGAAATGTGGAGGGAAGGGGATGTGTGGGAGATAGGAGCGAGGGGAGGGAAGAAGATGTTTCTGAAGCCCAAAATGCACATTTGTTTGGAGGCTGTCGGAGGCTAGACTTATCCTGCGTGACGGGCACATGTTTATGAGCCACTGGGCCACACGCAGAGCAACGCTAAGACGCTGCCGAAGAGATAAAACGTCCCACGCGGGGAAGAAAACCCCGGACACACACCAGCGAATCTCCGCTTTCTCTCACTGTCGTTTTCAGTTCCTCTCGCTCGTCGTCTGTCTCCTCCTTTCCTTCTCCCCCTGCATGGAATAGGATCACAGTTAACTGGAGTAGGGCTGTTTGATGAGTGGGAGGACAGCGTGATCACCAACTACAAAGACCAGGGCTGTCCCCGCAGAGGAGGATTCTGGGACGACAGAAATGTAGACCGTCGAAGCATGTGCTCAGAAAGCAGAAGTCCATTTTTATTTTTTTAAAGGCTTCACTTCGGGAGAAAGGACCGGCCTGCTGATCACTGCTGCAAAACATGAAAACTTCAAGTCGCTCCATTTCTTTAAGACGGAAAAGGAATATTCCTTTTGTTCAGTCCTTTTTGGGGAGGACTGGTCGCCATTCTAATGAGTTTCTATTGCATTTTATTCATCAATAGCATTGATGTGATTATCAGCTAAAAGTCTAATCTTTCCCTAACATTAACTACAAGTTGTCTTGTGCAGATTTTGTAGAAAGAAAGACGTTTACAAAGACAGTTATTTCAAAGTTATTCTGTAATTTCCCATCGCGTTTTTAAAATTTGCTACTGGACTCAGCATGGTCAAAGTTGTACACCAGGCTGACAATTTGGGGGTAGCTTTAACTTTATTTTTCATTTGGTGACACGTGTTTTAGTTAATTTAACTTGACTGTGGAAATGTTAAATATGGCAGCATGTGGTTGAGGGACATGATGGTAAATGTGGCATTGTAATTGTCCTACAGGTTCATGCCACTAACCCTGTAATCACAGCGGTCCCAATTCAAGTCAGGTCGATCCCGCCCTTTATCAAAAATTTAAAAAAAGATCCACTTGAATGCATAGTTATGAATAAAAGAGTATGAATGGTCCACATTAGAATTTTTTTATCAAGGTCGTAAAGAAAGTGTAATTTTCCTTTTTGCTCAGAGAGCCTGCAAGTATTTAAGATTTAAGAAAAGAGACAATCCAATTGTGAACTACTATAAAAAAGTGGCTATTGTTGGCTCATTAAGAGGGATCTTCATATTCTACTAATGGGCCCATTTTTCAGTCTATAAATTATTAAATGCGTAAACAAAACATTGTTTTTAAAATGAGTATGAAGACAATATTGCCAGATCTGTGTCTGAACATCTGGCCATACTTTACTATACTGCCAAAGGTCAATATTTAAACCAGGGATAGGACCAGTCAAAACAAAGGAAAGTGGGAAGAAATATAATCAGAAGATTAGTCAGCAGAAGAAGACAAGGGTCAAAGGGGAAAATGCAGAGGAACCTTTTATTATTCCATATTTTCTGCAGAGCTCCCGTTTATTCAACGGACGGTTATTTTTTACTCCAAATGAAACGAAGAGCGAGAGCAGAACGAGCCGCAGATCAAATAGAATGTGAAAGAGTGTGTGGGGGGGAAAGCCCTCGCTTCCTACTTACATCAAACACCCGCTCAGTGGGTGCCAATCAGCCGCCGATATTTTACAAAAATCCCATAGTTTCAGGAGAAGAAAGCACCTGACCTCCTCTCTGGGCTTTCATCTGGAGCGAAAGTGGAGAAATCCAACATGTCCAGTCTCATCTTCAACACTGTTCTCTCAGAGAGGAAAGACGTGCCAGTTGCAATGCCGTCATGTCTCTGATTCCGCTGCGGCTTCACCAATTAAAAGCATTTACTTGAAACCGGCGACGACGTGCTGCTGCAGGTTGCTCGGTATCAAGGTAACGACTTAAGCGAATTCAGACGTGGAATCTGTTCGCGGTTCAGTCGCCTCCCACGGCGTCAGCGCCCGTATCAGAGATGACACCTCGTCAACAAACACAAACAGAGGGAATATTGTGGAGATCTTTTTCAGTCTGTCCCTCACATAAACACGCTGACTTCTCCACGAGAGAGCCGGAGCCAGCTGGAGCCACGAGTGTAACTATACACATCACAGTTTACAAATCATCTACGACTAAAAGTAACCTTTCATGTTGTAATAATGAATAATATTTCCATCCATGCATTCGCTATACCTGCTTATCCTTGATAGCAGCAGGGGGTCTGGAGTGGATCCCGGCTGACATTGGGCGAGAGGCGGGAGTGGACAGGTCTCCGGTTAATCTCAGGGGCCTACAGGCAATGTTAGAGGGTTATCCTAACCTGCATGTCTATTAACTGGAGGAGGAAACTGTTGCACCTGGAGAAAGCTCACGCAGGCACAGCGACAACATCGTACACCACACAGAAAGAAGAACAAGACGGCCTGCAGAACCACTGCACTACCGGCTCTGTCCAGAGGGAACAAAACCAACACATAAAGAGCCCCATCTAGGCTTTTCTCACAGCAGATGTTTGGATTTATCATAGAAGGAAAAGCACAGATGTTGCTAATAACGCTAATGATGGTTCTGTTCTATTTTAGGGCTCATGTCTCGATGGCAGACATTCACCTCTAATAGTTAAGGTTGGACATTGATTTGAAACGCCTATAATTAGGCATTGACCTCAAGTGGTTACGGTTAGGCATTGACCTCAAGTGGTTACGGTTAGGCATTGACCTCAAGTGGTAATGGTTAGGCATTGACCTCAAGTGGTTACGGTTAGGCATTGACCTTGAAGGTTTATGGTTAGGCATTGACCTCAAGTGGTTACGGTTAGGCATTGACCTCAAGTGGTTACGGTTAGGCATTGACCTTGAAGGTTTATGGTTGGGCATTGACCTCAAAAGGTTAAGCTTGGTCACCAGGCCACTATTCGGGTGTTCCAGTGCGCCAGCCTGCACAATACCAGGAACTACACCTGTTAAGTTTTCTACCGTAACAACTAAATATAATTATTGTTAGTTAATATGTGTTTACTATGTATTGAAGGAGTTTAAAAATTGTTAAAATGTAAAAAAAAGTTGTTTTGTGTCAGACTATAGATACGTATCGCCCCTTACAGGATGATGCTATAACACAATAAATGAAAAACATAACTTTGTGTAGTGTGTTTTAATAATATCTTCCTTCCTTGTGTCCCTTCATTCGCTGCAGTCACAGTGCTTCATACTGTAACTATCGTCGACTCTCCATACCACTGATTTGTAAATGCAGGTCCAAAATGTATTGTGAGAAATGTGAATTCATGAATTCATTAATTTAGCCACCTCAAAGACAGACGGATTCAAAGACCCCCCACCGCCGCTGTGTTGCATGTCCCAGCTGTTCGGGCGGCAGCGCCGAGTCGACCTTGTTGGCGAGCGGCAGCGGGCCGTGACGCCTCAGTGTCATGGCTTGGGATCAATGGCGAGGCAGCGCGAGGACGAGGTCACGCGACCCGCCAAAAAAAGGTGACATTGGCTGATCCGCCTGGAGCCGGCCAGACAGCCGGCAACCGGGTCGCCCAGATGGAGGGGGAACCGGTCTGACCCGAGCCAGGAAGCCACGCAGCCTCAAACGCCATCATCCACGCTGCTCGGGCCTCCGGCTAACTGGGGACCGACTGGGCTGCCAGTTCGTAGGAAGTAGCTGCTGGCTGCTGAAAAAGCTGCTTCAGGTTGCCAGGTGACGTCATGTGCGATTTGCTGAATCCTTCTGCTGTGTGCCGAGAGACAGTTTATACAAGAATATACCCTGGATCCAAGTGAGAGTCCCATTCACTCATGTATAAATACTCTATTACCAGTAACACAGGTACACAACAATAAACCCTGAGATGTATATTATACTTTGCATTCAGGTTGTTTGTGACTATTCATATATAACCTACAGGGTTCGAGCCTCCAAAAGGCATGAAGATGAGTAACCCTTGAGTCATGAGAATATTAATATGGTAACAAAGAAGCTGCACAAACTTCTCTCGGGTTTAATAAAAGTCCTTCAGCTACCGAGTGGGAAGAGCGGCCGCAGGAGAAGTGGAAGCAGCGATTGTAGTTTCACAGTTTGTTTAATTCAGAGTGTCTGTTTAAAAAAAAGACACAAACGTTCTCATTCCTCACCTTAATTGGTCCGACAGTTTATGACACGGGCCCTTTGTGATGTTCCACTGAAAGGTCAGCGGAAAGGTGAGGAAGGAGGAAGTTCATTCTCTACCATGCAAGTCTGCTTATGTAATTAACGCAGTGGGAGAGGTGGGTGGTTGTTCTTTGAGCGGCTCCACCGGTGAGTAACGTATGCATTACACTACAGTCTGCACGTTTCAGTTCTGTCTCCAGTCTACTCCTGTTGTCCTGCGAGCACCTTCCATCCCGGTGTTGTTGGAAACTGACGGCATGTCGTGTGTGTGTGTGTGTGTGTGTGTGTGTGTGTGTGTGTGTCTACCTCCTGCAGCTGTGTCACTGTATTTCATCATCACAGGACTTCAGGTGCTGACATTAGTCTCGGTGCAGGAGGTCGTATCGATACGTCGCTATTAAAATGAGTTGACTTCGCTGTCAGCATTTACACCGACAGACCGTCAGAGTTTACACTCCAGCATCCGCTGTGTTGAGCTTTAATGAAGACTAGAAAGTAGAACAGAGATCTGACAGTATATATATATGCGGAGACAGGGATATTTCTTTAGACTGTGTGGTGTTTATCTGCTCCACACTTTGACGAGGTCATGCTTCAAAGAGCTCATGATGGTGGGAAACTAAATCTAGCATTTGCCAAATAAAATTCAAATAACACACACACACACACACACACACACACACACACACACACACACACACACAATACAATATGATGCATTTTAAGAATCAGTAGAAGAATACAAATGAAAAGTATAAATGTAAGGCTCAAAAGCATGAGGAGTGATATTTAAACCAGTACCAGTTCCAGACCTGGGTCCATATTGATGCTCTACAATAAAACAGGAGGGCAGGAAACGGGCGTCGGGGTCTTACCTGTAATAGTCCCACTCCCTTCCCGCACCTTAACGCCCTCTCAAACCATCGGTGGGGCTGCTGCTACAATCCAGTGGTTTCTCTGTGATGTGGAGACATTTGCGTCCTGGACTGGCGCAAGGAAAAAGACAAAAAACGGGAGTGGTTGCCTTTTATTTGATTTCTTCTTCTTTTGTCTTCTTCCCGGATGAAATCAAACAGCCTCGTCAGAATCAGACACGAGTCTTCTTGTTCGGCAGCGTTGGAGTCTCATCCGCCGCTCAGCCGAGATCCTCCTGCACCCAGACCTCCTCCGTCTCTTTATTCCCGTTATAGTCCAGAAGCAGCCCGCTTCAGCTGCGTCCTGCTGGCGGCGGACACTCACACACACTCACACACACACGCACACACACACTCTCCCCTGGACGGGATCACGGCGCACTGGTCGGGTGTGATAATGTGTCAAAGTGGGATCGATCCCGGTCGATCACTTCGGTGCGCGGTCTCTCCCCGGTCTGACAGCTGCGCTCTGCGCGCACTAACTTTTATGGAGACTCCGGAGCGCGCGGCGCACCGGCGCTATTACCTCCGCCGCGGACGCGTTACAAGTATCCTGATTACCGTCGGGAGGCACGTGCGTGTCATTATGGAGATGTCACCTGTTTGTTCACGTCACATGCACTGGTCCGGAAAGGGAGGATGCGTTGCTTCCGTTGTCACCTCCGAGTGAAGCTCAGTGTGATAATCAATAATGATGTAATTAGATATGGAAAAGCACAAAGTGATGTCATGATATTCTCAAGCCGACGATCTGCGTTATTATTATTATTATTATTATTATATGTCAAGGCTCATTTGGACAGAATAGCGATTCACTAATTAGAATGATTCAGATTTGGTCACAAGACTAAAGACAATTATTAATTTAGGAAGAAGGCAAAAACAATGTCGCAAAGCTTAGCTGCCAGGGCTCCAATTAGGGAATTACTGCATTGAAATGGCAATTAATAAGTCATAAATCACATTTGATTAATAATTTAGATATAAATTAGAATAACTGATAACTGTGAGTTTCCTACTCCACCAAATGCAGGATATTCACACAAAAAACTAAATCTGATTATTTCTGCCATCTCCCCAAAAGGTTGCAGCCATATGATGAAGTGCAACATTTAATCCTGTAAGTGTAAATGACCCTTGAGATGAGGAGCATGTTTGATTAACTGCACACAGAGAAGCCTCTGCTGCTGCGCGCTCATCAGCCACAAATTAAAAAAGGTCCAGTACTGCCACCATGTGGACACGTTGAGGCGTTGCACCTCGCTGACGTCCTTTCCTGCAGAGCGACAGGAAGCCGCCAGAGGAAAAGGTGCTTCATGGTCAGGCTTCAGTATAAAGGACAAGTAGAACTAAGAGAACTCGGTTTGATCAAAAATGTTTATTCCATGGTGAAAACATTCCAGCCACACACACACGCACACGCACACACACACACACACACACACACACACAATTTTCTTTTTACAAACAGCAAAACTCCAGTATAATGCATGTGAGGAGACAGAATAACATCATCAAAGTGACAGAAGCACAACGTGATTGGCTTTTGCAGTTCATTCAGGAACAAAAAAAGGGAAAGTCTGTTCAGCTCCGCCCATCGGGAAAAGCACAACAACTGCTGCTGTTTTCTTTTTTTTTTCTTTTTACTTTAGGAAAAATATCATCTCAAGGCAATCTTTGAGCGAGAGATTTCATGTCCGTCTGCGTGGGACAGACTCCAGGTTCAGCGTTGATTGTTCCGGCTGCTTCTGAAAGGCATCCAGCGGCTGTAGTAGTAGTAAGTAGTTCATGGACTCCTTTTCCCAGAGTTCCTCAGCATTCCTCTTTGATGTAGATTTGTTCGTCTGTGTCGGACTCCATGTGCTCCAGCCGGTCCGTCTGTCCGTTCATTATCTCGTCGGGAGTCTTCATGAACCTGAGGAATTTGAATAATGTTCTTATGTTATAATAAAGGTACACGTGTGAGATTTTGTTCAGATGTGTAACTATCAGTCTATATGTTGCTGGTTAAGAGTAAATGAAGATGACACACAGAAAAAAATGTAAAGGATTCAGGTCCGCCTCGAAAAAAAAACACTTTCAGGATGATTATTTCTTTGCAATGATGCAGCTGTAAGGTCCATTAATCTAACCCACATCATAGCACAATATGTGAACATTCTCTCTGCAAAGGTTGACTTTGATAAAGTGAAGCAGAACAAATTTAGAGGGTTTAGTACAGAGAGAATTCAGGCGAGGTCTCCAAAATTTGCATTCGCGCACATTTGTGACATTTGAATTTTCTCATGTACCAAACCATATATTTCACTTGTACATTACTTATGGTGTTCAATACATCCAAATACAGCAGGTTTTTTTTCTTTTTTTCATAAAACAAGCTATGATCTACAGTTGTATATAACAATGGCTCAGTCTTCCCCCCTATGGGGGAATTAGATTTTAAAAGGTTAAATGTACATACCTGAATAGAAGTCTTTGTCCAGGCTCCTTCCTGATAATGTTCAGCTTGTAGTAGTGTCTCAGTGCTCGCGACATCTTCTCGTACGTCATGTTGGTCCGGTTCTGAGAGGAAAAAGAACAAAGAGTGTCGTCACTAAACGAGACGTTTCCTCATCTTTAGATGACCTGTGCCCTTTAGAGCTGTGCCGACTCGTGCTTTGGTCACATGGGAGGCAGCAGGAGAACCAGCCGGAAAACACATCCGACATCACACCCATCACCTCATGAAGGTGTTGAGGAGATCGTGGAAGCGGAAAACCCAAAACTATGAGCCCATGAATAATTGTCAGTGTAAACTGTCCAAAGTTTCTGTTTTCTTTATTGTAAACTGCTATTCAATCATTGTCATTTCCTTAAAAAAACAACTAGGAAATAAATTATTATATTTTTGTTTCAATATTTGCTTGATCAAAAAAATAATAATCTTATAATTAGTTGTTTAAATGTATAAGCTGCTAGTGTTAGGAAGTTATACATTTCCTGTACTTATCTAAATGTCTCACCAAAAACTACATCTTCCAAGAAGATATATTTTTTTCTAACGTAACGGAGCTCTTGAACGCATCCTAATGTAACTCGGTGCAACCTCCATGTGTGCGTTCACCGTTAGCGGCGTTATGTAGCCAAGCAGGACGGTGCGGCCCGCTGGCTGCTAGTAGCGAGTCATGCTGTTGTGGCTCTCAGCCATGTAAACACGTATGTGGCCACAGACGTGTTTACACACACACACACACACACACACACACGTAGTGCGACTTTGTCCGATCAGAGGCTCATCGATCGAGGCGTCTCTACTTTAAGTTGTCCTGAAGCGGACAACTTGGAACGTGCACTGCTCACTGAGCCACCTGCAGTCTGGTCACAGACAACAACACCTGGAGCCCGCTGAGTGTGTGTGTGAGCGTGTGTGTGTGTGTGCGTGTGTGCGTGTGTGTGTGTGTGTGTTTACCTTGTGATTTCCCCAGAGCCTGGCCAGGCCGTTGGGGTCCATGATGCGGAAGACTTTGCTCTCTGTATCCTCCCAGCGGATGTAGTTCTCGTACCTGCTGTCTGACAGGAGCTGGTAGACGTAATCCCACAGCAGCCTGCAGTCTGCAAGGACGCGACAGGGAAACACAGGCGCAGTTAGCATGAGATGGGTGGCTTTTGTGTTGTGATGCCCAGACAGTTGCAACAGGGACGAGATGATTTGTAGCTGATGTGAAGCCGACCTCTCGTAGCGTCGACCTTTGACCTTGAGAGGGCTAAGCGTTACCTGCTATCCGTCCGATGGGTATCTGTGGCTCTTCTGGAGGAGACACGGGCATGATGACGTGGTTCCTGTAGAGCGCCTCCTCCTGCTGCTGCTGCAGTAGATGCTGCTGCTGCTGCTGGGACAGCGGCATCTGATGGTGGTGGCTGTGGACTTTCCCCTCGCGGCCGTTCTCCAGCGTCGCGTGAGGCGGGGGTCCGCCGCGACCGTGCCTGAAGTCCATGGCGGCGCCCCCGCCGCCCCGGCTCGGGCTGAGGAGCAGGGGGTTCATGATGGCGCTGGGCATGAGCTGGATGACGCGAGGAGGGCCCGCCTCCTGGCCCCCCGGGCTGCCCGGACAAGGGGCCTCTCGGGGCGTCACGCAGCGGCCGTTGGGCGCGGCCGGGGACACCGACAGAGGGTACATCTCCTCGGACAGGTGGTGGTTGCTGTCGGGCAGCTGGGAGAAGGTCTGGAGGTGGTCTTCGCTGGCGGCGCGTTGGTGGTTGGGCTCCGGAGGCGAGCGCCGAGCGGTGGGGATGTGGGGCGAGCGGGAGCGGTGCCGCAGCTCGATGGTGGGCGGATGCTCGGGGAGCGGCTCTGAACCTCGAGGGGCCCGCCGTACCGTTTCTGTGGTTACAAAAGACACAACAAGTGAGCAATAAATACAGCTAAATCACAGCGTTTTATATTTATTTTATAATATGAAATTAAGAACATTTGATGGTTCTAGCTTCTCAAACAAGACATGTAGCTCTACTTGGTCTTGCTTTAAATTAACTTGTCTCTGCTTGTGTCTGTTCAAAGTACCAGAGTGTGTACTAGATTGTAGCTTCTCATAGTTCTCAAAGCCGTTTAGAGATTCTACAACTTGAGCAGTAATGTGTTCCCACTGCAAAGTCTGGCTTATCTGGCTTCACACAGAAAAAGACCACTAGGTGTCACCAATATCCTGCAGTGAGGCGGAGAATGCTGATTATAATATGTTTTGAGGAGTTTCAGAAGTTCTCTGGTTTGTGTCGGGAGCGGTGGGAATTTCGCTTTAATTCCTTCAGGGAACAAGCAACGGAAAAAAAATTACGGAGTGTTTTGAAACCAGGAAGACAGGAGTGACGTAAAGCAGCAAACCTGCGTCTGCGGATTCTTTAAACAAAGCAGCGTTTCCTCGTGGAGCAGGTTTTACTGCCATCATGTGACGTTCCTAGTCCGACCCGTCTGATTGTTGCCAGAAAACCCACTCAGGTATTACAGGAGCATTACTTCCTTGATTACAACAAACACAAACTAACTGAGTGTAATTAGCATGAACAATCATCTCCAACTTTATATTTGGAACATGTAATTACAGCCTTAAAACAAGTAGCATCAGTTATATATAGCTACACAATGATGTAGCAGAGTGTCTGCCACTAGTGGATCACATTAGCCGCCCTATACCTAATGTTATGAAAAGGTCAATGAGATTCTTCCATTGGATTTGGGATTAATACATTCTGTGGCAAAATGTTCATGATACTAACACAAACTTTTATGACTTTTGAAGTGTGAACACGATCGGCAGAAGGAAAAAGCTCACGTTCGGCTATAAACAATGACATCACTGTCACATGACCGCGAGCCTTTAAGACATGTACGAACTCTGAAAGGACTCATTCCTGCATAACTTTAATTATTATTATCACTATTGCATTAAGTTAAACACTACATCCTTTTAAACAGCAAGACTATTTTACAATCTATATGTTTTTACCTGAGAAAAAGTGATCACAGTATCTGCTATTGTAATGAAGTTGGTGCAAATATGTGTTGATTGTGGATGACAGCTGGGCAATTGTACGACTGTATAATTCTATCAGTATATGAATAGCTGCGGGATGATTGATGATGGGCTATTCACAACATTATAATCTGAATCAGAAACGGTTTATTGCCACGTGTGTTTGCACATACAAGGACATTGGCTTAGTGATTGGTGCACGACCATAAACACTGTGCGATAGTACAAGTAATATAATAATTATATATTTCCACTTCTTCTTTAGTAACATGGTCCGTCATAGTCTCCCAGATGCTGGAGGGGGGAGTCGATCGCTGGGTTTTTAAGATAGCATTTATTCCATCTTTTTGATGACCAAGCAAGGGTTTATGGGTAATGCTGTTTTCGGGGACTGACCTTCAAGCTTCAGGTGCTGCGCGGCGCTTTCAGGCAGCGAGTGGAAGGAGTTCCCAGGGAAGTAGGCCGACGGGTAAAACACGTGGGGCTTCCTCTGCTTCAGGATGTGCTGCAGCAGCTCGTACAGGACGTCCCCTGCAGAGATACAAGAGGTCAGAGGTTACCCTGGGCAGCCGGCATGACATGAGAAATTAACATTGACGTCATCCGCAGAACCAGGTTCCCCCTTCTTCTTCTTCTTCCTCCTCCTTCTTCTTCTTCTTCTTCTTCTTCTCTCTGCTTTCCAGGCAGCCGGGAGCTTGAGCAATAATGGAAGAGCCTCCGAGGGAACAGAGGAGCGGCGCTACGGCGACTCACGCCTTATTATTAGGAAAAGCATTTCCGAGATATTCCAAGGATGTGTGCGACCTGGATGTTGACACAAGTAAACGGGCCGTCGCTCTATACACGACCCCGCCATTCTCCGTTAAGTGCTTATACAGTAGTGGTGACACCAGGCACACGGCCGCGAGCAGGAAGCCGGCGCAATCATTAACAGCTGTTTGTTTTGCCTCGACGCCGACGGGGACGGCTCCTCTCTCCCGCCAACGGAACGGAACACTTACGCGGTTAAAGAATAACTGATTTTAACAAAGGCTGCCATCACACATAGCCTGAAGGAGCTTTTTTTTTTTTTTAAAGGGATTACCCATAACAAGGAAATTATTATCTTAAAGGAAGTGATGGTGCTCACACACACACACACACACACACACACACACACGCCACTCCTTTCAGTTCTCACTTTCTTGTGGGGGGGAATTCCCGCTTCCTGGTGCTTGAAAGTTTGCTTCGATTCTGGATCGCACGAACGAGAGTCTTAAAACTACAGGTGTCGTTTAAAAGTCACTGAGACTCACGATGACAAAGGCTTTGAAGAAACCCGCAGAAGGTGTCGTCTGACAGCTCGTCACAGCTGATCTACTCACGAACCCTTTTGCGGCTTTACGCTTCAAGTCCAAACCTGCAGCGGTAACGCAGCTCCACAGGCTGTGTGGCTCAATGTGGGACGTGAGGTTAAGACATTCCAGGGGAAAGAAAAAGAAAAAAGTGTTATTCTTAGAGCTTCTACAAAAGGAAAATATGCCACAGACTGATGGGAACTGCACTCTTACAATCCCCTAAAGGAGGAAACAGACGCATCGCCGGCCAAATAACTCACTCGGTTCCCGAAAATGACTTTTTCTACTGATGCCACTGACAACAGGGCCAACACTAACTAATATTAAAACGTGATCAATCGCTGTCGGCTTTATCTCTCCACACCCTGTGTTTGAAAATAACGTCATCGTAGCGTCCGCGGCTGCTAATGCCTGAAACCATTCAGCAACCAAACGATCTCAGTGTCACATTGAGAAGACTGAAAGCAAATAATAAAACCTGCGATGATGAATCACGTTTTCCAAATTCCCCCCACCGAAAACCACAATTTCTTAACAGGATGTGAACATTTTTGCAAAGTTGAAATGGAAACACAAGCCTGACAACAGCTGTGAGCTGGGTCACATCTCTCTGAAGCTCCTGTTTACTCCTCACAACGTGTAATAAAATATAAAAAGACGCACATTGGGATCTTTAGGAAATATATACTGAACCAAGCTCACTTCCTGATTGGTTCTACGAAGGATTAATGACTTAAATTAAATCGGTGTCTAAATCAAATGCATAAATAAACGCTGAATACTTTAAAGTACTTTAAATGTTAAATAAAATAAATAAAAGCTGAATTAAATACATACATAACGTAATAAAATGCATAATAAAATAAATAATTCATAGATGTTGGTTATTGATTGCAAAATAAATAAATGTCTTTACATCTTTACAAGTCTAAATCGATTTAAAGTATTCATCCATCCAAAGATCGTGCAGCGAGCTAACATCAGTAGCAGCATGAAGCTCAGCTTTATGGAGCAGAATCGATCCTGTGACCAGTCGGTTCGCTTTCATTCGTTTATTCATCAATTCTTTCATGTCCCTGTTTATTTCCGCATTGATTATGCATTCATTTTTAGTCCCATGTTCAACTCCCTCACTTGATTCTTTTATTTCCAGGCTGTGGAGGGTTAATCCTTCATCTTATCTTGATATTTCACAACGCTGATGGCTCATTTCATTCTCATGACCACACAGCCCTGACGCACAATCAGACTTTGAATCCGGATCCGAAACAAAAATCCCCAAAAACCCTGCAAAGGAAATCGGTTGACTTATTTATTAGCATTTTGTTCATGCGCCCGGCAGCTAGCGTTGCCGGGGAGACAGTTGAGGTTGCACTTCCTGATAAACCGTCCCCTACTTCCTCCCCCAGAAGCCTCGCTGTAACGGCTGCTTTCCTCCTCTGCACTGTATTGATCCGTTTTAAAAGGGGTGTAGTTTGGCCGTCAACACATTGATTTTAAAGCTACATTGGCACAAATAAAATATAATATTGGTCGTAACCAGAAAGGGCAACAGCGGACCAAGTGGTCACAGACCCAATTACATTTAGTTGAGAGACAAATGTGTGATTCTAGATGTTTGTTTATCAAGAGCAAAGTGATATAGTCCTATCAGCTTTTTAAGACTGCAGGTGTTACTTCCTATCCTCATTATAACTGCACTTATTTTTCATGATCTGTCTGTTTCCATGACCTAAAAGTGCTCTTTCTCCCTAGTTTCACGACTCCTGTCCAGTCTTGTTGCTGCTCCAGCTGGTCTGGAAGAACCATCTAATGCAATCAGTGAAATTGACTCATTTATAAAACTTTTCACTGATGTCTCCGGCTTTCCCAGTCCGGACTACACCACTGTGATCTCCGCGAAATTCATGAGCAGGTGTAAATAAGGTAAGGTAAAAGTACCAGAGTGGGGCGATCGGTAGCGGAAGTCCTCCTTGGTGAGCAGCAGCAGGGCTTTGCCGTTCATCTGGAAGGAGCCGCTGGTGATCGGCCGCAGGGCGAACTCCTTCTCGGCCCATCGCAGCCACTGGGCCACGTCCTCCCTGCACCAGAAGACTGGCTGCAAACCTGGAGGAAGAGCGGTGGAGGAAATGGAGTTGAGACCAGGGTTTGGTAAAGAAGCGACAAAGCAGAAGGGGATGGGGGAAAGGAAGGAAGGAAGGAAGAAAAGAAGGATGAGCTCAGCGGAGGAGGGTGCAGAAGGACGGGGGTCGGTGGGGGGGAGGAAGGAAGAAAAGAAGGAAAGGCAGGAAGGAGGGGAGGGTGAAGGGGGAGGGGGAGAGGAAGGAAGGAGGCAGAGGCAGTAAAAAGGATATTGAGGAAGTGGAGATAAAAGCCAAAAGGAGGGAGTGATTACGGGAACGGCAGCAAAAAAAAAAAAGATGAAGGAGGAGACCGTCAGAAAGGGAGAGGAGGTTAGAATGAAAGATTAGAAGATGATCGGTTCAGGGAAAGAAAACAGCACGAATCACACGGATAAAAAAGGGATATGAGAAAGAGAATCCGACTGTTATTCTATTTGATCTGTTATGATCTGTGCAGTCAGGCACATCACAGCACGGACAATTTATTAGTTTGTGTATAGATGGACAAGGACACATGGAGGGAAAGACAGCCGAGGAAACTGAAACGATGGTATCTTTTCTGTTCCTCCCTCCCTCGCAAATGTTTCTTTCACTGCCGTGGGAACTGGAGTGTAAAACATCTGCGCTGGTGACCGACGAGCATTTTAGGAGTGTGAAAATTATATTCAGAAAAATCAGGAAGAAAAAAAGCTCAACAAAAGTGTTGTGCAGGTTGTCAAAGCATTTCTCAGATCAGGTGCGAGTGCAGAAATAATCGTTTTGTTAAATTGCAAAATAGCATAAAAGGGAACACAATCAAAATCTAAATAAAAACAGAAATGGCGATTACATTTTAATTCATTCGTGATGTTGAAGGGCTAACTTGTGCGCAAGCTAGCTGAATGGCAAAGAAACCAGTGTTGCTCTGAACTGGGTGAATCTCCACCCAGTGAAAGCATTTTTTCCACTAACATCAGAGGGTCGTTCTGTTGTAATAATAATAATAATAATAATAATAATAATGTGTGTAATAATCCTCATTTGCACCAAATATATCTGTAATCTGAGGACGTCTTTTTGTATCCTTACATTCACTTCCTCCTTCGACCAATTGCCTTTTTTTAATGGAGTTAGAACAGAAGTTCATCTGGCTTCATACAATCTGATTACGAGATGCATGTTCAACCACTGAGACTATTTCTGAAATGTTCTCAAACTCTGATATCCTTGATATTATCTGACGTAACATGATTTGCATGTTAGCGTTACACACAATGTTTTGACCCTGGTTTACACAGATACCGCCACCGCATCGTATCCTTTTGCAGTCTTGGTGTAACCCAAAGATTTACAATACGACTTAGGACTCACCTCCCTTTCACACAAACACACACACACACACACACACACACACACACACACAACACTGTATAGCTCCGACTCGTTTCTTACATCTCACTTATCGCCCGGCCTCAAACATTTCCTCTGGGAGTCGGACAGCTGTTATCTTGGGCCGCCAATGTCACTGTCAGACAAGTAATAGGAACCTTGTGCTCGCCTTCAGCCCCTCTCCCCTCCCCTCCCGCCACCCGTCAAACAGAGGAAGTTTTCACAGAGAGCAATCAATAAAAAAATGAAACCCTGTCTAGATTCCCATTTCTCCCCTTCCCTTCCAGTCCTCTACGTTCACACGCCGGCACGAGCGCTGCCGATAAGCTGGGAAGGCCTCGGTTATCTGGAGCGCAGCTTACAACCCGTCAAGCTCTGACCCTCAGCTTGTCAACAGGCGTCCTGAGAAAGTGTCAGAGAGCGGGATACAGGTGTTCCACAACCACAGGAGCGGGTGGTGGGCAGATAAGGAAGCCTATTCCTTCTTACTGGGTTTGGCTTCTTGGCAACAGTAGACATCATACCTAGGCTGCGCAATCTCAAGGCCCTAGTTTATTTAATATGCTTTATGGAAATCCTTTTGATGTATAGGTGACTTTAATCAATAATAAAAGAAAAACACGTAAGAGAACGGCTGTTTTCTTAAACATAAAATGTGTCTTTTGTAGCTTCTAGTTATTATTTCATGTTACATTTGACTGGACTATAACCAGGATGGATGTCGGCTGCACTGGAGTACTCCTACAACATTGACCCTAAATCAATATTGGATCAAGCCGCCATCTGCACTGAATGCACCAGCTGTACGTTTGTCTCTCTGGTGGCTGACTTGTGAGAGCGCCGGGGCGGGCAGCAGTGAAGCCCGGGGTCGCGGGGTCACGGCTGCGGTACGCTCGCTCTCCAGCGCCGGAGAGAGGTGCTGCTCTGCCAAAACCCCTCGGAGATCCGGTCTGCCGGCCTCAGCCATCTGCACGGAGCCCGAAGGAGGAAGCAACAAGGGGAGCAGAAAGAGAGGACGAGGGAGGGAGGGAGGAGAGGGCCCAAACAAACGTGTCCCACAACGCACTTTGGCAGGAAGCAATCCAGCGTGGGCTCCGTTTCAGAACAGGAAACTTCCTGCGGTAAGGTTAGAGAGCGACGCCGGGGAGGAGGTGCATTAACAGACAAGCGAGACGGACACCAGAAAAGCAAAGAGTGGAAACGGAAAGGAAAGAGTGATGCGAGCAGCAGCGCGGACCAAACGGAGACGCAAAAAAAAAAAAATAAGAGGAAGGAAAGTCAAACAGGAAGAGAGAACGGATACTTGGCCGGCGCTCAAGCGAAGTTCACAGAGTGGGACACTCATGCACTGCCCTGAATGTTCTTGCTCATATCTTGTGACTGCATACCTTCTCCGGGATGGAGCCAATGTGTGAAGCGGAGCAGGCAAGCTTGTTCAGAGCCGTTTAAAGTGCTGTGTTTGGATCAGAATGAGACTTGTACGATAATGTTTAACCCTGTACTCGTACGTCACGGTAAGATGAGTTCACAAAGCGTCACCATTTCTTTCCTCTCTCCGTTGACGTGTCTTTGTCTTCCAATGCCAACATTGCTCAGCAAGCTGCCGAAACTATAAACACAGTTGCAGGTGAATCACAGAGACGCTTGATCTCATCTGATTTCAGCTGTCAAATTGCAAGTTTCTTATTTTGAAACTCACATCCATGCGATTTTTTGTGGCAGTGCAGCCAGTGAGACAGAACGATGCTTTGCTTACTTCGAGGTGGAAAGGGAAGGAGCGCCTTGGTCCCTCACACTCTGTTCCCTCCGCACATTCACACACTTCCTCTGATACATTTGTCCTTTCAGGTGTTTTCTGTCAGAGAATCTGTTACAGACGTGTCGCAGGTTACAGGAAGGAAATCAATTTCGGTCTTCCTCGTCATCAGTCTGCCTCTCTCTGCCGAAATGCGTCTCGGATTCACGGCGTTCGTGAGAGTGAATGTGTGCGTTTCTGAGAATGTGTGTGTTTACATTGACTAAAACCCTCAGGCACGACGACAGCAGCAGGATCCCGAGCCCTTGACTAAACCGTGGGCTCCTAATCCTCTCTGATGACACATAATTTTCACTTTGTGGTTTCTCAGGCCCCCGCGCTCTCACACACACACACGCACACACATACACAGAGACACACACAGCGCACAAGTTGCCAAGGCAACTCATAAGCGCTCGGGATGAATGAAGGGAAGAGGAGGATGAGATCACTGGTATCTTGTTTCGTTGTGGCGGTACAGAAGCCCTCAACTTCCCCTGACGAGTTAATGAGGTCCGTCCTGCTGTGGAGCGCCGAGGTCCCGTCCACGCTCACCGTTTAGCACCAACTCTCACACTGCTGCCACTCTGCTCCTCATGTTCCTCTCACCCAACTGCCTCCTGATACTTTGGCTGACAAAAAAGTGACCTACCAGTGTGACCCTCTCTAGCATGTCCCATTTTAAAAATGTGTCCAAGCTCAGCAGGGAGGAGGATGAGACACGGACGATTCCTCATGGTCGGTTTTATGTTGCTTTGTTAGCAAGCTAACTCTCCCCATCCACGGGTTCTGATTAGCACAGGAGCTAATGTCAACTACTTGCTACGTGAGCTCAGAGAAATCAGTTATCAGCGCATTTACGTGATACCAATGGAAAGACGATTAGGATCCTTCGTCTTGGTGGGCCACACAAATGAAATGCATCCATGTGCAACAGTCAGAGCTATGACGTCATGTTAGACAGGGAGGAAGACTAACTTCTGTGGACCTCCCTGAATGATCTACAGCCACCCACGCCGTTTTAAACTATAGTTCTCTACTGGATTCAGCCATTAAAGGTTTTCAGTACCACTAGTTGATGAATGAGACACAAGTCTCTACGAGCGGGCGCCGATATCTCAGTTTCAGCTGCTATTCAAATAGGAAATGAATCATGGAGATCTAGGAACAAGAATATATGTTAATTGAACTCGTATTTCCTATCGCTGTGTAGCATAACAAGTAATGCTTACCAAAAGTAATGTATAGTCATTTCTAAAATAAAAAAAACTGTTGTGTTCAGATTTTCTAGTGTGTCACATTTCTGAGTGTTTCCTTCCTGCACACACGCTGTGTTTTGAGTCACACTCAAATCAGAAGATACTCTTATTGTTTTCTGTTTTCTGTCTTTCAACACTCAAAAAAAAAAAAAAACACACAAGTGATGCGCATGAGAATCTAAGACGGAGGATTTCAGCTGAGCCTGAGCCAGATGAACTACAACTACATAAACAAAACTGCAGGGTTGCATCGCTTCGGCTGGGACTTTGCTCTCAAAACTCAAAGCTCCCTAGTCACTCAGTTCTTCAGTAAATGTTTGGCTATTCTCCCGAAGCAGAAGTAGGCGGATATTGGTCTTGTTATCTCAATAAAGAAAAGTTTTCCCCCCTCCAGACAGGAGGAGGAGGAGGAGGAAGAAGGAAGGAGGAGGCTGGCCATGACCTTCTGACACCCTGACTCAGGGACATGTGGGAATGAGAGCCACACATCTCGCCGCTCTGAGTGTCTCTGTACATTGATTCCCCGTCAGGTGGGAGCGGCAGGGGAAAATACACACACACACACACACACACACACACACACACACCCCACCCTTCTCTCATATTCATCCTCTACTTCCTCCACTGACATGCACGTGCCCGTCCCCGTCCACCAAACCTGGACTCCGTCCAGTCAAAACAAACATAAAACAGATATCATCAATCACGCAGAACTTTAATGGCCAGGAAGTAGCGCGACCTGTTTTTGATAGCTTGTTGTTGAGCACAGGAGCAAGCCGGCTCTTGTAGGTTAGTTCCTGAATCCAGCGTCAACTGCCACTCTTCCTTTTGTTCGGGAGCCAATTTTTTTTCCTCTCTTTTTTTTTTGGGGGGGGGGGGGGGGGGGGGGGAGAAATGCAGAAGCTTCAAAGACATTTGTTCAAATCAAAAAGGCCCCTGCTTGTCTGACACACACACACACACACACCCTTATACTATACTCCTTTTCTTTCCATGTGGAGAAAGTGAAGTCAGCTTTTTGAGCTGTGCAACACTGAGGTGATCACTTCTACTGCAAAGCTTCCCGGCAGTGTTTCACAACCTTTTTCGTCTAAAACAATGTCCACTCTCATCTTATGTCTCCAACCTGTACGGAGGTCAATCAAACCGCTTCTCACGTTTAAATAGTTTTTAGGCGTAAACCTCGCGCATGAACAAATGTTACGCAGTCGAAATCTGTTCTCAGTTAGCCGTCTTGACCTTTCCACACTTTGGGAACCATTGGTCACTGATTAATGTCATGTATTTCCATGTTTTCACATTGCAGGACGTTAAGGGCTTTCACTGAAGGTTGAAGTGGAAAACATATCCTCATCTCGGAATATAGTCTTTCAATGTTGTTGGGCTTCAACACGGCATTTCCCAGAGTCCCCTAAATCAACTAAAGGGGGATCTCCACTGGTTTAAGTCACAGTAATTTACTACCGCTGCTCCAATTCCACACTAAACTACTCTGTTACAGACAAATCGGTAGTGTGCAAACAAAAGAATATGTATTGCATATCATGGTCCTGTCTACAAAAAATGCCAAAGTAGTACATGTTAATATGCAATATTATATGTATTGTATCATAGCTTCTGCCCTATAAAACAGTGAAGAATGTTGATTTTAAAACACATGCTGCAAATAATATGTTGCATGCTGAATTGCAATTAGTATGCTGAATAGAACGGAGACAAAGACATGAAGTTTGACTCAGAGGGTGTTGCATTATGGGAAGAGTAGTATCCAATGGTTTTAGATAATGGACCATATTAGGCAATAGAAGTCAGGATGTCTCAGCCGCAGCTGTTTTAGCTTCGTCTCCAACTGAATGAAAGTGCGAGATTAACTCTCCAGAATGCCCCTTTAACCGTGTGCCTGTTGACGATGTGTAACTTTACGAAGGTGGTCTGTTCGCTGCAAATTCCAAAACACCCAGCGTCTCCTCTTCTCTTTCTTACTCCAAAAATGTCGGATATATAAAACACAACCACCAAACCACCAAAGTGTTTATGGAGCAAATGGAAAAGATTACATTAGCTGGACCTTTCCTGTTAGCCTTAAATCAGCCATCAGACTTTAACACAAGTGTGTGTTTATTGTGACGCTAGAGTGAAGCATAAAGCAACCCCCCCGTCACAAACGCCATGTGGAGTGTGTCGCGAACAGGAAGAGAGAAGGGGGCTGCGCTCAGCTTACTCGCTGGCATGCGAGAACAGTTTCCCTTTCAGAAGAGAAAAGAGAGCAAGTTTGAACACACACACACACACACACACACACACACACACAACAAAAACAACAACATTTATTCAGGAAGCGCTGTCTGCCCACTCAGGAAATTCCTGAGGACAAGAGCAGCTTCCAGGGGCAGGAAATTTCCCCTCAGAAAGACCAAACACACACACACCATAAAAAACACACACACTTTATAACACCAATCCCCCCACACAGTAAAATGGGCAATATACCACAAAGAGACAGACCAAAGGAAGCTGGTGTGTGAGTGTGTCTGTGTGGGGGGGGGTTGTAGTCATGTACGGTAACACAAACACACACTTACTCATACACACACACACAGTACACACCTACACTACCTCTGGTAAGCTCTGCACGAAGACACAAGATTCACTCACACTCATCCACCCACTCGCACAAGCATGCATAGTGCAAAGCCAGCTGTGAGCGCGCACACACACACACACACACCAAGTAAACCAGCCAGTCTTGTTTCCATGGACATGGATCTTTTAAACCATCCAGTAAGATATGTCCACTCTTCTTGGTATCTCATGCATGTTTATTGTTAAATAATGCTGGAGCTTGTGTTTTAGACTTTTAAATAATTCAGTGTTTTCCCACTGACTGGCTCTCAGTTGCGTCATGCTCCCTATACGTGGGAGCATGTCGAGCGACGTTGCCTGGATTGCGATCGAATTAAAGCCCGACGAATCCAGTTCAGTAGGTTTATGTCTGCGCAGCTTCTGACATCCCTCCCAGGCCTTTTTAGTATTTGACACACAAACAAACAAAACATCGCGGGTGGTTGACAGCGCTCCTCTGCCGGCTGCTTTAAGCTTTACGTTTGTCTTCTCGCTGACTCACACTGGATAATTCCTGGATGAGTTTAATATTTAAATGGGGACTTTTTTAATGGAATTAACAAGTTAGTGTGATTTAAGTGTCTCTGTCCTCTTGTGTTTCCAATGTTGCCGGTCCGGTCAACAAGCCTAAGCTAACTGATTGTAACTGGCTGAGCCTCAACATCATTCATGACACGTTCCAGAAATTGAAAAAATATCCTACATCCTACATCAGCGATCCGTGCTGCGTCCCGCCGCCAAATCCAACTATTGCATTAGCATTGATATAACAATATGACAACGAGGGTTGATGTCATGTTTGTTTCTAAACCATGTTTGGCTTAGTATTAAACCAGCTCAAAGTTTTGTTACCGGCCTAACCCTACAGTCTATTTCTAGAAGGAGCTAAAGAGTCCATTTAGTTATACACATACATGCATTATTTTTAAAAATAAAACAAAGTTTATTAAAAAAATACACACATTCTGTGTTTGCCAAGAGTTCGATGAATGGATTGATACCTCACATGTCTGTATGCTAAATATGAATACACCGCAGCTGGTTAGCTTAGCTTAGCATCAAGACTGGAAATGCGGGTAAACAGAAGTAAAAAAAAATACAAAAGAATCAGGCTACCAGAGGCAGCAGATTATGTGCTGGGCTAGTTCCAGATAAATAATTAACACCGCCTGAGGAGCTACAAAGCTTACCTACTTAACTAAACTCATGGATCTGACTTGCTCTGCATGAAGTAATCAGAAACAGGATCAATCTGAGGTTGTTAGTCTCTTCATAAATGTTTTACAACTGAAATATTAATGATTCTTTTTTACTCCGTTTTGCCATTGGTTCATAGTTTAGAGCGATGCCTCCCTCTTTCATATTACGTCCTCACATCTTGATTCAGCGTCACATTATGGAATTACAAAGCTTCTAAATGCAATTCAGCTTTGACATCAGTTCACATCTTGTTCACTTTGTAAGATATAGCCAACTCTATGTATGTATGTATGTATGTATGTATGTATGTATGTATGTATGTATGTATGTGTATATATATATATATACATATACACATACATACATACATACATACATACAGACATACATACATACATACATACTCTACTGTACTACAG